>NW_028321905.1:5726000-6038000 GCF_036245765.1 Copidosoma floridanum | reverse complement strand
TTAACGAGACCTGTGCTACGGCAGTGACTACAGCGACAGTTAAGTGCAATAAATACTAATGTATAAGACCAAGCAAAAAGCTTCGTGTATCGACTCTTACTTCACCCACTCTCTTCATCATTGTCTGCATTATGTGGCATTATTGTCCAGACCACTGCGAGGACCAGACAAATACATTGGCAACGGACTCTCCTCGACTGCTGAGAGTCACTGCCCAGACCAGTGGCACCCAACTCCAGAGGTGAAAAGGAATTCTAGCAGAAGTGCACTACCTCTCCACACCTAAAGTCTCTAGCAAAGGGTGTTTACTGCTGCTCGATCCCGACTGCTGATCGATACCCTCAAAGATGACTTTGGCCACCCTCAACTGTCCCTCTCTGTTCAATGCTGCCTACCCCTAAAAGGCCGGTTTTAACACCAAAAATTCTAAAAAAAAAAAGTTTTTTGCCTGTTCAAGGAAAGTGCAAGGATGGCAATCAGATGTACAACTGGACCAGCTATACGCCCTCCTCGATCCTTGCACCCCAGTGGCATTCTCCTCCCTCCCCTGTGCTACAGAGGTGTTTTTTGGTGGACTTTGGCCACCCTCAACTGTCCCTCTCTGTTCAACGCTGCCTACCCCTAAAAGGCCGGTTTTAACACCAAAAATTCTAAAAAAAAAAAAGTTTTTTGCCTGTTCAAGGAAAGTGCAAGGATGGCAATCAGATGTACAACTGGACCAGCTATACGCCCTCCTCGATCCTTGCACCCCAGTGGCATTCTCCTCCCTCCCCTGTGCTACAGAGGTGTTAATTACGCCAGTAAGTCTGAACTTGCTTTTATACAATGCCTTAAGATCTAGGAGTCAAAAAATTTCTATAATTTCGGAACTTTAATTAACAGTGAAAATTTAAAAATGAACAAAACAAATTTGTATAATGACCTGTTCTTTAAATTTCAAACAGTTTTTTTTTTTCGAAAGAGTACAGCTACTTATTTTAATCTTCTTTTTTAAACAAATTTAAAAAACAAAATATAACATTATTATAAGCAAAACTACACACTCACATTAAAAATTGTTGCTATCTACGATAAATAATTATTTAAAAAAAATGTTTTTAGACAAAAAATAGACCACTTTAAGAAAAAATTTTCTAATTTCGTAATCAATCGTCAAATATACTGAAAAATGAATTTAAAAAGTGTTGTTACTGTGTAATAATTTTCAATATGTTTTAAGATGTGAATATTTTTTTAACTATATATTTTATAGTTGTAGTTACTTACAAAAACAACTAGAAAAACTTTTTCCTATAAATTGTGAACATAGTAGATTTTCATATACAAAGTTTATGTTACATAAAATACTGCACGAAGGTCTATATATATGTATTTGCAACATTATTGTATTAAATGGTTGTAAACTATTTTAACAAATTTTTTGTGACTATGCACTAATCTTTACTAAACGATAAATTCTTTCCTTTAGAAATCGTGCGAATTACGAGGGCCTAGCTAGAATAAATGAATGCCTAACTAGGCCCATGTTGCAGCCAAAGTACAATGTTCGATCAAGAACAAACTTTTTCTAAAATACAAACATTTTAGTTTTCAAGTCTTAATTACGTACCGATGGTCTAAGATATTTAAATACTTACCAAACAAACAGTACTAAAAAAAAATACTATTAACTAATGAATTAGCATACTTCTTGTACCATAATGAAACTCTTCAATATTTTTTTGTTCTATGCAGTTCCACTTTTCACAACAAATTCAAAGTTATTGGTATTTAGTCAGTTGTGTTTAGGAAATTGAGAGTTTTTTAAAAAAATTCATTTGCTTGCAAGCGTAAGCATTTTTATTTTTTGAAAAGTGTACATAGTTAATTAAATTTATGTTCTAGAGTATAAAAAAAAAAAAAAAGTTCCTGGTTACCGTTGAGAGGCTGCGCACCAGTTTAGCACATATTTTAGTAATGACCACATGATAAACATAATGATTTTATATTGTTTCTAATAATATTAATTGTGTTTATTGATATTTACAACTATACGATAGTTTACTATAGTAATATTATGAGTAAATAAACATATTTTTATTATTGCTCCTTTTTTAAATATAAATTTGTTTTTTACAACTTTAATCAGATAAAGTTTCTAAAGACTTAAGTAAATGTAACTAACTACGTAATTTTGCTTAAATTAAAAATCTGTATTGCTTATTTTATTTTTATTTCGTCAAAAAACACTATTTGCATTTTAATACAATTATACGTTTATTGTTGTAATGGAAAAAAAGTATTTCTTGTATGATTTTTTCATTAGTTTCATTAAACTATTAAATGAAAAAGCTTGAGTTGTTTTTAATCTGTCGGAGTACTTAATTTGATGAATTAAATAGTATGATTTCAGAAAAATATTTCTATTAAAATTTAATATAAACCTTTTTTTTAATGCTTAAAAAAGTATCTTAAAGCTTTTCAACTTTGCCTAAACATGTATGTAAGCTCCATTAAGGAGGCTTGGGCGTTTGGTGTCGTATCTATTGAGGGGCCCCTGTGGGGTACTTGTCATACAAATGATTCTTTGTAATATTTTTTTATAATCATTTTGATTATACACATGTGTGAACAAAATAGCAATAATACGCGGAAAAGTCATTGGGAAAATCGATATTAAAAAATTTATTAGTTTTCCCGCGGTACCTTGTGTAAAGATGACGGCCCTGCCACGATAAAGCTGACAACACTGTACTCTCTTGCTCTCATCTGCTATTATATACCTATACTTGTGTTGGACTTAAATTTTCATGCTTTTACGTTTATGATTGTACAGCGCATGCGCACTTACAGTACCTGAACAAAACAATTCTCATGTTCGATGTTTTCCTCGCTATTTTCTCAAAATTTAACGTGTTGATCCTATTCTTTTCTTTAAATAATAGATTCTTTATACTTTCAAGTACATGTACCAATTTAATATGTGGGCCCACAGCTTTTTATTGCGGTACGGTAGTCTATTGAATTTCGGGTTCCGTAAGGTTGCGTGTTAAAATGACGAATTTTCACAAGCGATTTTCTCGAAAATAAATGTGTTGACCTACCTTTCTTGTTTTCCTATAAAAATCTATCAAACTTCATCTATATAATCTCTGAATTTCAGACCTAGCCAGCATTTAATTAAAAATCGCCCAAGCCTCCTAAAGAGACTGCTAAGAATATCAATCCAAAAGTGATAATTACCAAAAGATCATTAAATATTACAACTAAGAATCAGAAATCTATTGTCACGTACGATATGCATGACACATTCAACGTGATGTCACCACCAAAGTCACTAAGTGACAAGGGGTGGAGTAATTCTGAGGGATTGAGAAGAAAGAAGGCTCTATGGAGCGCCACTCTTGGTCAGACCTCAGATTTGAGCGGTCTCGAGCTTTCACTTGGGCTCTTTCCTTGGTTCAGTTAATAAAAGTGTTGACTAATAATTTCTGTGTCCCTTTCATTTCACATGTACCTTGAAGCCATTATACTCTACGTAACAATTTTGGTGTCAGAACTGGGATTGGCTATCGCAAACAAATATAATTTTTTTTCTCTTATCGTTATAATTGATTCCAGGAAACACAATAGTGTCACGCTACGAAGTATGAAGAGTCACGAGAACGAGTAGCAGCACTGCAGCAGAACGTTGAGACTTAAGAACACCATCTTGAGATCAATTTAGAAACTGGAGAGCGCCACCGGGAGTCCAGCATTGACAGAGGGAGAACGACAAACGCATTAAATAAACAGTATACGGCAGTCGACTATGTTGGGACATATCCTGTTAATCACCATACTAGCAGGATATGTTAGGTAAGTAATAATGATTACTTATAAATATATTTATGCTGTTTCGTGGATTGCTAAAATTTATGTATCATAGAAAGGCACTCGTTAAGATTTTTAATGCATGCTCATTGTCTTACAAGGTAAATCTTATAAATATTTTTCGTAAAAAGTTATCTTCAATTCTATAATAACAAAGCAAATTTGGGACCCAAAAAAAACCTTTTTTATTGTTCTTGAATTGAGTTTACAAAAAAAAAAAAAAAAATCAGTGGACTGTGGGTGCTTAGGTACCCAAGTAAGAAGTTATACTTCTATACAATTATATGGCAGATAATGTAATTATAAATATAAATATACATTTCATGAAACAATATTGTGTACAAAAGTGATGTAATTATCGTTAGAATAAGTAAACCTACGTTAGTTGGATGTGGTTTCAATAAATATTTTAATATTTAATAACTGAAACATAATAAATAATGTATTATGGCACAATACAGTATGAACAATGTCCCTTCAGGAAGTTCATCACACATAGATTTTTTTGACAGACATTATTCAATCATTGAAAATACCATAAGAAATACCCAAACAAAACTGCAGATTATTTAACTGTACCCCCTTTCACATGTTTAATTTTTAAAATTTGCAATTAAACATGTACCCTTATGGAAAAATCTCTTTAAATTACATTTATAAGATCTGTATAAGGCAAGAAAGAAGGGGTCAAGTATGTGTAAAAGCGTGTTTGTAAGCTGATTCATATAAGAAAAATAATTTCCAGCGTTGTTGTACAGATTTGCGCTCCTCCCACCTCTCTGAATTTTGTTCTCAATCACAAAGGGAGTTTTGTGAAAAAAAAACGCAATAAAAATTAATTATTATATTTATATAGTACCGAAATTTTTTTTTTTAAATATGAAGATTATGAAAAAAAGTAAAAAATTGTATAAATAATTATTTACTCATTTTAGAAAAGACAAATTAATGATAAGTGAGTAAATGTTTATTAATCCATATGAAAGCTGCTCAGCTCATAATTACTAATTTACGAATTTTTGAAAAAAAACAGATACCAAAATATATATTTTATCATATAAATTATTTATTTATTTAATATATAACTAAACCAAAAGCAAGAGGACGGGGTTCCAATCTCTTTGAAAACTGTTTTTTTTTTTTTTTTTTTAAGTGGCTAAAAGGAAAAATAAAAAGAATTCAAAATGTATGCTCTGGTGTGGTGGGATAATGTTATGTGGCGTGGTGCTATGACGTTGTGTGATGTAGTACTGGGGACCAGAAGTAAGTCAAGAGGGGTGAGGCGAAGGGGGAGAATCAAAGCAAAATCCACTTTCGTTACACTTTTTCTCAACGTAACCAATCTGAAATGATTGATTTACTCTGTAGGGCAGAGCGTGCCTATAACTCCAAAAAAAAAAAAAAGTTACGACGTAAAAGATTTATAAGAAAAAAACATTAAAAACAGAGGGTTAAAAAAAAACTTGAAACAAAAATCATAACACACCCCGTTATGACCGAAAATACGAATAAATTTAATACAAATAATAGTTATTGAGTAATAGAGTACCATTATTTACACTTCTTATATCTACTACAGACAATCTTGATGAAACAATGACATGTTAGAAGATAGTTTTG
Organism: Copidosoma floridanum; assembly: GCF_036245765.1. NCBI lineage: Eukaryota > Metazoa > Arthropoda > Insecta > Hymenoptera > Encyrtidae > Copidosoma > Copidosoma floridanum. The sequence goes on along the minus strand of NW_028321905.1, from coordinate 6,032,528 downwards.
AACCAATCCTTTTCTGGGTTAAAAGCAAGCAAGGGTCAGAAATAGTGACAATATTTTAAGAGCATAGTCCTGAAGCTCAAGCAGAGTAGAATAAGATGGGTAAAAAGCAGTGCATCCTTCTGATGAAATTAAAAAAAAAAATAATGAAGCCCACGATAATTCAGATATAGAACCTCTCAATGAGTAAAAGTACAGTAAAGGAGATGAACCCTCTTGAAGTAATATAAAAAATTCATCGTCGACTTTTATATGCTCAGAAAATTAATAAACGAAAACATGAAAGCAAGCAAAACGTTCAGTATACAAGGTATGATACAACATCCGGCCAAAAGAATAAGACAGCATCATACTTTGCAATAAATAAGGGACTTATCGAACCAAATAGAAAGGGGCTTATTGTTCACTTATTGGAGAAATCGTGAATTAAAACCACACGTGACAGAGGGTCAGAAAGTATGCGAAGGATACGAACTAGAGACGTCGGATTCCACGAGAGTTGGCATACATCACGTTGAACACAACTCAGAGTTTACGTATACATTTGACAAAAAGGGAAAAAATCAACAAGCCGCACCATCGCATGACAGATCCTCTGAAAATCTTAACAAAAAAATAGGGCCCTCTTAACAAAATGAAGGGAACCCAATACATCTAAGCACAGCATTACGAAGCCCAGCTATCAGCTAGCAAGTTGATTATATGCCCTTTTTTACGCACTATTATGTATTGTCCCAAATGAATAAAGCAATAAACAGCATGCCCATATTTGGCAGCAATCTAACTAATTTTTCTCTTTTTGAGCAGATGGTAAGAATAGCCAAACCATCTGTCTCGACACTGTAATCTGTCTGTCTCTGTAAGATATGACAAATGCCATATCGGAATACTGGGAAATAGACTTAGAAAATGGCAGCAGATTAACTTTGGGTCCGACTCTCCCTTTTTAGGATAGAGGTCAACTTTTTATTGGCACTCTTAAAAAAAAAACTAGATTTTTTGGGGTCACTTATGCCAAATATAAAATCAATCATATGAAAACTTATTCCCTTCACCTATTATTGAGCAACCACTGGCATAATATATCACCTAAAAAAAAAAAAAAAGAAATAAAGTCATTTATCACTTGCAAGGTCTTGGGGTCACTGATTACGAATGTCATGTTGAAATTACGGAAATTTACCCCCTATACCCCTGATTGACCACCCTTTACATGAAATATCGCACATTTTTTAAAAACAATCGTTTGTACCGAACAAAGTTTAAACATCTGCAGTTGGTTTACTGATGATTTTAGAGTTTTTTTCATCATCTGTTCCGAATTCAACCGCTTGATTTAGCCAACTTCTGTTTTTTTATAGAAATCTTCACTCTGTACTAAAGCTTCTTTCTAATTTTGCTGTAATTTTAGACAATTGTGTTTAAAAGTTGTTCTTAGAAGGCTTAGATAAAGTATGATGTAATTGTAGCTTTGTAGATATTAATTCTCTGAATAACAAATATCCTTGCAATGCAGTTACATTCGGATTTTCCGAAATTAAATCGTGAATCTTCTTTCTAGTCAATCTATTTGGTGAAGTACTAACAGCAAGAGAAAAGAGTAAATAATTTGATCTCGCATTTTTCCATTCGTTCAACTTATTTCTTGACTTATTAGATTCTTATTTATTATTTGTTGAATAATGATTTCAAAACCATTCTTAGTTATAAAACTGCCAGGATATTTTATTATTTAATATATTATTGTCAACAAAACAAAAATATAATTTGTTTATTAATATAAAAATATAATATCATTTTCAATATTATATTATTTTCAATTCATTTTTTTAGATTGAAAAAGTTATCAATATATACAACGATACTCGAGAAAAAATGTGTGTTTAATGTTTTTTTCTTATGAATCCTTCACATCGTAACTTTTCTTTTTTTTTTTTTTTTTAATGACAATTCTATAGGCACGTTCTGCCCTACGGGGTAAATCAATCGTTTCAGATTGGTCACTTTGAGAAAAAATGTAACGAAAGTGAATTTTGCTTTAATTCTCCTTCTTCACTTCGCCGCTCTTGACGTACTTTCAGTCCCTAGTACTACACCACACAACGTCATAGCACCATGCCACACAACATTATCCCACCACACCAGACCCCACATTGTGAATTTTTCTTATTTTTTCTTTTAACCAATTTCTAAAAAAAAAAAACAGACCCCGTCTCTTGCCTACTGGGCAAGCTTCTTACCCACTCTGCCAAGGATAGTTCAAATTCCCTTGCTGGTAGTTCGTCAACGTGACAGTTATAGATTTTTGTCACCTTCTACTACAACTGGGTTCCAAGAGAGAGCATCTTCTGCTCTGTTGAATATGCCTAGATTACATATTACGCTGAAATCATAACCTTTTAACTCTGCTTTCAGCCTGACATTTTTCATCTTATGGTAGTGCTTCAGTGGCTCATGGTCCATGACAACGAAAATTTTTCGTTCATACAAGTATGGCCATAATTGTTCCTTTGCAAACCTTACGGTTAACCATTTTTTGTTATAACATGGATAGCTTAGTTCACTTTCTCGAAGACACCAGGAGGCATATTTGCACAATCTATCTTTCTCAAGCTTACCTTGACCCAGTAGTGCTCCTATAGCGTTATTCAAGGCGTTACGATAAAAAAATTTGTCTAAATTGGGTGCGGTAAGTACCGGCTTGTTACACAATGCATTAATACGTGTTTAGGAGTCTCACTTATGTTATTCTTTCCATTTTAACTCTGTTTTTTTTTCAAGAGTTAAAAGAGCAGCTAATCAATTTTTGCATAATTATTGATAAATCGTCTATCCCATCCGACAAATCTAAGAAATTGCTGTGTATTTTTTGCATTCGTGGGTTTTACGTATTTTCCTACTGTCTTTAGTTTCTTTGGATTTGTTTTTATTTTTCCACCTAAGACAATATTTCCCAGAACTTTTTTTTCTTTCTTAAAAATTAGTATTTTTCTGGATCAATTGTTAGATTGGCCTTAGCCAAATAATTCAAAAGTCATATTTAATACCAAGTAAAAGCATTATTCAATACTAATAGTGCCCGTCAGGCTTAAAAAATACTGTCTTTGATGTGTATCGGCTTCGTGAATTTATACTTGGAAAAATCCTCGTTTTAAATCTATCACTGTATAATAACAAGTAATCACCAATTGTTTTAGTATATTGCTTTAAAATGGCAAGCGGTGACAATTTCCAAGAGTGATTTTATTGAGCTGTCTAAAATCAGTCGCCATGTACCAGTGCTTTTCTCTGTCCAGCCCTGCATGTTTCAGCAGTATTAAAATATTCAAGTTATACGGCAATCTCGAGGGCTCAACTGTACCTTGCTCGAGAAGTTTTCTTATCTTGATTCTCATCTGCTCTCTTAATGCGGGTAAATATTATAGATAAGTATCTATATCGCGTTTCTGTCACAGGTTCATCTGTAGTTGTATTTATGCAATGTTTTAGAATTTTTGTTGCCTTTAGTGGTTGTCTGTCTAGACTGAAAACAAACAGATAATATACTTTAAGTTTTTGGACGTGTGACTTTCCCAACACATTGCAGCTTGATACATTAATAAGTCACATTATTTCGTCAACTTGTCTTTTTCTGTTCATTTTTACTTTTTCGTGTTAGCAGTATCGGCTTATGAGCAGACGACTTGGCAAATAAATGTACACCACTCGTGATTTATTACCAAACACAGACACGTCTATTATTACTATCTTTAGGCTTAACTATCTTTGTACAGTAGCAAAAACAAACAGAAAAGTTAGGATCAAGTATAAAGGTTATACGAATACAGAGAGTGCGTGTACGAACAGTCTGAATGACCACGCGAAAGTGAACAAACTGTAGTTACTTGACGCTGAAGTGAAGGGTCATGGCGTTTCGTCTTCTTGCTGTTGCGCATGCGTAATAATTCAGTTACGAGCGCCAACAATACATCCAACACTCCCTCCCGTTTGTATCTGAATTTATGAAAATTAAAAGAAAAGACATGTTTGAACATTAACACTGAGTATGAATGAATTAATAATCAGCTGAGGATGTGGAGCACGTGGGCTTCTGGGTCACTCATTGTAGTTGATTGCGATGAGCTAAAACATACACAGAAAAACACATGTATCGCCATGTCTACTATCATTATCCATCCCCTATCAATTCATAAATTTTACTATCTCAAGTTCGAATTTAATTATTGTGCAATGTGCACTAATTAACATTCAAAATTTCTTTCGTTAGTCTTTCATAATGTTCAAACGGTAGGAGTTTTGTAAAAATATCTGCTAGTTGTGACTTGGATGGAATCCATTTAACAATTGATTTTGCCTCCGGATTCACATTCCTTAACGTAGTGAGCCTTTATCTCGGTCATGTGTCTCAGTCTTTTGCCACCATCTATCTTAGCACTTACTCCAGCGGCTTTGTTGTCACACCAAAGGTCCACAGGCAACAGAGTGTATAACAATATTAAGCTGATTGAGTGTTCCAATCCTATCAGCTCCTGATTTGCATTACGCATCGCCACGTATTCTGCCTCGCAGGTTGAAATTGCAACGTAATTATGTTTTCTCGTCTTCCAAGCAACTGTATCGCTATTTAATATTATCAGGAACCCACCTGTCGTAATTGAGCCTTTACAGTCTGCCAAACTCGCGTCTGAAAAGGCTTCCAGTCTATTTTTCCGGCCTCTGTAGGTTAATCCCAGAGTTTTAGTGTGTTGTAGGTATCGAAAGACTCGTTTGACCGATTTCCCGTCATCTTCAGTTCGACAGGTTCGGTGTCTGCTTAGTACATTCACAGAGTACGAGATGTCTGGTCTGACTGTATTGGCCAGATACAGCAAGCTTTCAACTGCTTTTCTGTAGGGTACATTTTCTTGAGTTTCAGTTTTGTTCCGTTCTCCAGTTTCTTCCGATTCTTCTCTGTCTTTTATTTGCCGATTCAGGACTTAGTTTGTCACCATTGGTGTTCTTTGTAATTTTGAGTCGTTAAATCCAAACCTTTCTACAATTTTGTCTATGTATGGTGTTTGTGTAAGTAAAATTGTATTATGTTTTCTATCTCTTTCCACTTTTATGCCTAGAAATGTGCCAACCTTGTAAAGATCTGGCATCTCAAACTCAGATTACAGACCAGTCTTAATGTCATTTATTTTGCTTACACAATTGCTGGCTATCATTATATTATCCACGTATAAGATCAGGACTAGAAAGTTATCTGCTTCTCTCCATGTATAGAGACAGGGCTCGCTCGTATGTGACTGTAGTCCCAATTCAGATGCAGTCTCGCAAAACCGCTCATTCCATCTTTTTGGGCTGATCTTAAGTCCATAAAGGGCTTTCTCCAATTTGCAAATCTTAGCTTTCTTGAAACTATCGTCATCAAGCAGGCCTTTAGGAGTCACCATGTACATCTCTTCTTTGATAGATCCATTTAAGAAAGCTGTCTTGACATCAAGTTGGCAAGTCTCCAGATTATATCTATTAATCATTGATATAACTGATCTCACAAGAGCTAGCCTAGACAACGGGGCATAGGTTTCTTGCAGATCATACTTGTTCCTATCTTTGAAACCACGAATCACCAACCTCGCTTCAAACTTCGTGTTTCCATCTTTGTCCATTTTTATCTTCAAAACCCATCTAGAGTCGATGATGTTTGGCTTTCTTCCTTCAGCGTTCATGGTTGGTCTTTCTACAAGTTTCCACACGTGGTTTTTTCGCATTGATTCCAGTTGTTCGTCAATTGCTCGGAGCCATTTATCGCAATCCGGAAATGCGACAGCTTCTTTGTAGTTTGCAAGATCTTTGTTCAGTCCAGCAATCAGCGCATGTGTCATTTCATCTTCGACTTCTGCGATCAAACAATCAACATCGCCCTTCGATTGAAGCAGTTCATCCAACTTATTTGTGTCGATGGCTCCTGCAAAGCTCGTATCATTTATTCTAGTGGCTTGCTTAGGGTTTTCTTGACCAAGCTCTCCAACTTTCTTGGGCCGACCACGCTTTCTTTTGACAACTGGTTCTCCCTCCGTTTCAAATGACTCTTTAGGGCTAGTCTTATAAAACTTAACGAACCATTCATATTGTTTAATATCTGTCTTGTTGTTCCCCCAGTTTGCTATTTTGTCTTTTCCCCAGATATCTCTAAATACGAGTCTTTCTTGGAATTTTACGTCACGACTCTCATAGAATTTTCCATCTTCAGGCCTTAAGAAAGAATAGCCAGTGGTAGTATAACCAACCAGCACGACTCGTATCTCTTGTGGACCGAATTTGGTTCCAGTGCTCCTTTGTTTCTTGATAAAAGCGACGCAGCCAAATCTTCTAATTTGGGTTATGTCTATCTTCAGATTGGGCGCAAGCTTTTCCAAAGGGGCTATCATATCGTTAGACCAGTGAGGTGTCCGATTGTAGGCACATACTGCACTGCCCAGGGCTAAGTCCCACATGTTCTCCCTAAGCCCAGAGTCATACATGTAGGCTCGCACCTTGTTTTGTAAGGTACGATTAATTCGTTCTGAGACTCCATTGTGCTGAAGGGTGTCTGGACAGACCAACTGAAGTTCTGCTCCCAACCTCTGGAGAACTTCTACCGTTTGGCCTCCTGTAAGCTCCGTGCCTTGATCGGTTCAAAGATAGCATATCTTTGCATCAAAATCCAGCAGGTTTCGTGCGCTTGTCACAAAATTGTCCAAACAGCGTCCTGCTTCACATTTTGTTTTCACTGGATATGCCCATAGTCAATCTTGAGTAGTCATCCGTGTAGACGGTTATAAATTTATATCCTTTAGGATAAGTAGCTGGGCTGATCGGCCCCATTGTATCAGCATGAACTATCTCGAGTGGTTTGGTTGCCCTATCTCTGCTAGTACTGAAAGGCAATCTCTTGATTTTAGCAACGTGACACACCTCGCATGTTATAATGAAGCTGTCAAAGACGGCCTTATTCAAATCTTTATTGTCCGGATACTTTCTTTGCAGCGCCTTGAGATATTCTGCTGAGGCATGTCCAAATCTTACATGCCACAGTCATTAAAATTTTTGAAATAGAGTTTAGAATTAGCAAAGTGCTCTGTAGCGCCTGAATCTGCTACGAACTCAATTTTGTTGCAACCGTTATTTCGTGTTTCCTCCATGCGCGTAAAGAGCAAAGTTTCGGGGTTAAAAGCAAACAAACCACTGCATGCATTGGGCCTAGGTTTTTCTACATTATTTTTACCTTCTTCGCCTTGTTTCTTGTTATCGAGCTTGGCTTTCTTGTTGTTTTGATTTGTATGCTGTTTTTAAGGTTTTCATTTATTACTATCTTTAAAATTATTCTTATTGTTACCACTACCAGTATTGCATTTAAAATCCCAATCGTTACTTTTGTTAGAGTTACCTCTGCACCTCCCTATGTGCTCTCGCAGGTTCTGCACCAACCGTTGGCAGGTGTGGCACCACCTAAGGTTCTGCCATTTTTTCGGGCAGTCTCTCGAATAGTGCCCGTTATTATTGCACTCGTAGCATAGAGTGCTGGCGGTGGCCGCGTTAGCAGTAGTTACGTTGGTAGCTGGTCGAGAGCCTGCCCCACCTCGGCTTGGCCCAGCGCCGGTCCCACCTCGACTCGGTCCAGCGTTCGCCCCACCTCGGTTTTCTCCAGCACCCATTTTTGGTAGTAGGAGTGACCCTTCTGCCTCCTGTTTCAGGATATATTATCATAAGTACTTAAAATATAAGCCATCCTCGCTTTCAAACAGCCTTTTAAAATCGGCTATTCTTACGTCCGGTACTCCATCGATAATCACATGATAGAAACTATCTCTTTTCTCATCTTCGGGAAAACTGTTAGTTTTACTAACTAGTTCAAAGTCTCTTACGAGTCCATAAAAAAATTCACAAAATTTAGTAGCACTTTGCTTTTTAGGGTCAAATCTAACGGAATGTATTTTGTTACGTATTTGATATGCGATCATTTTTGTATCACTTCTTTTCATATCTTTGATTTTTTGTATCATTATTGATGGATCAGTAATGTGATATACTTTGTTTTGGTAATCTAGGGACAACCGATCTAGTATTACGTTTAGGGCCTGTTCTTTGTCTCCTTCCATTTTTCCTTGAGTAATATTCATGGTGCCTTCCAGTTTTGAATCAATTGTGTGAAGCAGTTTTTTACTTTTTAGTTATGACTGTAACTGTTTTAAAAATAATTCTAGTTTAGTTGCATTAGTAAGGGAATAATTAAAGCACCCTAGACTACCTTTATTGACGACTTCTATGTTTAGACTATCATTAGGTACAGCGCGTTCAAACATCAGCGAACTATCAATGGAGTCGGAGTTTAGGTTAATTAATCGTTAACATAATTTAGGTCCCGGAGTAGATGTAGTAAATTTATTTACCTCTTGTATTCGACTTCTGGCCAGTTCTCGCTCAAGAGACTCCATCTTTCTTTGTTGAGTGGCTAAAAGCTGCTCGAACTCGGTTCGAAGTGTCTCTTAGGCCCTCCTATTTTCCTCCTTTTCTTTTTCCAAGGCCTTTTTATATTGGGAGGAAACAGCCTCAAATCTCATGGACATCTAAGAGCTCTGCTAGTACCTCTCTTGTTCTATCAGTTTCTTGATTTCCTCGATATCTTTCTTTGAGGCTTCTGAAATTTCGTTTCGTGAGTTTATAAGGTTTTTAGATTGGATATTTTGACAGGTTCTTTTTATTAGTATCTTTCCTGTTTCAAAAGTCTTTAAATTGGCTATCAAACGAATCGAAATTTTTGCTTTTTAAATCTTTAACCTTGTCGTGAATTGAGGTATCAGTAAAATTTATTTTTCTATCTCTCGAATCTTTATTCTTATCTTTAGATGAGGTATCAATCAAATTCAATCTTCTATCTTTAGAGTCCTTCCTTTGGATGCGCTGTTGAGGAACGAGTCGAATTTGACTAGCACATTTTTCTATCAAATTAAACAGGTCTAACATGTCTCGATTGTGATGTGCATCTCTTCCCATGCATGCAACAGTTTTATCATTTATGGAAATCATGGGCAGGTTATTTTTACGAGTTACGAACACTTCGTCTAGTTCCCCTAGATCGTCTACAATCTTTTTATTTGCATTATTTATCATGTTGATGGCATTCATACCTAAAATTAACGGGGAATAAATAGGCAAAAGTACTTTATTTTATGTATGCGTGTGCGTAAGGCTAGTGGTTTCCTTGTAGAAGTGACACAGAGATCGAGCGTGAGTAAATCTGAGAGAAAATGGCCCTAGCATCAAATATGACAGGCATAGAGAGAGAGAGAACTAAAATGGCCAATAACCAGCGTTTATTTTACGACACGCACCACTAGCCATAGCGTGAGAGGACGCGCACGCTCAGTTCGGCCGAACGCAAGCTATAACCAAGGCGCGCACCTCCCCTCCTCACCTCGAGGCGTCCCCCTTGGCAATGACTGGCAGGTTTAGCGAGAAACGCGTCTCCTTCGTCACGATGCAGGCCCTTCCTTTATATAAACAAACGCGTGTTGGCTCTCTTGAGTTCCGCGAATCTCCGAACAAGGAAAGCCTTCTAATAAAGGGAACCTTAATCATGCAATCTTAAGTAAGCTGTCTTGTTCCATCTTAAGGCAAGACACAAATCTTTTAAGAAAAACGGTAAATGAGCATGAGTTAAAGACAACAACGCTCCTCGTAAATACCGAGTCTTTAAAGCAATACATATTTTTAGTACTTACTGCTGCTCACTCTCTTCTTAATGCCGTCTTTTGTTATTGCTCGGCCCGAAGCCTCGAGAGTTAGGCCATCGTTCGCATCTCAAGGTGATTCGGCTGCTGCACCTCCATCCTGACTCTGCTCTGCCACCTCCTGGGGCTGACCCTCGCCCTTTTTGAAGGAAGTTGGGGTAAGAGGACTGTCAAGCTCTTCCATCTCACAGTGCTCGCCACCCGACACAGAGCTCCCGGTCGCTTCCACCATTACTTTAACACGTAAAAAAAATAAAGGGATAGCACACAGGGAACGCGCGATGAGCTCAAGCGCGGAGTGGAAAGAAGAAGGAAGAGAGAGAAACAAGACGCGATCGAGCAAATTCCACGCCCACACTACAATTAAGGGCCCATAACCTGTTAGCAGTATGGGTTAATGAGCAGGCAACTTGGCAAATAAATGTACACCACTCATGATTTATAATCAAACACAGACACGTCTATTATTACTATCTTTAGGCTTAACTAACTTTATTACAGTAGCAAAAACGAACAGAAAAGATAGGATCAAGTATAAAGGTTATACGAATAAAGAGAGTGCGTGTACGAACAAACTTGACTGACAGCGCGAGAGTGAACAAACTGTAATTACTTGACGCTGAAGTGTAGGGTCATGGCGTCTCGTCTTCTTTCTGTTGCGCATGCATGATAATTTAGTTACGAGCGCCAACAATATATCTAACATTTCGTCATATCTATAATTATTAATTTTTGCCATATTGCTGCTATTACAGCCTATATTTACAATTTCTTGTAAACTCACGTGTTTATAATTATTCCTGTCCGTTTTATTGTGTATTATGTCTTTACCTTCAGAAAGAAGTATTTATGCTCCACCCATTACTCCTACATCATCACCGTGGACATTACACGAGTCAGCAGCTGTAATGGTCTTGCACTTTAATATATCTACAATCGGGACCGATTCATTTAGTATCTCGTTGATTTTATTTGTACATTCTGAATACACCTTACTATTTTTATTTACTGCTATTAAATTACCTGATAAAATATCTTACGTAATGTTTTCAAGGGAAACCAGCCTACTTCCACGTTTTTGTGCGGTTTACTTACATACGTGTGAAAAACTTCTCTTGTTCTAGCAAATATTTAAAAGCTCTCTGGCTCTGTAAACGAGATCTTAATTCCAACTAGTTAGTTAGTTTATTACTTCATCTACAGCACTTATTTGGCCGTTATGCAATTTAAAAATATTCTATTCTATGATTTCTTCCACTTCTATTGGGAAGTTTTGTGGGACTACATGTAAATTACACATTAAATTATTCAGGGATATTCTTGTCAACCCCAACGTTTGGTGAGCTCCGTGAGTTACACCTATTATTTTAATTCATTTTCTTTAATTTAACTGTATCCTGAAATCTAGAAAATTCTCTTTTACTATCAAAATTTCTGGTCCCATGTCTACGTAAAACTTTGCATTTTTATTTCGGTAAGGGCTTTCTAAAATTCCTGAGGGTGGTGTGTGTCTGATACGACATATGTTAATTTTTGCAGTGCGAATGGACTGCTTCTCATTTCTTATTATTTTCTGAGCATGCTTCCTCCGATTCGGGGACGATTGCATTTCGTCAATGCATTCGATATTTAAGGGTATTTCTTCTGTGTCCCCCGTGAGCAACACTTCACTTGATACAATTTAACTTTCTTTTTCTCTGCTGTAGGCATCTATATCTATAAAAAATGAGAAGCAGTCCATTCGCACTGCAAAAATTAACATATGTCGTATCAGACACACACCACCCTCAGGAATTTTAGAGAGCCCTTACCGAAATAAAAATGCAAAGTTTTACGTAGACACGGGAGCAGAAATTTTGATAGTAAAAGAGAATTGTCTAGATTTCAGAATACAGTTTAAATAAAAAAAGAAAATTAAAAGAAAAGATGTAACTCACAAAGCTCACCAAACGTTGGGGTTGACAAGAATATCCCTGAATAATTTAATGTGTACTTTACATGTAGTCCCGCAAAACTTCCTAATAGAAGTGGAAGAAATCATAGAATAGAATATTTTTAAATTGCTTAACGGCCAAATAAGTGCTGTAAATGACATAATAAACTAACTAACTAGATGGAATTAGGATCTCGTTTACAGAGCCAGAGAGCTTTTAAATATTTGCTAGAACAAGAGAAGTTTTTCACGCGTACGTAAGTAAACCGCACAAAAACGTGGAAGTAGGCTGGTTTCCCTTGAAAACATAACATTAAAATATTTTTTCAGGTAATTTAATTGGAGTAAATGAAAATAGCAAGGTGTATTCAGAATGTACAAATACATTCAACCGTTGAAAAACTACTGGCATTCATAATAACATCACAAGCGGAAAGTATGTGAAAAAAGTTGATGATTGCTAACTGACGCACCATCAGAAAATACAAGTGAGTCGAGAAACGAAAAAAACAAAAAAATTGCATTGACGCTGGCAGACAGACATGACGAGAAATGCAGCTAGGAGATACAGAAAATGGAAGAAAAACAATAGAAAAGAGGTTTGTACCAATATTGCAGCAGGCAGTAGATCAGTGCCAAAAATTGGAGAAAATAAATATGCGTATACGAATAGAGCTAACGCAAAAGATGGAGGAAGACCACCCCTGAGAGGTACGACTTACACTAGGTGAGGCTATAGAATTAAATAATGCATGTTGGACTAACCTTCATGCAGAAAATCTATACGCATTCAGTACTGGGAGAGAAGAAAAAGTACACCTGCAGTGCAATCACTCTGACCACGAAACACTAGAAGTAACGTACACTGAAATTATAATTCTGGCAAGAGGCTGCACATCTTGAACGTTGGAAACAAGACTGTAATCGGGTCTAAAGAAAGGTAAGGGAGGTGGTCAATTTTGTGAGTTTGAATTCAATTTTTATCAGACTCATGCAAATGATAAAACGGATAAAAGAAGATGAGATGCTAAATCTAATAAAAAGAATAATAGAAGAGATAGATAGAATGAAGTTGGTAGTCAGAAACACAAACCTGACGATAGATGAACCACGGATATAAAGCTTACTAATATAATTAAACGTGTACTTAAAGTAGATCAAGCGGAGAAAGAATTTTTTGACTTGGAAGAAGTACGCATGGAGGGCAGTAGAAATAGTACTAGGCGAAGCGGTGGGGTTATTTAGATTTTAAAATAGGTAGACCTCTTGATTCTTAATTTATTGAGATTGTTTGTAGACAGAAGAAACAGAGACAGTATGGTAAGAAACGAAAATACAACCAATCCTATATCACTGCAACCAAAAGTCATCCAAGTACAGGGTAATCGGCCACGAAGAAATCAAGTGGCTAGCAGCAATAAATAAATTTTACGGTAAATAAACATTTTTTAGCTAAATAAAGCGCTAGACCTTAATACTTATGCATAATCAGTGATATCCTTCGTAACAAAAAAAAAAAAAAAAAAAAGAGACGAAAACAACTAAAGCATAAAATGCTTTTGTGACAAAAATATATACATATACATATGGGTAATTCGGCCATAACTTGCTCAGATCGTGTCCAATACTCATACTCGTATGCCATAATGAAATCCAAATTTTTAAAAACGTTAAATTGTGTTGAATGTTCTCAACTTTACTTGACATATTGTCTTATATTGGTATATTGATCCCTTCATTGAGATAATCGATCAGTTAGAGTCGAATTTCAATTATGACCCATGTCCACAACTCAATTTTACTCATAAAAACTTTCACTGGTAAAAAATGAGGCTTATGTACCACTTGCGTGTGTAAGCATTATATACTTTATCTAGTGGGGATAGGATTTGTACCTTAGGCCCACCAAAAATTGACAAAGACGAGTTAGTTTTCACTGCATAGATTTTGTCCGTATATTTGCACCATAATAAGGGTTTTAACAAGAATCAGTTCAAACAAGTAACTTTTTGGATTGAAAATACTAACCAATGATCACTCTTTGAAGTATAAGACTAAAGTTAAAAAATACTTACGACAGGAGTACCAGAAGTTGTTACCTCTCGAACAGCCAAGCTTTTCTATTTTCGTATTTTGTGCGTACAAACATTTTATTCCATTCCGACCCCCCATGGAACAACCACTCGGTGTACGTGTGCAGGTACGCAAACTTCAGTTTTTTATTGCATTTGAGGGTAGTAAACTCAGTATGGGTGGACAAGTCATAGTAATACGTCTATGAGTCATACGAGCACTATAAACTCTAAAAATTCCATTCTGACCCTAACTGACCTTAAATCGCCGTTTTTTTCGTTTTAGAGCGATCAATCCCAGCCACACCTTTTTTTCATTACTGTTGGGCTAAAAGACGAGACATGTGTCTCGGGGTTTCGTCCAATTGGTCTCTTCTTCTTTTCGCTACATGAATGCAAGAACGGTGGTGCTACTTCTAAAGTGGGTAGCCAAGTAGTGCACTCCATCAGGTGGCTTTATGTGGGATTAAATGAAAGCAAAAACATAGTCGTAATGATTTAAACATAAATCTTTGAATTTTATGCCCTGAATAAGAAGTTATAGTGACTTTGGAAAAATACTGAATTTCAGCCAAAATCACATTATTAGCAATATTTACGGTCTAATTAAAACAGCTGTAACTTTTGAATGGAGGCACAAAATCGGACAAAATTCTTTTTTAATCGATAGATTTTGACCCTAGCTTTAATTCAAGCCCAGTAAGAACACTTAAATTATTGAAGGAGCTTAGCTACACTTATTAAAAAGAGATACAATTTTTTAAAAATTGATGAAAACTGACTTTTACTAAGTTTTGTATAACTTCTGACTAGCTAATCTTGCCGTTTTATAGCTTTGAATATTTGTTACTGTTGTTGCGTACTGTAGAAATACCAAGAAAAAACAATTTTTTGAACCACCTTCTTTTTAGACAACTTTTTAAGTCGATCTGAGTAAGTTACGACAGAATAACCCATACACGTACTGAAATACATAAATAAAAGTATATAAAACTGTTACAAGTAGATACCCAAATAGAAATCTATAAAGTGCTGAGACTTAGCTGATCTTGTTGGGTGTAATAAAAACTTGATGCTAAGCAAGAATGAGAAAAATATTTTCCCCGGGTGCGTATCGAACACACAACCTCCTGTTTACTAGACACTTGCTCTACCACTACAAAGAAGCCGTACATTGACTTGCACACGTGTTTTCTTAATACCTAGAAGATATGCTAGTTTTTTCACTAGACAAAAATTAAAAATCCTATCTGGATTCGTATGCACCTCTAAAGGTATACCATAACATTGAGCCACTTCGTTAACAAAAATCTAAGTTGATGCCTTTGTCCTAACGCTTTAAAAAAAAAAAAAGCTTTTACTAATTAAATAGAATTCTTTAATGTAATAAACATTTTTATTGCATAGCAAAAAAATTAAAAGTAGACCACGACATCCGTTTTGAAGTCTTTTAAAAGATCCTCTTGAGTTTAAAAATTTGGGCTTACTAACTGCTTTACGTAATGGCTTTCTCTTTGCAATGTAACTAATATGCCTACAACACGATATTTCAACATTCTTTTTGCAGTTGGACTAGTTAAACCACTTTCTGATTTTGTCTACTGTCCTAATAAATCCAGAAAATGTTCTTACTGGTGAATTATAAACTTTTCGTATGACTAAATCTACCTAATTCTTCATACAACTAATAATTGAGTCTTGATCCTTAAGTTGAGTAACATCCATTCTTTCTACTACACTAAGTCTTTAATGAGAAATGAATTTCAGCAACTTCAGATAAACTCCATAAATTCTTCTTTTAGTGCAACCTGCTGTAAGTTATAGGCCTTCAATAACAACTCACATACGCCATAGCGCAGGCTCAAAAACACTTACGTTTTCATAAATGTTAAAATTACGTAGATAACTAAATATAAAGGCTAAAAATATAATATCAATGGATTTTTACATTACCATTATCCCTATCACTGTCAACATCAACATCAACTTGATTATAATATTCATTATGGTAGGTGTGACAATTATCATCCTAAGCAATACAATAATTTATGACAATTATACCACTAATGTCATTGTCACCATCATAATCATTGCCATTATCATCATTATCATTATCATGAATATTACAATTGTCATCATAAAAACTATCACTATTAACACTGACATTATTATGATCATCACTGTTTTTAAAATAAAGAATATTATTATTATTTTTAATATCACTGTCATCATTACAATTATTGTCGTCATTGTGACAAATATGGTATCTACTAGAATGAAAATGACTTTTACCAGGTATATAACAGTTAGTATGATTACAATAATTGTTATGAATATTTGTGTGATTACTGTTTTTACAAAAGTAACATTACTTATTTTTATAATTATAATAACTATAACTATGATTTATAATATCAATGAATTTTTTAATATTCCCATCATCTCTATTGTAAATGTCTTGATGTTATCATATTCGACATCATCGGCATAAACGTTTTTATTATAATCATTAACATCATTATTAACAGTATTCTTATGATCGTTGTTACCATTATTATTACATTCATAAATATTAACATTATTATCATCATACTAATCATTAATACTATTATCATTTTCATTAAAAATATCATGATAACTACTTTTCACACCATTATAATTATCATCATCACCATCCTCCCTTTATCCATAATTTTAATTATCTAAATAACTATCATCATAATCATAATTATTATTAATGTTATAATTATTACTGTTAGTATCAATACAATTATTTAAACCACTACGCATGCCATAATGATGTTCATCGTCATCGTCGTCAGCATCAACATCATCAATAAAAATGCTTGGTATAATTGTAGCTACCATAATAGTTATTTTCATCATCATTTTTATCATTTTATCTGGTATTATCATAATTAATACAATCATATAAAATGTTAAAATTACAATATTTATTGTTAAAATAACCAGAATTGTCTACTTCATTACCAAAAAAATAATCATTAACATTATTATTGTAATCAATATGAGAACTATTACAATAATCAAATTATTATACATTGACCTCTTTCCATCTAAATTGCGCTATGTATATTTTTTATAGGAATGTCGCGCTTATTTTAAGAGTGAAAATCGCTGGAGTGCGAGAAACTTTGTTGATTAAAAATTACAAAGCAGTGAAAAAAGTTATCTGCTACGGCCAGTAGTCGAACATGGGCCCCCTTCTTGCTGGGAAGGTGCGTTAACCAACTTTGCAACCGAAGCCTTGGCAGACACCCTTCTCCACTGCTCTGCTTATGCGTGTCCTTAGGTCGAACGCTGATATTATAGATATTAATGTAATTACTCGATGGGCGAGTATTATGTCAAATAATTATACATTGACCTTTTTTCAGTTGAATTGCGCTATGAATATTTTTCATAGAAACGTCGCGCTTTTTTTTAGAGCGAAAATCGCTGAAGTGCTAGAAACTTTGTCAATTAAAAATTACTAAGCCGTGAAAAAAGTTATCTGCTTTGGCCAGAGCAGTGGAGAAGGGTGTCTGCCGAGGCTTCGGTGGCGAAGTTGGTTGACGCACCTTTCTGGCAAGAAGGAGGCCCAGGTTCGACTCCTGGCCGAAGCAGATAACTTTTTTCACTGCTTTGTAATTTTTAAGTGACAAAGTTTTTTGCACTTAAGCGATTATCACTCTAAAAATAAGCGCGACGTTTCTAAAAAAAATATACATAGCGCAATTTAGATGGAAAGTGGTCAATGTATAATAATTTGACATAATACTTACCCATCGAGTAATAACATAAATATTTATTATATCGGCGTCCAACCTAAGGACACGCATAAGCAGAGCAGAAGAGAAGGGTGTCTGCCAAGGCTTCAGTGGCGAAGTTGGTTAACGCACCTTCTCGGCAATAAAGAGGCCCAGGTTCAACTCCTAGCTGAAGCAGATAACTTTTTTCACTGCTTTGAAATTTTTAATTGACAAAGTTTTTCGCACTTCAGCGATTATCACTTTAAAAATAAGCGCGACGTTTCTATAAAAAATATACATAGCGCAATTTAGATGAAAAGAGGTCAATGTATATGATTTGAAATAATACTTACCCATCGAGTAATAACATTAATATTCATCACAATTGATAATTTTTATACTCATTATTATCATTATCGTCCCTGCCTTTATTATCATTATTGTTATTGTTATGATAATCATCATCATCATTATTAACTTTATTATCACTTTCAATGCCATACTTATCATCATGACCATAATCATTATCATCATCATTATTGTCATAAATAAAATCATTGTAATTAACCTTTTTATTATCACTATCGACATTATCATCATTATTGCCGTTAACATTATAATTATAATTATTATCATTACTATTATTATAACTATTATCATTATCATTATCCTAATCGTACTCATTATTAGCACTATTGTCGTCATTATAATTATCATTACATTGGTTTGGTGATCTTCATCATCATTTACATCCTTAATAACGTAGTTATTATCATCATTGATATAATCAATACTATTTTTACTTCTAAATATTATTATTATTATTATCATTATCATTATTACTATTATTACGACTATCAGAGACATCATTATATGATAATGATCATTTTTATTATTGTTATTATCATTATTAATTATATGTTATTGTAATTATTATTTTTATTACAATTATCATCATAATCACAAGCATTATTACCATCATCATCATTATAATCATTATCATCATCGTCGTCATCATAATTATTTTCATCAATATTATTATCTTTCTGAATATTATCATTATTGTGATTTTTATAATAATTATTATCATTATTATCATACCCATTATAATCACCAGTATCATTATCGCAATCATTGTACACTTCTATAAACATGTTATCATCATCATCATCGTCATCTTAATTATAATTGATATCATCTATATTACTAGTATCATCATTATAATTATTTCAACCACTACATTTGTTATAATTATTATTATTGTCATCGTTGTCAGCATTAACAACATTAATAAAAATGCTTGGTATGATTGTAGCTAACACAAAAATTATGATATTCATCATTATTTTTTTTATTTTATCTGCTCTTATTTTTATCATTATGATCATACATGACATTACAACTACCATCACCATCGTTATGATAAACAGCATTTTTTGCTTTATTTTTAGAAGAATTACCATTACCATTATTTTTATAATTGTTATAAGAACTATAACGATAATCGTTAAAGTAAGTATTATTCGCCCCGTTAAAATAATTGTTGTCGTAAATTTTTCTTCTGAAAATAACAGATACTGTCATTACTGCCAACAATAATATCATCAACGTCACCATCATTACGGATTTAAGGAGGCTTGGGCGATTTTGAATTAAATGCTGGCTAGGTCTGAAATTCAGAGATTATATAGATAAAGTTTGTTAGATTTTTTTAGAAAGACAAAATAGGTAGGTCAACACATTTATTTTCGAGAAAATCGCTTGTGAAAATTCGTCATTTTAACACGCAACCTTACGGAACCCGAAATTCAATAGACTACCGTACCGCAATAAAAAGCTGTGGGCCCACACATTAAATTGGTACATGTACTTGAAAGTATAAAGAATTTATTATTTAAAGAAAAGAATAGGATCAACACGTTGAATTTTGAGAAAATAGCGAGGAAAACATCGAACATGAGAATTGTTTTGTTCAGGTACTGTAAGTGCGCATGCGCTGTACAATCATAAACATACAAGCATGAAAATTTAAGTCTAACACAAGTATAGGTATATAATAGCAGATGAGAGCAAGAGAGTACAGTGTTGTCAGCTTTATCGTGGAGGGCCGTCATCTTTACACAAGGTACCTCAGGAAAACTAATAAATTTTTTAATATCGATTTTCCCAATGACTTTTCCACGTATTATTGCTATTTTGTTCACACATGTGTATAATCAAAATGATTATAAAAAAAGTATTACAAAGAATCATTTGTATGACAAGTACCCCACAGGGGCCCCTCAATAGATACGACACCAAACGCCCAAGCCTCCTTAAATGGACTACTCTTGTTAAAACTTTTTCTACTGTTTTTGGCATTAAGATAATTACGATAAAAAACAGGATTATTACCATTGACGTCATTATTATCAGTTGAATGATTATTAAAAATATCATTGTCAACAACATTATTATTATTAATAATATTATTTTTATCATCATTACCATTACCATCCTCAACGTCATCATTATTATTGTCTTTCAAAACATGTTCATTCAAATATTTACAACTATTACCAAGAATATCATCATTGTTATCACCAATATTATAATTGGTAAAATGATCATTATCAACATTATCATCTTGACCATCATTATTTTTTTTTTTTGCACCGTTATTATTATCAAAACTATTATTATCAACATTCTTATTATAATCATTATAACCATCACTATTATCCTTATCATTATTATCATTGACATCAATATCATTATTATTATTATCATTTTCATTACTATCATCATCATCTTAATTATCATTATCATCATTATTGTTATCATCATTATTATTATCATTATTATCCTTATCACCATTATCAGTGACATCAATATCATTTTTATTATCATCTTCATTATTATCATCATCATCGTAATCATTATTATTATCATTATTGTTATCATCGTAAATATTATCATTATTATTTTTACGATTATTATCATCATCAACATTATTATCACTATCAATGCCATTATTATCATGATGATCTTTATCATTATCATGATTATCATTAATATAATCATTGTCATTATTCTTTTCATTATCAACATTGACATTATCGTCATCATTATCGTCACCATTACCATTATAATTATAATTTTTATATTTATTATTATTATGATTATTATTATTATCATCATTATCATTATCATCATCATTATTATCATCATTTTTATTGTAATTATTATTGATGTTATCATTATCACTTGTATTATTATTATAATTTTTTTAACTACTCCGTTTGTCATAATCATTGTTATTGTCATTTTGGTCAGCATCAACATCATTAATAAATATGCTTGGTATAATTGTCGCTAACATTCATCTGACGAAGGGCATCTGCGTCAACTGCTCCGTTTATGTTTTCGTGTAAAAGTTTTGGCAATATGTCTGTTTTTTTTTCTTCTTTCAAGGACCTGTCTAAAGACCCTGCACGCTCCAGTTCCAGGCACATGGTTGGTGCATTTTCCTCCATGCGCAGATTCACTGCAAAGGATACATTTCGGTTCGGCCTTGCAGTCCTGAACTCTGTGCTTGTCCTTCCCGAATCTTCAGCAAAGACCTAATCAGTCTAGACCTCTGTAGTTGTATCTTGTGGGCCCATATCCCAGGCACCTGTAACATCGCTAAACGATTATCCTGTGCCTTAGTCGGCACCTAATCCATCTTACTGTTATCTTCCCTCTCCTTTAAAGTGACAGAGCGCCAGCTTTGTCCTTTTCGGCCGGCGCCATTTTCTCTTGCCATCGATTTGGTGGTAGCATACCTATTTTGTTTTCGCCTGGATCTTCTTCTACGGTTTAAGCAGCCTCTTGGATGACTGCTATATTTTTCTATCAATCAGCAACTGCCTCTTAGTCCAATAACGCCAAAGTAACTCTAGGTTTCCTTAATTGTACTTTTTCTGCAGTTCCGATAACAGTGAGATGGCCTCTGTCAACTTCCACTTGTTTTTAGTGCATTTTGCGAGCTTTTTTAAACTACTTTGCCTTTCCGCTTTTTTTTTGCCATTTCTGGCTTATTTTCATTAAAAGTTGGTGTACTACCTAGCGGCCTCATTCTATCAGCCACTTGCTCCTTGCGGTTACCATGTGTTTGCATTCTAGTGTTTACGATTTTCTTTCACGGTTTATCGTCGTCGCCATTCTTGCTTTTTTTTTTAATGCGCTTTGATCCTTAATAGCGCCATCATCCGTACCTCTTTTTTTTTGGAAGCTGTCTGATCACACGAGCTGGCCAAAATGTCTTCAACACTAACATCTGTTCCACAGTCTTCTGGTGGCAGCATTCAAGGTCCTTTAAGAGCCAAATGACTTTTTCCAGGTAATTTCTGGCTTCCTTAACTGTACTGCTGACGTTCGGCTGCCTGTCAATTGATTTTTTAATACTTTGTAGAATGTCTGTCATCTTACCTAGAACTTTTTTCTCCTCCTTTAATGTATCACTCAGAGTTTTCTGCAGGTAAGGAACAACCATTGATTCAGCCGGCGTCAGCTAAAATTTATTTTGGCTGTTCTGGTCTACGTTCTGTAATATTTGGGTCCAATCGATTAACCAGATTCCAGTTAATACTTGCTTTAGAAAGTAACAAAGCATAGCACTTTCGTGCTAAACACCTACGTGACCTCCTTAATAATCTATAAGGCCACCAACAAAACTTCAGGCTTTCAACGGGTCAAAGTTAGTGGCGAATTCCCTCTGAGAGGTTACCGCCTGAGGTAAGTTGTTTTTACTAGTATCGACCATGTTGGGTTTCATATAGAAATAAATCATAAATGTTTTTAAGAAGTCTTCTCCTCAGCGTTTGGTCCACAGAAACTATTTTATTTCGTTTCAAGCACCAATTGCCGCAGCGCATCGAAACCATACATTTACAAAAAGCTTGCTTTCATCTGCTACCCAAAGAACGCACTATAATTATAATTATTATGATTGTTGAAATAAGTATAACAGTTATTATTATTATTATTTTATGAGCAATATTACTATCACGAATATAAAACACAGCTATAATTGTTAGTATTACTATCGTTATCATTATTTTTATAATCAGTAACATCATCGTTATTATAATTATCATTATAGTCATTACTATTACCATCATCATCATCATTATTATTAGCATCATCATTATGAATATCATAACTACGATCATGATGACCATCATTATAACTATTATAACAATCATTAATATTACTATTATCAAAATCATCAACATCATTATCATTACATTATCATCAACATCACCACCGTCATCATCATCAGCATCACTATTATTGTCATCATTTCCATCATCATCATCATCTTCAACATCATCGTCGTTACTGGTATCACTTTTAGGATAAACATCACAATTGTGATTATTATTTTCATCATTATTATCAGCGACATCATTATTAACAATATAATCATCGTAATTATTGTATAATTATTATCATCGTTATTGGCATCAATATTAACGTTGGCAACATTATTATAATAAATATTATTCGTATTGTCAACATTGTTATTAATGTTATTATCATTATTTATTTACCATCATCATAATAATTTTTATTACTCTTATCATCATTATCATCGTTATTATCAGCATCATCATTATCATTCGCATCATCATCATCATCATTATTATCATAAGCGTCTATATCATCACCAGAGTTATAAACATTATTATAATTATCTTTATCGTTATTATTATTATTATCATACTTATTTTTATTATCATTATAATTATTAGTATCACAATTATCATCATAATCATCGTCGTCATTGTCATCATCATTATTATCATTATCATAATTTTTATAATTAGTTTTATGATTACCATAAGTATCATTATTATCTTTATCATTATGATCATTATCAGTATTATCATTGTTATCCCCATCACTAATTTTATCGTCATTATTATTACTTTCGTTCGTAATATTATACCAAACATTAGCGTTATTATTATTAATATCAGATTAATTATCATTATGGTCATAAAACATTATCACCATTTTTATATAATCATTATCATCATCATTTCTATTTTTTTATTATAATCCTCGTTATTATCTTAATCATTATTATTATCATAAAATTTAGTATTATTATTACAATCATAGCAATCATTATCATTATCATCACCATCATCATCATCATTATCATCATTATTATTATTATCATCATTGTTGTCAATATTATTATCATCACCATCGTCTTAATTAATATCAATCTCATCATTTTTATTATTGTTATCACTATTATTATCATAATAATTGTAATCATTATCATCATTTTTCTCACTATTGATGTCATTACTACTATCTTTATTTTTATTGTCATTACTATTATTATTTTTATATTAAACGATATAATTACTCTAATCATTAACATTATAATCATCAACAACTTCATAACTATCGTCATTATTAACAACTTTATGACTGTCGTCATCATCAACATCATCATCATCATCCCCATCATTTTTATTATAAGTATTTTCAGTATCATTTTTATTATCATCATTAGTATTATTATTATTACCATTATAATCCTTATCCATGTCATCATTACTATTAATATTATTATCTTTGTTATCATTTGAATTATCATTATGATACATACAAACATAATCATCATCATTATCATTTTTAGAAATACCATTATCATCGTCAATTTTATTGATAATATAATAATTATTATAATCGTTATTATCATTATTTTTATTATAATTTTAATCATCATAAACCTCATTCTTATTATCCTTATCATCATTATCGTCTTTGTCATAATTTTTATCATAAACTTTGTGCATTTATTTATTTTTTTTTTTTTTCTTTCTCAGGTCATCCAGAATTCCGTTATTTTTTAACGTTGTTTTAACGAAGTTTTAACGTTGAACTTTTAACACAGAAGGTATAGGAAAGTGCCAGATTGGGGGTCGATTTGTGAACGAAATTGCTCATATCTCTAAAACGCTTCTTACAATGTTTCCAAAAAAATAGTATGATATAATTCATATTATGAAGCAACTGTAGTTAAACTTTGAAAGGGCTCAGCAACATAGTTTTTTAATACGAGCCTGGCAAAATTGATAGCTTTAGTTCAGCTGCATGAGAATAAAAAGGACAGCTGTATATTACGGACCTCCTAACCTATGCATATACTACAATGCAGAATGGCACGCACTGTAGAGCGCTCGACTACTACCTTAATGTTTTTTTGGGAAACTCTGGGCATTATGTCAGGTATCTTTTTCTTCTGTCTTGGATATATCTAAAGGCCCTGCATGCTCCAGATCCAGGCACATAATTGATGCTCTCTCCTTCGTGCGTGGATTCACTGCATAGGACATACCGTGGCTCGGCCTTGCAGTCCTTAGCTCTGCGCGTGTCCTTCCCGCATCTTCAGCAGAAAGCTATGCAGTCCAGGCCTCTACAGTCATATCTTGTGCGCCCATATCTAAGGCACCTGTAGCATCGCTGAGCGATGATTCTGTGCCTTAGTCGGAACCTAATCCATCCTACTGCCATCATCCCTTTCCTCAGGAAGGACAAAGCGCCCACCTTGTCCATTTCGGCCAGCGCCATTCTCTTCTGCCATCGATTTGGCGGTATTATAGCCACTTTAATTCTACCTGGGTCTTCTCCGATTTAAGCAGCCTCTTAAATAGCTGCTATAACTTCCTTCCTTTTCATCGTCGACTATCTCTAAGTGCAGTACCTCCAAGGTAATTCTAGGTTTCCTTGATTGTACCTTTTATGCGGTTCCGATAGCCAGTGAGTTGGCCTGCGTCAACTTCTCCTTATCTTTGGTGCTTTTGGTGGGCTCCACCATAATACAACCAGCCTTTGTGTTAAGTATTCTAGTAACTTCCGCACCGCAGTCCCTCGTGTTGTTACGAAATGCTCCCAGTAGTTCCGCGTATAACTTTCCTACTGCTGGTTTCACGAGGATGGCCTCGTTCCTCTCCTTTGCCTTCCTCTGCTTCTTTATTTCCTTTCTTAGCTGATTTTTAATTAAAGTCGGTGTGCTACTTACCGGCTCCTTTTTAGCAGCCACTTGCTCCTTGCAGTTCGCAAGTGCCTGCTTTCTTTTGTTTACGACTTTCCTCCACAATTCATCGTCGTCGTCATTTTTACTTTTTTTTTAAACGCTTCGATCCTCGGTAGCGCCATCATCTCTACCTCTCTTTTATCGGAGGCTGTCTAATCACATTATCGCCATCATAATCATCATTATCATTATCGCCATCGTCGTCATCAACGTCATTATCATCATCATCATCATCATCATCATCATTATCATCAAAACATTCAAACAGAGCTTCATACCACTGAAGATAGGTATACATTTAAAAGTAAAACCATGCATTTGTCTTCACAACATTAGAATCAAAATTATATCTAAATACGCTGATATCGATTACGGTATGTTAATCTTATTTATCCTGTGATTCGATTCTTGTAACATATGAAAGCACTAAAATTTATCTTAAAATGGAAAATCTCATGTAAAAATTTAGAACAAGTTAGTTAAAGCTGTCTCTAAAACAGTCTTACACGCATTTTGATGTGCTAATTAGAAACCTCTTCAATTTTTTCTGTTACATCATGATGTTTACATAACCTCAAAAAAGGAGGCATTTGTTTTAGTGCTGGTACTGAATATGAAGTATATCATGGCCTTTTTCTTTGAAAGTAGTATTTATCATGTGCATAACTCTCCTATTCACATGAGAAACATGGAATGTTTTGTGAAATTGAATTTCATTTTACTAGTGTGGCGTCAGTTTAGGCATATGGTTGTTAATTAAATAAAATATTCTACTTAAGTAAATGTTTTAAAATTTTTTATTTGTTATACAAAGAAAGAAGTAGACAAATAAAAAATGTTGAACATTGAGTAAAGTAAAAATAATGTATTTTTTATCAATAACCATATACCTGAACTAACACCACGCTAGTAAAGTAGAATGAAAAATTTTTATTGATATGTAGCAGGTAATCTTACCAACAAATCAATCAAAAAATTATTAATTACTGTGGCATACTCATAACACAGGTCACTTACATTTGGTAAACTACAAGAGCGGAAATTAATAAAGTGTCTTTACATAATTGCTTACATAGACTTATTTTGATATATTTTAATGTACTCGTAATAATTGATAGGTATATTTTTATATACTTTGGCGTATGTGTTTACAAGACTACTATATATAGCTATATGATTTCTTTTTTTAACTTACAGATGACAGTTCATTTATGCTGTTACTTTTTTTAGCATTAATCTTTTACGGTTTAAAAACAATTTTTTTTACGTACGAGTTCTTCTAAAATGCCTATGTTTCATAATAAAGATAAATTTTGAGTTGTTTGTGGACAATATTTACCAACTAAAGTTAGGAAAAATGTCACAGATACATGTAGAGAAATGTATAAGAACTGTTATGGTATTGAGCTGTAGATAAGTAACGATTGGACCTCCCGAGTCATTTGTATAAGATTTTTAGCATCCATCTCCAGTTTTGATAAAGGAAACAAAGAAGCAAAACGTTTTTCAAAACCTATGTTCTGGCGACAACCTGAAAACCATAAAAAAGACTGTTTTTTTTGTTCATGGGAGACTAAGGGTTTCAATTCTGAAAACAGACATAACATCAAACATCCTGAATGTAATTCAGTAACTCACCCTGAAAAGTTTACTAAAGATCTATCTGAATTGAGCTTGTCCAAATCTGATCGATCTGAGGAGTACCACGTTGACATGCAAGTATCTGAAGAAGGTTATATTAATGTTTATTAACTTTAAATGTTAATTCATCAGGTATTTATAGTAATAAGATAAATTTACCACTATGTTAGAGGCTGAAGAAGTATTAACTAGTAAGTTTGAGGATACAGATACAGATCTTACAAGAAAAAAAATGTTTGATCAAGATGAACTCAGCGATTTTATTAGAGACCTGGAACTGTCTGAAGAAAATGCTGAATTATTAGCCTCTAGATTAAAAGAGAAGACTTGTTTGACACCACAAACTAGAGTGAGTTTTTACCGCAACAGAGAAAGTAAATTTAGGCAGTATTTCGCAAAAGAAGAGAGTTTAGTATACTGAAAAGATATTAATGGTCTAATAAGCGAATTCGATAGTATTTTATATGATCCAAATGAGTGGCATCTTTTTTTAGACTCTTCAGCAAGAAGTTTAAAAGGTGTACTATTACACAATGGTAACGTATATGCACCAATACCAGTAGCTCACTCTGTAGTGTTGAAGGAAAATTATGAAAATCTGCATTTTGTATTAGAAAAATTGCATTATAATGAGCACAATTGGCAACTATGCGGTGATCTAAAAATTATTACAATTATGCTCGGACAGCAAAGCGGATTTACTAAGTTTCCATGTTTTTTATTCGAATGGGACAGCCAAGCTCGTGATCAGCATTACGTCAAGAAATAATGGCCAACCAGAACAAATATGACACCAGGGCAAAAGAATGTTTTAAAACGTACTTTGATACTGCTTGACAAAGTATTGCTACCACCTTTGCACATAAAACTGGAACTTATAAAACAGTTCACAAAAGCAATGAAAAATAATAATAGTGAAACTTATAAGCACATTTTTCTAAAATTTCCACATTTGTCAGAAGCCAAAATTAGTGCAGGAGTTTTTGATGGGCCGCAAGGTAGAGCTCTATTAAACGATGGAGATTTTGAAAAAAAAAATGATAAAAAGCGAAAAAATAGCTTGGCAAAACTTTAGAGAGATTACCCATGGCTTTTTGATAAAACAGAAAAAATTCAGAGTATAAAGCCATCGTCCAGGAAATGGTCAACAGTTTCCATGAATAACGATGCTTCATGAGTTTAAAAATACATTTCTTGAACTCGCATTTGTAAAATTTTCCAGAAAACTGAGGTAATTTTAATGAAGAGCAAGGTAAAGGATTTCATCAGGACCTAAAAAGCTTGGAAGAGAGATTTCAAGGAGTTTGGAATGAGAAAATGTTGCTGACTATTGTTGGATAATGAAAAGAGACACGAATATTTTACACAAAAGAAAGTCCATTCGAAGATCATTTGAAGATGAAAAAACTCGCTACTCAAGCAAAAAAGACTAATTGTATATGTGTATATTGTAGAAAACCCAGGAGTATATTTATTTTTAAACTGTAAGATTGTTATTTAAAACTCTAAGATACTGAGCAAACTACTCGTGAATTCCTTTCATTGACGAATTTCAATTGATTTTGTGCTTTCTTTTTGGTGGTAAACATTTTTGAGATTTTAAGGTTATAAGATTTTTATACTGTCATAGATATCACTAAAAAGTTCGGCTTACTTCAACGATAGCAAATACGAATGTCTTTTTATATATCCTTATCGTTTATTACCTTGCACTAAGGGCCAAGAATTCTCAATTTTCATGTTAAATTGTGGTATTTTGGACGTTATGTAGAAATGATGATGTTAAGGAATAATTCAGAGTGAGCATGCTTTCTCATAATTCTAAGATATGTTGCTAACTATGACAACAACTGTTTTATAGACAAATTGAAATCGATCCTGATCTTTTCCGTCGTGATGCCTTTTGGGTAGGTGGTCTCAATAGTGGTGAGAATGTCAGGGGGAGACTTAAGTTACCTTTGAAGGTGTGTAATCGGCTACAAGATTCGAACAACGATAACGGGATGGTACCAATGGTTCTATGCGTGGTATGATATTTACCTTGCTGAAGTCTATGTTGTCATTAGAGCAAATAGGAGACCAGGTGGTTTGCAACGGGCGAAATCATCAGGGATTTAGTGCAACTGATTCGTTTTTGGTCTTTTTGTAACTTTAAAAAAAATTCATTTATGCAATCGTATACTAAATATATACCCTTTACTCATCTCCTACACTCTTTCGTTTCACCTTTAGGCTGTGTCACTTCTGGGTCTGGGCGTTAGGGTGCAACTGTATAACATACCTCAAGAATTATTACTGGTGAGGGAGTTGAGAGGGTGGGAATTCGAGGATGGAGGACGAAAATGTTCAGATTATGGGTTCTGGGGTTCTATTGAAGTACTTATGTTCATTCTCATGAATTAGTACTTTTAAACATATTGTTGACATCTGCATGTGTGCAAAAGTTATATTTTATCATCTGCATATTCGCAGAAGTCAAAAATTCGCCTAAAAGATCTAATTTTCATGTATCTTAACAGAAGCTCTTGGTTTGTTTAGTTGGATACAAAAATTTAAGGAGGGTAGAATCTTTTTGACTCTTCAAAAAAGTCCTTAAAAACTAAGTTGCCTTTTTTTGACTCTCATTTGCGATGACTCTGAAGTTTGCAATGTTGGGTGCAACGAATATAAAAAAAACTATTTGTTTTTTTTTTCAGTTAAAATGCTTTAAACGGTTTAACGAAAAATACGGAAAGCTCCCATCAATTTTAAGATTATAAAAATGTACCCGTCTCGAGATATAAGAGTTTAAAGATTGATTCGAGTAAATAGGAGTAAAAAATGCGTTTAGGCATGTTAAAACGATAGTAGTAAGATTTATATAATGAATACAAATCAAAGTAAATGTCCGTCTACTCAATAACTCATAAAAATCTTCAAAAAAAGAGCTTCTTGCTATGATACCGTCACGATATAGCAATGACCTATATAACCCAATAAACCAACAATGTTAAAATAGGCTGTATACGCATGTACAAATGACTTAAAAAATAAAAAATTCATTTAACCAAAACTGTAGTCTTAGTGGTAGTAAAATTAAATAATTAAAAATGTATATTTTCCGTGATCGAGAATTTAATATACTAAGATTTCATTTTGGAAATATTCGTAATAAACAAAAAATACGAAACATTCTTATTCAAAAAGGCTGTACGACACCAGAGATAGCAGGAACAACAAAATAATCAATAAAAATGTAGAACAGCTCAAGTACTTTACGTCTTCCAAAACTTAATACTTATAAAGATTATCATTGATTTTTTACTTATAGTCTCTTCTTATTAAAATTTTTTGCTTATGTACTCTAACAGGGGAATATATTTTATGATGATATTCATATCGCAACGGCTACTATAGAAGAGCATTTTGAAACTTTCAACGAGCTTTTTAAAATTATTGGTCAGTTTCATTTAAAATTTCGTCTTGATACCTGTTATTTTGTCATATGAGTCATTAATTATTTAGAGTATCAAATCAGTTCGGATACTATCCAACCCATTGACAGGAATATTTCAGCCATTTTGATAAACAACATCCTACGCAACGCCAAAGGTGTACTACAACTTATTTGGCTCTCAGGGTTTGGTGCTTTATAGAGTAACAATTGATTTTAACAAAC
Source organism: Copidosoma floridanum (assembly GCF_036245765.1). Classification (NCBI taxonomy): domain Eukaryota; kingdom Metazoa; phylum Arthropoda; class Insecta; order Hymenoptera; family Encyrtidae; genus Copidosoma; species Copidosoma floridanum. The sequence goes on along the minus strand of NW_028321905.1, from coordinate 6,001,637 downwards.
GTTATTTATTCCCCTGTAAGTACAAGTAAGTACAATAGCATGTAAATAATTTTTCAAGATGTATTAAATTTTTAACTATGATCGAAAAAATAAGAGAGTTTTTTAGTCAGTATTTGAAAACATAAAATTACTTTCCCTACCACACATATATTAACGTATATATCTTCCTATGTTTTATAGCTGTTTTTAAGTCCAGGCCTACTAGCCACCCCACTCTGTCCCTCGCCACTCTGTGCCATCCCTCAGCCGATCCAAGTTGCCCCAAAATCACCCCATAGAGATGTATGCCAATAAAGAGAGATGTTTGCCCTGTCGTAGGCAGGCATGTCAAAAAAGCCTATAATACTTGGATCTGATAAGTCTAGTAAGCCTGTTAGAAATAGCAGACGTGTGATAGGCTTATAGAAGCTGCGTCTTATGAATTCAGTAAGTCTGATAAACAGCCCCAAGTAATAGTAATTGGACTGAGGTCTAATAATAACTATCAAAAAAAAATGTATTTCCTACGTACAAAAATAAAAAAAAGCGATAAAAAAATAAGCTGATAGTGGCTAAGTGCAGTTGTTACGTACAATAGCATACAGCTTTGCATGCGTACGCTCCCAATGGTCTAGGTTCAAAAGAGTATAGGAATAGAGAAGTCAAAACATAGAAAGGGAGACAAAGCAATAGAGGAAAAAATTTATTATTTATATTATTTATTCCCGCACCGTAAAACTCATGTAACAGCTGGTGTCAGAAGTGGGATACAGACAAAAATTTTTTACCGGTTGTCCCGTGCGCGGAAGTCCCTTAGTCTCGAAAAAAAAAATTTATTTTTTCTATTGATAAACGCAATAAAATGAAGAGAGAAAAAAATATATGGCTCATCGTAAAGTGAAAAAAAGTGTCAAAAGTGCCATACCCCAAATTCAGTGGTCCAACCATCTTAATAGAAGGGATCTAGAGAAAGCGTGAAAAGAAAGGAAGAAATAATCAGAAAAAAAATCTTCAGCACTGCTACCAGACCAGTACAGTAATAAGAGAGGAAATTGCATTTTAATCCAGCAGACCAATTTAGCAGAAGACTAGAAGCAACTACCAATTACTGAAGTCAGGGAAGTACGGACAAAACAAAACGAACACGGTACGCTGAGCCCAGATAGCAGCCACAGACGGGACACGGGATATATCTCTCAAAAGTAGGAACAAGGGGAAAAGCTAAGGCAGGTAAACTCAGGGGAGGATCAAAGGCCAACCCATGGATATACACAGGATCATCATCATACAGACTATCGTGACAGGATCTGATAAGTAAATATTCATTTTTCTTTGTATACTCGAGTCATAACTACCAAGAAAGATATGCGCTCAAAGAGATAATTTCTATACATTGATATTATTACTAAATTGGAAAATTCGAGGACTTTGGTTGCAACACATAATCATATGCACAATCATATATTTATTGTACAAGCGACAAATACTCCATACAATAATTTTTTTTTATTAATCAATAAATAGAAGGAGTAGAACCAAAAAAAAACGGACAAAGGCTATTGACTAAAGCTCATTAAAAGTGCACATATCTATCAAAAGAATCCAATATACCCAACAACCTAAGCGTCTAACGATTAAACTAAATATACGAACGATTAAAAAAAATATACGAACACAGAAGACAAACTACAGAAAAAAAGCTAGAGGTCAACGTTACAAAAGACGTTGAAATAAACGTTACACTGAGAGAAGGAGTACAGAAAGTCGAGAGGTGCATGGATACACACAAAATGTGATCGAATAACATAGACGACTAAGTGATACGAATTAACCTAGCAGAAAGACAGCAAAACCCAGAAACCTTTTATGATGAAAATTCTGAGGAAGTTAACATCAAAGATAAGACGCGGACAGTTGTCTCATAGACAAGACATAAGCAATAAAAAAACTGATGTGCCACCCCATACAGAAATATATAGACCTCCTTTATTTGAAGAATAAACTCCCTAAACCAAGCACGGAAATATTACGACTAACATGAATTGACCATTTACTAGTCATCCTAGCGATAAAACCCAAGTCAAACACTACTCAGACCTACACGATATCATTAGAGAAGCAGCTACGCAGGCTGTAGAATACTATACGAACCAAACAGCATCTACATTTACACAATCAAGATGTACACCATCACGACAGACTTGTGGAGAGGCTACACTGCGTTAAACACAAACGCTAATCCCGGTTGTTCAAGGCGAACAAGTTATCAGGAACGATTGCTTTACTCGCAATGCAAGCCACGATAACAATAATTATAAACAAAATACTATGGGACAACCTCAATCTGCAGAAGAATTTGAGACAGGTTTGGCAAACAAAAATTACTTAAACACCCAAGACCAATTTACAGTACCCCCGCATTACATAGGAAATTTTAATTACGAACGCCCAATTCAGAACATGTCATCGTCACTTAGTCACTAAGCAACAAACGTGCCAGTCTTTGACGGCGGCTCCGTTAAGTTACCTCTATTCGAACAAATGGTAAAAATGGTGTCATGGACTGTGGGCCCTTTGTACAAAAAATTCTTTGTAGGTTCGCTGGCAAACAAATTTTAAGACACGGCAGTCGAATTCATAGAACACCTAGCACAGTTCTCCTCCATCGATGAATTTTTAGTAGAACTGAAAAATAGATACAGTAGCATCGGTAGCGTCAATACATTGTTGGCGAAACTAAAAGTCGTCAAACAATACAGAGGCGAACTAGTAGAAGAATATAGCAGCCACGTACAAAAAACGTAAAATGGAATAATAACCTTATACGACTCGGATACGACACTACTCCCTAGCCAACGATAAGCATTGAAAGGGATCGCTGAAAAAGAAGCCATATGTAAGCCTACGTGAAATAATGCCAGCACGAATCGAGGCTCACATACACCTAGCAAGAACAAAGACAAGAGATCCGGACAACCGTGTGCATAATCAAGAGCAAGCAAAAGCACGCGACATGACAGAAAAAAGTAAAAGAACCAGGGATTATCAATTTTGCTCGAATTGCAATAAATACGGGGAGCACCCTACAAAAAGAAACTGGTAGCAGATGCGACGAGTAAGAAAATCTAAAGCCCGGAAATAAAAGCAAATGATCAACCAGCGTAGGCAGCACCAGATAACCAAAATATAAGGGGTAAAAATTGCGCTTACTGCAAACGCGGGGGGCACGATAAAAACAAATGTCGCACACTAGTGAAAGACGTAGAGAGTGGGAGGATAAATCGGAGCAACGGATGGGAACAATACAGCTATGATAACCGGGAAAATACGGAAGGAAATTTTAACTACCGAAATAATTATAATTACTCCCCTAATCCATGATATGCATAACCCAAACTATAATAACAATTATAAAAGGAATCCCTATAATAATGCGGGTTACAACAGATAAAACAACTTCAACAGCGACGCTGATTAGCCAAGAAGTAACAATAACAGTTACAACAGCCAATACGGTAACTACTATAACTATAGAGGTAATTATGACCAAAAGAGGAACTATACTAAGGGTGGAAATTGTAACGACAGAGGACCCCCGAATAAAACATCGAGGAGAAATAAGTCCAGTATTGGCCGCTTTGCTATTATCTTCACTGTCAATAATTACAGCGTTGTCCATTCAGCACCGCGTCGAAGGTTACAGATGAGGTCCTTACCAAAAGTACAACGAAAAACTCGCTTCTCAGTGGTTTCGCTAAATTGTCGAAGTATCAATTATTAAAGAATGCTGTCTCACTACAAACAAGCGCATAGAGAGCTGAAAGAAAGTCCTAATAACTGGCGTTACACACAGAGAATAAACCGACAAACAGATTGACGTTCCAGTAACAGAGGTAGATATTCTCGAATGTGAAATCGGACAAGGGGTAGAACTATTCAGCATCGCTGGGGATTTTAAGGTATAAAAAAACCCGTAATTGGGCTTTTTAAAGTTAAAAATTCAGATTAAAATACAGAAGATAATGAAGTTATGAAAGAAAAAAGTGCTAAATGAGGTAAAAATAATGACAATATTAGGAGTGTCATTAAAAATCCTGAGAGTATTAAGAAATTGGATATGGCAGCTCGAGTAAAAAAAATAATGAAAATCGTCGATACATACGGCTGCAACACGGAAGAATTAGACCACATCCAGAATCTCATAGAGTATAATCCGTTCGTATGTGGCTTCAACGGCGAGACACTAAAGGCTACAAACATACTTAAACATAGAATAACAACGTCAACAAAAGAACCAATCATTGCCAAAATGGTACGCTATCCAATAAAACTAAGAGAGCAAATGCAAATAAAAGCAGACAATTTACTACAGCAACAAATAATTGAACCCTCGACATCCCGATGTAAGTTAAATATGTGGATTGTCCCGAAAAATGTGGGACCGAACGAGCGTTTATAAAACTAAAGGATGCTCTATGTAGTAAGCCAGTACTGAAAGCTACAGATGTAAACGAACTCTTCATTGTAACAACTAACGCATCCAACTACGCCATCGGAAAAATTTTAAGCCAAGGAGAGATAGGTAAAGATCACCGTTGTGAATACGGGTTCAGATGTCTTAAAGGCAGTGAATTACTATACCCAACATACGATAAGGAATTATTGGCAATAGAGTACGCCAAAGAGCAATTTAGACCGTATTTGTTCGGTTGTCAATTTACAGTCGTAACGGACCATGAACCGCTCAAGCGTTTCCCCACATCAAAGAAACCGGACTTAAGACTCACAAGACTGAAAGCAGAACTTCCGGGATGTAAGTTCAACGTTGTTTACAGACCTGGACAGAAAAATAAAGCACAAGATGCTCTTTCTCGTAATCTAGTTCTAAGAAAAGGGGAGGAAACTCAAAACTACCATGCCAGGAGCTGTATGAGCTTGCAGAAAAACAGGAAAGGGACAATTAGGCAAACGTAAGCGCACCACCAGCACGACTTTATAAAATACGTACAAGGAAACAGAGGAATCTGATACGAAAAAATAAGAAAGTCAAAATGGAAACATTTGACTTAGACGAGTCAGACGAGAAAGTAAATAAACAGAAGCCCAGGAAACTTAGAGAATGCGAACACGTATCAAGCACCAGCAGTTACAGTGGTAGAAATACGAGCAAAGAAAAAAACATGGAAAAAGAAGTAAGAACGACAAGCACACCATTTATAAGCGAGGGTATAGCAAAGAAAATACAACACACAACTCGTAAACCTTAATTGGATACACTACATAGAAAAATTCCAGATTTTCTTACCACCGAGCAACCACACAACTCGAAGAAAATTATTATCGCGCATTGTAATACCCCAGCAGCAACGCAGAGGAAACATGAGCCAGAAAAACATTGCGTATACCAATTAGCGCGGAAGAGCGAGGCAGTGGAAAGAGTAGAAAAAGAGAGAGAGCGGAAAGCTAGAGAGAGACAGTAAAAAAAACGGCAGCAGCAAAAACACCTAACGTAGACGAAGAAGGTAGAGAGAAATCGCAGCATAAAAGATAGTTTATTCAGAGGCAGTGGAAAAAGCAGAAAAATAGAGAGAGAGCGGAAAGCTAGAGAGAGACAGTAAAAAAAACGGCAGCAGCAAAAACACCTAACGGGGACGAAGAAGGTAGATAGAAATCGCAGCATAAAAGAAGGGTTCATGAACAGCGAGAGAGAGAGAGTAGAGCCAAAGACAGACAGCAGGTAAATGAGCGGGGAACAAAAATCACCAGGCCAAGCCAAACAACACTGAACGAGTTCGCGTTTAAACAACCACCATATGCACAAGAACCCGACGGCGAAAACAATAATTACAATAATAACGGAAGCCCAATTAAAAATTTAGAGTCAATAATTAATTAATCAACCAATTGATTTCTAGCAAAGGTCTCAATCAACGTCGAAAAAAAAGATATTAGGGGAAAAGAGAGCATTGGAATCGAAGTATGGGAAAGTGACGATACACCGATCGCGATGAACGAAGAAGACGACGCAAATACTCGAGTATCGGGGACTTAATGCACAGAAACCCACAAACAGCTAATAATGATCGATGTCCCTAGAGACGGAAGCTGTCTGTTTCATTGCCTAAAACTTCTGTACGGGTTGGCGGAATCAGCAGACGAGCTTAGAGAAATACTATGCAGGTCAAAATGGATAAATAAATGTAAAGACCTAAAAGGAATAAAAAAAAATACTCTTTTTTTTCTCACAACAGTATGAAGCAAACGTATGCATACACCTGCAAGTATCACCCGATAAGACAATATACAAACACTTCATGGGGAGAAAGACGCGGAATTTAAGCACATACATCTTAAAAGCCAATACTATCAAGCCCTCACAGAGAAAACCAGTAGCGACTTCTCACCTAAAAATAATAATAGAAATCAAGACGACGACCCTGATAATCAAGAACCTCTAGATAACATAGAAGAAAATCTTGAAGGTAATAGTAACGACCAATCTGTAAACAAACGAGACAAAGAGAATGACGAAGAGGACGCATGGGATACGTAGAGCGGTGAAGAAAGCGAGAAAGAGGAAGAAAGGGAGAATGCTGATAAAGAGCGCATCATGCCCCCATCTTGACCTCCACCACTGAACACTAACACCAAACGAGACTCTCCCTCTTCAGGCTTAAACAAAGCTTTAATAGAAAAAAGCGACAATAGTCCTGGTGAGGAGAAAAAAATTTTTGACAAAGCGGGCACAATGGAAAAGTATGGAGTATGCAGAACACGATTATCACTCGACATACCTCCATGGGCCCCACAAGGCAGATCAGATCCCACCCCGTTTTACAAAAATGAAAAAAGTCGAAGATCACCCGTTCAGATATCTCGACAACCTAGCAATCTTTACAATAACAGACGATATCCAGGGCACAGAGACCATAAACGCGCTATACAAGCGTGACTATATAAACCCAGTAGTCATGAATAATGAGACAAAGGCAGTCAGTGACGTCATGGTGTCCAAAATAAGAAAAGTGTGTGTTACTCGGATGTACGCAAAAACTCACTTCGAGGAATCAGTACTAAGATGCGACAGAAATAAATGTGTGACAGCTCTTAGATCACTGGTAATGGTGAACAAGTTAAAAACAATAGGATTGGTAAGAGATTTAGCGATACTAAATCTTAACCAATGGATATACGTAGTCAAACAATTTGAGGAAATCCTCAAACGCATAAAAATAAGTGCCACGTTATACACAAACACTTGAGTACTGCCACCTGTAGATCAAAGATATAAGCTAATAAAAGAAAATTATGAATTAGCAATAGGAGGACAACAGGGTATTAATCAATCATATAGAAAAACAGCGAAAGACTTCTATTGGCAAAACAGGCCATGGTAATCACGGACAATCTAAGCAGACTATTCGAAAAGATATCAATGGATTTTTATGGGCCAATAAACAAACAATCGTCACACAACAATACACATATCTTATTAATACAGGATTAGCTAACCAAATATGTAGTGCTGACCCCTATCCAAAAAGCGATGGCAGAGGAAGCAGTGAGAGCCCTAATGGACGAATTCATATTATACTTCGGAGCTCCAAAAAAATTATAATCTGATAGGGGGACACACTTCATGAACAGAACCATGGAGGAATTCGCTAAACTATTTAAAGTCAACAAAATCGGGAGCTCAGCTTACCACCTACAAAGCAACGGTGCAATCGAGCAAATGCACCACGTCCTGACAGAATATTTAAAAGCATACGTCAGCCAAACCGAAAAATGGAACGAAGTAGTACAACTATGCGCTCTGGCGTTCAACACGTCAGAGCAAGAGAGCACAGGCTTCTCCCCATACGAGCTCGTATTCGGTCGACGTGTAAAACTTCCATCAAGCTTCAAACAGCCGAAAAAAGTACATACGTACACAGAACTGCTAGAGCAAATGAAAGAAAACCTTACACGACTAAGAACGCTGGCAGCAATGACACATACACAGAATAAGTATGGATCAAAATATTATTACGATAGGAAACTGAATACAAAGTTCTTCATGAAAAGAGAAATGTTATATTTATTAAAAGAACCGCCCAAAGGGAGGTACCACAACCATTTTTAAGGACCATATGAAATAACGGGCATAGATTACAAACATCACAACATGAAATTACAAAGAGTCAACGAAAAACGCGTAGCGCATGTGGGTAAAATCAAGAAAGCGTGTATACAAAAATTTCACCATTCAGCAAAAAATGAAAGGAAAAAGGAGCAAGAAACTATAGAAGAAACACTTCTATAATAAATACTTTATTATACAAAACATACTTTTTCTTTTTCGCAGCCCTCAGACGAGCCGCGACAAAAACCACAGATTATATAGAAAGGAAATATGAAATCATTAATAAACTGCAACCAACGGACGTTTTGGCAATCAATTACCCAGTTCTAAAGAAGCAATATTAGTTGAATACGTACAAAAATAAGAAAATGTTTTTCCTTTCGTGGCCTTCGGACCCACCTTGAAAGACATACATCGATAGAAGCAGGTAAATAAACGATAACATTAAGAGAAAAAAAAAAGAAACACATACATGCACACTGGTAAAGGTAAGAAATTATAACAATAACATACGAACGATATGAGAACAAAACATGCAGCATACAAGATACACGTTTGGCATTCTCTAACGAAAATGTAACGAAAAAAATAATAATAATGTAAATACTAACAATAATAGTAAACATAATGATAACAAAAACAATAAGATAGTAAACAGGTAGCGTTACCAAAACAAAATTGAGGCACTACAATCAACGAAAAATTATGTAACACGTATACACATGACAAAAATTAGGCTGTAGGCATGGAACATGCAGGGTCGAAAGGACGAACAAAAAAAATCGAAAGGCAGAGAGGAGTCTGAAAAGAAAATGGATCAGATTTTAGGTGACGCGATGACGCAAACTAACTGTTCGTGATCACGGACTGCGCAGTAAACTCTCTTAGCTGACGGTATTATCCGGGAACAGACAAAATAAGCAACACATTGAAATTCCCAAAAAAAAACGAAAGTAACGTATTACCCAGACGCTAGGGTTAGAAAAATAACCAGCAACGCTGCCGAAAACAACACCCACAACTTCTGCTGAAATGGGCCCGGCACCTTAGGGCGTGGGACACACCAAATACCCAGAGAAATTACGGTGGCAACAAACCACCAGAATAATGCAGCAAAAAAAAATAAAAAAAGGAAAAAAATGGGAAAAGTGGTTTAATAGTCTAGACAATCTAAACATAGTATCTAGAGCATGTAAAATGAAGCGTATGAATTGACAAAAAGCCGTAATATAAGATAACGGAAAGGAAAAGAAGAAAGTGAAAAACAATAAGTGCAGTAAATGGGAACCAGCGCCGCCAGATCATCGAAATCAATTAGGCTTCATTATAATTTCATTTTCATGCATGACACACAAGAACGGAAGGAAAGGAGCGGGAGAATTTTACGAACAGAAAATTGGACTAGACTTATATAAGCCAATTAAGCCTCTGGCACAAGTTTGACAATCTTTCCGGTCTCGCCTTTGTTGGGGTGTAATGATAATTAAATATGTTCATAAAAGTGTACTCATTCAATTACTGAGGAGAAAGAGAAAATACAATAGAAAAAAAAAAAAAATAAATTGAAAAAAATATTAACGACAGAGTGAGAAAACAATAAAGCATGTAAGCGTAGCCGTAGTAGGATAGCGAGGAATATATATACACTAAATAGTGCATGCCGCAACATAAGATAGAAAAATAGATTTATGTAAAGAGAGTGCCACACTCGCAACTAAAAATAAGCACACGGTTCTTGAGTGGTATAATGCATTGAATCTTGTCATAATTGAGTAAACCACCTTCCAGTTATATACATGTGCATGAGCGTAGATATAGAAAAAGAGAAACTTAGATGGAACCGAAATGAAGACAACGTATAGCCATACGGCCAACCACTCTCTTTTCTCCCTCCTCACTCTCTCTACTGCGGTTCTTAAAAGATTTCAAAAACAAAAATATATCCACAAGAATGGAGTAGGGTACTCGAAATAAGAAAACATCACGGTGGCACGTATCACCAAACATACGAATACGAGGTAGCGCAAGTAAAAGGAGAGCTGTTAGATTGGATGGATTACGCATGGATGCTGGCGAAAATATTATTAGGAGGAGATGCAGGATAGTTCGGGTTTTTAAAAATGGAGGGCCCCTTTTACTAATCTGTTATAGATTGTTAACAGATACCTACCAGCGCAGTAGACAATGAACGGTGATAAAGGCAACATCAGAAAACAGCATCTCTGCAGCTGATGAATGAACTGAAAATATTATTAGCAATAATGGAAAAAGAGGGGGGATAGCTATAGTAAAAAAATTATACTTACAGTAACATGAATATGTATAAATAATAATAACAATAATAATAATAAAAATAATAATAATAATAATAATAGTAGTAGTAATAATAATAATAATAATAATAATAATAATAAAAATAAAAGTAATAATAATGTTAATAATACTAAATTAGGCCAAACACAGTGGACGTTGACCAGCGCATCCTTAACAATACTCATAAAATACTTGCTAGATATAATTACCAACAGTAAAATAAAAAAAAAAAAAGAAAGAAAAATTACGAGTTTGCTATAACTTAAACGTAGAAGTCCTTTCAAAAAAAAAAAAAAAATGAAAAAATTTAGCAAAAAAAACTGTAAAAACACTAGGGTACCTGTCCCAATTATGGACACTTTAAGAAAAATTTCGAGCTCAACTTTATTTTGTGTCTAACAGTCAATAGAACTACACCTTGTATAGTAACGTATAAGTCGTTTGATTCTTTTTTAAAAACATCAAATTTTTTTTTTATCAAAAAGTTTTGTTATTTTTATTTTAATGATGAAACAAGAAAAAAAAATTTTTTCTTGACCCCCTCGATGGACTTTGAACCTATCGTGGACCCCCCTATTGCGGACCCTCTCCATAATGTGGACCCCCCTATTATGGACCCTGTCCATAATGTGGAACTCCTTATTATGGACCCTGTTTAGAACTTGGACCTCTGTTCTATGAAATCTACTAAATAGGAAAAAGTAAAAAAATATTTGTATGTAATTAAATAAACATTTGAGATTTATTTATAAGTACTTCTCACACTTTTAAAAATATATATGACTAGGCACTGTTTGAGATAAGTTTTTAAGAACACATTTTTATACAAAACTAATTTTGTGATAATCACTATTACTTTTTTTTATCATAATGATCATATATTTTTTATGACTTTGTTATGGTTGTTTCGTCTTCTTGGTGCGTTTTTTAAGAGGAATTTTTCGTTGTTCTTTCTTTACTTTTAGAATGAAAACAACAGCTTGAAGTTATGGATTTGAAGGTTATGTATGCACTCAATACTGGCGGAATAAAGGGTCCATAATAGAGTCAGAGCCGATAATCATGGCTCTATTGTGGACCCTCTAATAATGTATATAAATATACTTTTTAGGAGTAAAATTTGTTTTTATTATTTTTCTGAAACTCTTCTTAATGTATTAAACAATTTTTTGAGTTCAAATAATACTCCTAATTTTTTAAATAGCATTTCAAAAATATGAGTATCTTACGGTTTTCAACAAGGCGTGATGAAGAAAATAGTCAAAAGCGTTGTGTAACTTTTTAATATATTATTTCAATGATATAACATTATTTAAATGCTATCATACGTGATTATTACAGTGAATTAGAGAGAAAATAAAAACTTAAAAATTAATTCATTGTGCTATTGAAACACTCGTTTAACTTACCATTAATAATGTGATAATGGGTCTACGATAGGGACAGGGTCTATAATTGGGACAGATACCCTACATTTGTAATAAGACTTAGCGATAAGATGTAATACTAACAATACCACTAGAAATAAGTCAAGCAGTAAATTTCTTGATCCTTGATATCTGAGACTACAAAAAAAAAAGAAAGTATGAAATTAACAATTATAATAGTATGAAGCGGTTGCTTATAAATCAGTGCAAACTTATTATACAGCTTATGTGTAAACAAATATAGAAAAAATAAGGAAAATATATGTTAGCAATTGTATACCATAAGTAACTAAGAAAATCTGAAAACAAATTTTTTGTATAAGGGGAACGCGCAGACATAAAAAAAAAGTATACACATACAATACAGCGAAATAAACCATTAGAAAAAATAGGAACAGGGCACTTAAAACCACCCTCTTCCCTTTAACCGAAAAAACTATACAACACAAACACTACTCTATTATAAATATACAATTAAGAAGGAAATCGCCGCCGAGGACGTCGGCGTCACGGCCTTGGATGTGTCTCGTGCGATAGTATGTATGTATCTATTCATGTAAGACTTTATTGAAACCTTGTGATGTAACCACGTATGGTTTCAAAGGTTATTACATAAATTAAGTACATAATGTTTACAATATATATAGAAATATATGTATAGCTATGCATGCGTCCGCTCCCGCTGGTCTGGGCCCAAAAAGGTAGGGGAATCGATAATTGAAGGCATAGGAAGGGGGACGAAGCAATTGAGTGAAAGGAAAATCAGCTAGGAAAGACCGGGCCCGTGAGATTAAAATACACGCGCAACTTCCCTCGAATATAAGTAATTCTGATAAAGCATAAATTACAACAAGTAGGCCTATTATTCATTACCGCACCGCAAAACTCACGTAATACAGTATAATAAACCTGTTTTAGTAGTGGAGGGTTGGGGCTCAAAGCGAGCAAGAAAACGGAGCCCCACTAGTGTATATATCAAACCACCCTCCCCATATGTAGCAGCATCGATGTGTATCATTGTGTGTCGAATTATTCACACTGTTCTATCTTAAAGTGGACAGAAAATTTAATTATTTCAAGGCACTTTTGTCAATATAATAAATAGTCACAGTTTTACACATCTTCCTACGTTTGGCATGCCATCACTGTGCTAAAATAAACTATAATTTCACCTTTTTTTGACTTTCGTCTCACTGCTTTGCAAAGCAAACAATTTATTTAAAAAAACAATATTTATTGCAACAGTACAAAGATCCCAAAAGTTCTCAGAAATCTTTTAATGTACCACGGCGACTTTACTAGACCTTTTACATTTATAACAAGGTAAATTCTATAATAATATAATAGTTTTTCAGAAAAAAATCATTATAACGTTTTATTCAATACACGTAAAGTAAATTAAACAATGTTCATACAACAACATACTGAATGCAAACAAAATCTAGCTGTAGTTTATCGTAATTGTCTCACTTAATTTGTTCTGAAAGCTGCTTCACAATGTTTACAATACTTAAATCTATGGTGAGTTCATTTATAATTATAATCTAAATATAATGTTGTCAAGCTAAAGTAGATCTTAAAATTCAACAGTTCATAGAAATTCTTTTTTTAATTTTTTTATTTATTTATTTATTTATTTCTTTTTTTTTATGAATTACTGTCCTAAACTCTTTTGTAGTTAAAGAAATTAAGTAAAAATTGATGATTTTATATGAACTAAGTGTATTTTCTGATTCGTTGTTTTTTTACCATACTCCGCTAAAAGACTACTTTTCTTCCCTGATTCCAGGAACGAAGGAACCAAATTTATCCTAAGTAAAAACTCTCATTCCCTGCTTCTTCCAAAGTATTTTGATAAAATCTGCTCAGGAATTGCTTCCCAAGCTTTAGAAAAAGGTAACAAATGTGCAGATTATGGCAAAACTACTTTTTTATGATAAAAGAATGCCAGCTTTTGCCCAGAAGGTAATATTGCGCTCTTGACCCTGAAATCGTCGGAAAAACTTTGTATTTTAAAGGAAAAAAGTGAAAAGTAATTAACGCTATACACAAAAAAGTATGGAATTGACTATTAGATCTTTCCTTACCTTGCTTTCAACTCGGATAAAAATTATAAACACCTGAATGAGAATACCATACTTTCGTTTTTTCTGGCGTAATATAATATGTATTAAGAAAATTGGTGAAAATTTTGGGAGCAAAGAAAAAAGTAGTAATCATTTAACTGACATATTGACACATAAAAAATTTTATAAAACGTAGTTTATTAATAAATAGTCTCTATGTACGTTATTTTGCATATGAATCGTAGTCGACAGTTTGACACCATGATTTTTTAAACTATTAAGGCGATGACTAAGTTATCGTTTAAGATTATTTTTCTTTATAGTTCTCTTCTTCCTAAAATCGAAATTGTAGTACTTTGCAGAATAATATACTAATCATTTAATGTTTCCTAATCACTAACAATTAGAACTTATAAGTGCAGAGTACTTCATCACTTGTTGATTGGTATTCAGTGAGAAGTTTTCACTTATTCTTACTTTTTGACAAATTACCCTATCTTGTGTTCTCCATTTCGCAGTTTCTTATACTGTACTTATTAACAAAAAAAAGTGATTTAAATTTTTTACATCTTTGATGAGTAGTATTACATCGTTAAAATATGAAAGTAGTCCATAAAATTTCATCTTGCAAAACTTTTAAATGCAGCCGACTGTGGATTTATACATAAAGGTACTCTCGACGTATTTAGCTGTTCAGCAATGAACTTGTGCATTTCTTCTGTAAAAAAAAACAAAAAAGTTATACTCAACATTTAAATACCTTTTACTAGTAAAAAAATTATTTTAGAATATTAAAAACTATGGCGCTATTATCAATTTTAATAAAAGACTTGAAAATGTATATAACATAATTATGAGCACAAGTCTTGTTTCGAAATAAAATTCTAAAAATCCTTAAAAAGTGATGTTAATTTATTATACTGTCTATTACTAAACAAATTTTTTTTCTTTGAAATAAACTTTATTTTATTGTATTCTTCAATGTTAGTAATTAATATAGTCCCAATAAAATATTCTATTAGGCTAGCGCTGGAGTAGCACAAGTCCAAGAACACTTTTAAAACTATATTTTTGGAACAGCCTTAAGCTCTTGCGATGATTTACTTGGTTTATCTGTACTTGTTATGTAACAATCCTTTAGTACTACTCTTAATTTTTTAGGTTGCAAAAAACTATTGGAGGCCATACTTCAGAAGTATAAAAACTACACTAAAAGAAAGTCTTCTACAGTTTTAACTAAACTTACCAAGCCGTTTTAGCGGTAATGGCACTAGTAGTTCAAATCAAGGCCAAATCCGGAGTAAGCCTTGTGGTTTTCAAATGGCTTGTCTACTACAGTCACAGTACCAGTGAGTCATACAAGTAACAAATGTGTAATACAAAACACTTTTAATATAATATTATTTGTTAAGCATATTTTAGTAAAGTCGAAGTTATCTTCACTTTATAAAATATCTTAAAGTAAGATTTAGTATGTCTTTTATTGATTTAGGAGTTGTACGTTAACAGTATATTTTAAAGTTGTAACTTATAACAACAAAATGCATGAAAACGTTCAAGTAGAGAAATTTTAAGTGTAAGCTTTAATGAGTTTTCATTAAAAGCAAATTGATAGTGACATTGTCTTATAAATAAATTTATTACTCTTATGGACTTCATAAACTTTTAGTACAGCAATCTGTGTGCCGTCATGATAAGAGTATAAGAGAAAAGAAATGTCTTAACAGGGCATACTATAGTTTTATCATTTTTCAAAACACCAGTATTACTATTAAATCACGTCGTATGTTTAGTTAAAGAGGTAGATATTTCTCAGTGCGAGGTATCATGGCACTGTTCTTTTTGATAAAAAATAAATAGGAAAGAAATGATGTGTAGATAAGTTTATTGTAATCACACAGAAAATCTCAATTTCTGTATCATAAATTACTTCGCATTTCAAGGCATAAGCCAATGAAAGTTAATTAAAAAGAAATTGTATTGTACACTTCCGTAACAAAATTAGTCAACCAATGCGTGCTATAACCAAACACATTGCTTAGGTTTGGTGTATGCATTTGTGTAATAGTGGTAATAATAATAATAATAATAATAATAATAATAATAATAATAATATTTACAATACTTATAATAGTAATAATAATACTTATAATAGTACTAATAATAATAAAAATAACAATAATGATAACGATAATAGAGACAGAGAGAATAAAATAATAATAAGAATAAGAATAATAATAATCCCAGGGCTAAGGCACTCAGCCTCTGGGACGCGTTCCTCCCGGTGACAGATAGAGAACTTCCGCGGGTGTGTGGTTCTAGGTTGCTACGGTATTCGGAACTTGTGCCCGTAGGTAATTGGAACGAAATAAAATACTTCCCATGGACCAAAACGCCGACCAAAACACCTCATAAAAAACCTAGGGTAGGTTCTCGAATAAGACCTACGATGGGCGACACTGATAAAAACTTAGTACCCCATGCGATAACATCTCTGAGAAAATCCGCTACCAGTTCCAACCTGGTGAGAACCCGGGTGACTAGTGTTGGCCTCACCGATTATGGGGGAGGCCACAAAGGCGTCCAAAATAAAAACGAGGAGACAACCTCCGATAAAAAAACACTTACAGAAGAGCTTCACATTTCTGCCCAGCCATGGACGAGACAGGCTGCTAAGCCTGTAGTAGTAGAGCGGAGCAAGTGACGTCAGTACTGATGGTTCTTTCAGCAATAATACCGAAATGGATCAGAAATAAACCAGGAACTTAAGATCAGAATAAACTATGAAGCAGTTATCGGGGATATCGTAATTACTGAACTCGAGGAAATAATCAAAGATAAGGGAGAAGCAGCAACAATGACGTACATAAAAACAGTAACGCTGATAAAAAAAGGTATAAACATAGCATTGAACTTTCTGCATAAGTTTAAGGACTTCCATTAAGGGTCAAGGAAGAAGATAGAAAACCTCCTAGAACAAGCTGATGATAGTCTGATGCGAAAGACGTATGGATCAGATAAAAGGGTGAGAACCATATGCTCTATTTAATCTAGATTTATGTAAAACGTGTTGACAGGCAAGCAAAACAGGAGCCCAGAAGGTCTGAAGAAGACTCCTAACCTGTCCATTAAAAAAACAAGATCCGGGAAAATTAAATTTATCCCCAAGATAAGAATTAATGGCAATGACAGTGGTCAACGAGATAATGTAACAGGTTAACTTTATAGGAATAAATATTTATTAATACATTAGAAATCTTCTCTGATAATATACACTAATTTTTAAGTTTTCTGAAAAGCATGAAAAAAAAAAAATCATTTTACGGAATAAATTATTTATTAATTTTGTTTCATTACAAATAATTTGACATTTAAATAATATCTATCAAAAAAATCTGTGTGTGATAAACGTCCTGAAGTGGCATTCACTGGTATGTGATACTATCCTATTATAGAAAGTGATACGACAGAATGGTTTTTCTGAATTTTCTAGATACAATGATATTTTAGGTATTAAATATGGACTAGTCATAAGTGTGGGAGCGTATGTGATAAATATGAGCGTGATATTACAGATGTAATCTGAAAATTAATTTTAAACCATCAAAAGATTCAATAAAAGCGCAATATGGTTTCATAGAAGACATTTTTTTACTCATTATTGTTTTGTTTGCCATATAGTTTTATAAAAGGGTAACTTCATACCTTAGTATCCAAGCACCTACTGTCCACTGGTTTATATAAATCTATTATACTAATGGAATTCATTATTCGTGCAATGTAGATATCTTAGAAGGGAGTTAAATTGTTGATTTCATATTCGACTGTTAACTGTGTAATGTCGGTAGGCCTAATTACCAACAAATTCTTTTTTCCCTGCGTATTCCGTAGGAATGTTGTTTTGAAAGCACTTAAGCAAGGACCAACGTGCATGTAAAAAGAGGTGAATCACCTGCAAGTTACTCGTACTTGCAGTACAATAATGATTCATGTACATGCACGCAGGCCTATACTGACCGAAAATGAAAAACAAAATATTTTTTGACAACCATAGATGCAAAAGTTCAACTGGAAATAGTTGAACTGAACGGTAATATTAAAGGCGAACATAATTTTAGATTAGGATTAAAGAACATAAAGTTAAATATTAGGATAGTTCAGAATTCATACATACAAATAAGTGGAAATATTAGTTAAAGCCAGAATCATCACAAGCAACCAGTACACACTACGACACTAGCAAACAACTGCATGACATATTAACTACGACAAGCCTTGTAAACAACTTTATTAACTTTCAAGGGATCACCCAATTTTTTTCATTCAAGTTCGCAAGCACATGATTTACCAAGTAACCTTTTTTGCATCACATTAATAATTTCATAAACATACTGCAATAGTCTAATTTATAATATAGTCAATTGCTAACACCTTTTTCCAAGTGTAAAGGAAAACGGAGAGTTAACATTTCTCCTTTTCTTGACTCGGAGATGTCAAGAGCGAGAGAGAGAGAGAGAGAGAGAGTCTATACGCCTGCCTCCAATAGAGGTAACGGAGTTTCTGATTCCCTAAGGTACCACGAGACCACTCCCTCTCCAACGACTAGCAGCAAAAAAACATGTTGACTAAAGTTCTACAAAAATTCCGTATTATTTTTGCAACATTATAAACATTCAAAACTACCAGTAAACCTAATTATGTTAACTTGCGACTGGCAAAGCACTATTATTCTCATGATTATTCCAACAACCACTATTCTTATTATTAGTACTACAATTATTATTATAGTTACTATTATTATCATTATTATTATTATTATTATTTTATTATTATTATTTTATTATTATTGTTATTATTATTATTATTATTATTATTATTATTATTATTATTATTGTAACTACTACCACTAATATTATAATTATAAGTTATTACGGCAGCGGCCACCGTTTTGGCGTTTAAGTAGTATTATTAACTGATAAATCGTAACACACCGATCGTTAATTTACCCTAGCATTAATTGAATTGTTAAACAATTTTTACCGCTCTTTTTGCAACGAGTTCAGTTGAACAAACGACTGGTGATTAGCATTACTAAATATTAATAATAATCTGTTTTAAAATTAATGTTAAGTCATGTTGAAATCCTGTCAAACTTGTACGTAAAAATGAAAGGACGGGCATAAACAAGTAAATCACCTTACCTTCTCTTAGCGCCAAGAGGAGAGTAAATCGGATGTGGGAAGGGCCAATTTCTCAGTGGCTAAACTAGAACAGTTCTAGCCAATTGGATTTTCAGCTATTGTCATTTTTGCAAGATTTTCTCCCGGCAAGCTTTCCTGCGTTGTTATCGAACCAGCGCATGACCGAGGTCTACCACTCCCTATAAAAAAGCCTGGAGGCCCCGGAAAAGGCGGTTAATTTTGTTTTTCACGCTCAAACGGTCGACTGAACAGTTAGAGTTCGCCTCTACTATCACTTAGTCTTTCACAAGCGCGGTACATTTCAAATCGGACGTCACTCGCCTCATTCTACACTGGTTCGCCGTGTACTCCTGTTATATACTTAAATAAAAGTAAGTGTTAAAGTTTCTATCTCAAATTTTTCTTATTCCCTCTTTTTCTGTTTTTTTTTTTTTTGACCAGGTCCATAACGAAACAAACGAGCACACCACTATCCACCACGGTATTGGTACCCGTGGATCACCGGAAATTACTGAGTTTTGTTTCTTTTACGCGCACACCATTATCCGCCACGGTAGTGGTACCATCAGAGCAACAACTAATCGGATTAACACAAAAACCAGTACTCGCGACGGTATTAGTACATCCGAGTCAGATAGCGAGTCAAGTTATCATTTACCCCCACGTAACCTCTAGAAACAATACCTTTACCCGTAACGGTGCCGGTAATATCTAGATCGCGGACGGGATACCCTTCGGTACGCCACCCCGGGTAAAATCGACCAATCTTAGACGAGCCACGAGTAAGTGCATTGGAATATTGCCCAGCAGTCGGTTCCAGTCGGGTGAAATAGTCGTAGCCTCCTTTGCAAATACCGTGTCGTTAATTAGAACTTCTCGTTCAGCCCTGTGTCCCATTTACGTGACCAGCGTGTGTTCCAAGTTATTAAGCGAAAGCATTAACTCAAATAGTACGTCACGCCGACGTAATAACTGAATAAATGGATTTCAATGGTTGAAAAGGTTTAGGACATAGTTTGTTCGATCAGTTTTTATATCTTATCGGCAATCATCAACATATTTCAAATACAGCAAAACAGAATAATGGCAGCCATTCAGTACTAAAGTCTCCAAAGATTCTAATGTAACTTCCGTGAACCTAGGTAAACAAAAACTTTCCATGGGAGCTCAAAAAGGTTACTTATATGTATACCTTGCCATTGGAAAAAAATTTTTATTTTAATATAATTAAATAAGAATTAAAGTAAAAAAAATAATTATATAAATGAATAATATCAATATTGAAGAAAGTTATAAAAACAGTTTTAGGAAATTTACATTCGTACCTATTAGGCTCTCGATTAAGGACCACTGTTCTCTTGAATTTGAAACTCTGCAGACAGTGTGTAGAATGGCAGTACAGGGTGGACCTGTTATAACTGTTTTTAATGTAACGTTTATGTTTTTGCAAACGCACGTAGAAGTGTCTCTTACTTTGGCCAATGTAACATAGACCGCACTTGCAGGCAATTTTATGGACAATGCTACTTACGGTAAAAAAAACAAGAGAATAATCATCTGAAATTACTAATTTTTTAATTTTTTCTTCAACTCCATAGGAATTTGTTACAGTATATTTAGATTTGCTTAAAAGTTTGTTGATAAAAGTTGAAAACCATTTATTTAGTTAATAAATGGAAGAACCAATTGAAGACACGATTTGCCTTGCCAGAAAACCATCCTTATGTGCCTTTATTAGACCATAGGCCCTGGATAACTGATTTTCGTTTAAATTTTAAATATCAGGCTCTCAAATCTCTATTGCGTACAAAACCCTTTTGTCTTCCCATTTCTCGATAAGATTCTTCAATGAGCTTATTACTTGGCAAAGGACTCCTCTGGTATCATTGCCTTTTAATTCAATGTAATATGAATAATCAGACAAAACGGCATTCACCTAACAGAAATAATCTTTTTTATACAAACCAACAGCAGTACCTCTTTTGTCTGTCCTAGTAACTGAAAATTCAGTATGGTCTTTTAAAAAGTTTTTGGTTAAATTCATATTTTTGACAGTAGTATTATCAAAACAACAAGTCCCACAATTTTTAACTATCTGACTTTTTAAAGTCTGTTTTCACTTCAAAACAAGGGGCCTAATTTGATTTTACACTTTTTCCTGGTTCACAATTTATTATTAAATTTTTTAAATCTCTGAACTGCACTCTAACTCTTAATAAATTTGACAAAGATCTTTATACAAATATTAATAAACGTGCTTAATTTTTTTTTAAATCAGATAGTAAAAAATTATAGGACTTCCTATTTTAATAATATAACTTTTAGTAATATGAATTTCACTAAAAGCTTTTTAAAATACCACTCTAAACATTTAGTTATTGGGGCAGACAAAGGAGGTGCCACTGTTGTTTTGTATAAAGACGATTATTTATGTAAGGTCAGTGCCATTTTTTCAGATGTTTTATATTATACTTAATTAAAGGACAATGATAGCAAAGGAGTCCTTTTCCAATTGATTCACTCTGTTAAGAATCTTATCACGAAATAGAAGGACAAGGGTGTTTTCAACGCAATGAAGTTTCCAGAGCCTGATGGTTCCAATTTAAATGAAAGTCATTTGTCCAAAGCCTATGGCCTAATTAAGGCACATAAGGATGGTTTTCTGACAAGATTAATCGTGTATTTAATTGGTTCCTCCATTCATCAACTTAATTAATAGTTTTCAACACTTTTGAGTACATTTTTTAACAAACCAAAATATTTTGTAAAAAGTTTCTATGGAGTTAAAGAAAAAATTAGAAAATGAGTACTTCCAGATAATTATTCTTTTGTTTCTGTTGACGTAGTATCACTATATACAAATTTTTTTTTTTTCTAATCAAAAGATGTATTTTGCCAAAAATTAACATTTTTTTAACCTCTCAGATACAGACTGGACTAAGTTCTTAGATGAAATTGACTTTCTCATCAATTCTAATAATTTTTCTTTCCATGGCAACGTATCTAAGAAATCTTCCGGAGCTCTCACCGGAGGTTATTATTTACCTTGGTTTGCAGAAGTCATGTTAGAATCTTGAGAGAGTTAAGTACTGAATGGTTGCCATGATTATATTTTTCTGTATTTGAGATATGTTGATGATTGCCTATTAGTAATAAAAGCTGATCGAATAAACCATGTCTTAAACCTTTTTAACAATTTGGATCCATTCATACAGTTTACAGTCGAATACGAAGTCAACAATCTCATTGCTTTCTTAAATATTTACATTACACGTATAATCAATTTTATTAGTACAATAGATTTATACAAAAAACTCTTAGATTGAGATAAAATACTCAACTTTTTTTCACACAACCCACAATGCTAAGATAGTCATTGTGTTTTCTATGATTGACAAAACTTTTAAACTTGCCGATTAATCGTTTGAATCAAAGAATATTACAGCAGCTCGTAAGACTCTTACGAATAATGCTCATCCTTCACATTTTATAGACAGATGCATGAAAGATCAAGTCAATTTTCCTAATAGACAGAAAACAGGTTTCCAGGAATCTCGCATCAAAAATCTACAAGAATGCTATAAAAGAGTTGCTTTTCGTGCTTCAAATCTGTCAGTTTTAAACAGAAATGTGTTCCTTGCCCTTCCATTTTTCCAATCTATGGAAATTACTTTACGTAAGGCCTTGTCAAAGTAAAATAAACATGTTGTTTACACAGATTCTAAGGATTTAATTTGTATTATCAAGATTAGAAAGCACTCAATAAATAAGTTAGACATGAGTAGCATTATCTATAAGATTGCATGTAGGTGCGGTCTGTATTACATTGGCCAAAGTAAGAGGCACTTATGCGTGCGTTTGCAAGAACCCTAACGTAACATTAAAAACAGTGACAAAAGGTCCACCGTGTACTGCCATTCTACACACTGTCCTCACGGTTTCAAATTCGAGAGAACAGTGGTCCTTGATCGAGAGCCTTATAAGTACAAATGTAAATTTTCTGAAATTATTTTTATAATTTTATTTAATAATTATATAAGTAGATAATTAGATACATAAGAACTCAACAACTCTTACGAAAATTTTTATACAAAATTAGACAAAAAAAATGAAAAATTAAATTAAAGGTTTTAGTGAAACATTTTCATAATCAAAGCAACGAAAAATCTCATATTTATTTTAAGCTATTTGTATACAATTCTACATATATCTTTTACATCCTTGGTATAAGGTCTCTTTCACTGATGGCTGTTTTCTATGATGTATATTAAGTAGGTGCACCGATCTTAGCTTACTTTAACTGTTTACATGTCTACGCTGTCCTTAAATGACTTTTGGGAAAAAACTTTTCTGATTAATATATAATTGAATTTTAAGAACATGACTGTTATTGTCACTAATTTAAATTGTTGCAATATGTGGACGAAATTTTAGGCGCTATGGGTGTCTCTATGACGTGTTGTCTTGGCACCTACATGGTATATCATTATATTTATGAATATTTGTACATACAAATTGATTGTTCTACTTTTGTTAAACTTTTACTAAATATTAATTCGATTATAATTGTAGATCTCCAATCCTGAAGAGGATGTCAGCAGAACAGCGAAATATTGATTTATGTAATTGATTACCTTAACAAATAGTCATGCTTGTTAATACCAAGTTGTGGTTCTTAATATTATTAATTATTACTATATCTCTTATTATTACCATAAAAGTAATAATGGTAATTATTAACATACTAGCTTTTTTCTCACGTATGCAAGACCTTGACGAAGATCACGCTGCTTTTAGCGGATTGGGTGAGATAGCTTTAAACCAAAAAGCATACTACCCCATTTTATGTACAGGTTAATGACGGTTACAGTATTCTTTTCAAAGCATTCACTACACTTACACTACACTAACGTAGGTTCACTCGTGGGCTGTCCTTAGAGGCTAATTACATGCATCGTTCCTTTACAGCGTGGAAGTTTTGGCGGAACAGTCAAGCCAGACGACAAGATCTGGATAATGCCACGTAACTGCATCTGACAAGGCTGTATGTCTCATTTATTAAAACGTGGTAGGCTACATAATATCGGCTTACTACCGCTGAAGAGGCTACATGGAGATAACCCAGCCGGCACTGCCAGACTCGTGGGACTGGGGGTTCGTATACAAGGCTGCCTTTCTCTGGGGCACACGTAATGAACTACCATGAACATATACTGCACATACACCTTCTAAAAAACAGTTTTCACATAATGCCAGAGCAGTTCTCTGTGGTAGAAACTGAGAGGAGTGACGTCTCCTAGCCAGTCCGAGCAAGAGGCGAGGTAACAGGGAGGCCACTGCACTGGTAAACAATTGTCAGAGGTTTTCATTGGAACAAAGAAGGGCAGCACTGTCCCTTGCCAAGCAGCACAACTCACACAAGGTCACAAAGAGCAAATATAAAGAGAACTAACTCGTAAAAATTCTTCGTGCAAGGGACATCAGATCCCTCAATAGTGGCAGCTGTACCAGCGGGAGGATAGGCGTCGTCATCATGCAACTACCCAAAGGTAGTGGGAAACCAAGCTACCTCTTTTAGCACTACACTCGAAAGGCTAGAGGAGACAACCTTTAATACAAAACACTCACAGAAGGGCTCCACATTTTTACTCAGCCATGAATGAGATAGGCTGCTAAGCACTGGAGTACCACAAACAATGTCAGTGCTATCAACTTTTTTAGCAACAACACCGAGATGGATCTGGTATACATCAGCAACTCGAGATCAGGCTAATGGCTGAGCAGACAAAGGAGGACTTTATTTTTACAAAACTTAAACTGACGATTAATTAGCACGCACTAAAAATTACAAAATAATTTGGACATTTATTTTGATGACTCAAGAGTTTTCCCTTTGCCAAATCTTCATTAGATCGCAGGTTAACATAAATGATTTAAGTTCAAGATATTCAATAAATAATTACCTATGCAAAATGGTTAGAAGTAAGTAATCATCTTTATTAAATATTCACTATGATTTACTATGAAAGAAAGCATGGAGCGTTTATGTAATCTTTACTTTTTTGAACAAAACGCTCCAAGCTTTCTTTCATAATAAATCATAGTAAATATTTAATAAATATGATTATCTACTAATAACTATTTCGCATGTATAATTATTTATCGTTTATCACGAACTGCAATTGTTTATGTTTACCTGCGATCTAATGAGAATTTGGCATTGGGAAAATTCTTGAGTCATTAAACTAAATGTCTAAATTATTTTGTTATTTTTAGTGCGTGCTAAGAGCCTGTTGTTAGTCCTTTAAACAACTATTTTTTTATTTTCTTTGTCTGTGTCTGTTTCACTCAATTTAGGTTTTTTCTCTTCGCACTTTCTTTGTTCTTTATCCACTCGTCGTTTTCTCTGCGTTGCTGTTTCTAATGGTTTTAGTTTTTTTGTTTGATTTTTCATCATGTTATTCCCAGGAATAGTGGACAAAAAGACAGTCGACCCCCCCCCCCTTCAGAGGTTCATGTAGAAACGCAAGGCTAATTACAATAGGTTTGCGCCCGGTGCCCTAAGGTGATGCTAGCGACGTGATATTTTTTACCACCCTCATACCATTCTGCCCTCGGTGCGTATCCTACCTTGGCTTAGGTGGGATATCATCGACTTAAAGTCTAATCTTCGTACTCCTCTCGTCGAACCTTATTAATTGATACCCATGACATGATAACTTGGTAAGAAAATGTCATTTCGCATTACTTTCAACAAACTCTTTCATTTTACACCTTAATCATAGGGTTGCATTTTAAATAGCCAATCCACCACCTTATATGGCCGCCATGTTGGATTTAGGT
The DNA here is from genome assembly GCF_036245765.1 of Copidosoma floridanum. NCBI lineage: Eukaryota > Metazoa > Arthropoda > Insecta > Hymenoptera > Encyrtidae > Copidosoma > Copidosoma floridanum. Next base: position 5,975,683 of record NW_028321905.1, on the reverse strand, counting down.
CACTTGATTATTTTTTTCGTCTCCCATTTAGCAAACTCTTTCATTTAATACCTATATTATGGGGGTGTATTTCTAATAGCCAATCCTCCATCTTGGATGTCCATCATGTTGGATTTAAGTTACGTGACTATTTATTCGTATTTCTGACAGCAAACCCTTTCATTTGATACTTATATCATGGGGGTGCATTTCCAATAGCCTGTCTACCATCTTGGACGCCTGCCATATTGAATTTAAGTCACGTGACTATTTTTTCCGTATTCCTGACAGCAAACCCGTTTATTTTATATCCATTTCATGGGGGTGGATATTAAACAGCCAGTCCACCATCTTGGGGAGGCCATCATATTGGATTTGTAATGAAGTTTCTTAGCTAGTCATGTATTGTCATTAGAACTCTGAGCGTGTGCAAAATTTCATCCTAATCGAAGACTGGGAAGTGGGTCAAATTAAGATTTCAAGATTTTCTTACATACATAGTTAGTTACAAGTTAAGCTAATAAAAGCGTGTTAAAAAGCTTGTTGATAAAAATATAGTGGAACCAGCAACAAAAACTTGTTCAAAAAACAGTGATGCCCATAAAAAAAGATATAAAAAAGACATTTAATCTTCTGTATAGGTTTTTATATACCCGTGAAGGAACAAGAAAAAAGATGAAAAATCTCCTAGAATAAGCCAACGAAATAATGCCAAAAAAAAGTAGGAAAAAATTCTTGTTTAAGTCACGCGAAGGCAGGGCTTCGCTGGGTTTCTAAAACAGATGAGGACAGATTTTAAGTCAAAAACAGCTTAAATCACAGTTAAAGGAGTAACCACGGCCTGCAAGGAAGATCTCCATAAGGTCAGAAGAGTTAAAATCATAGAGGCCCTGGATAACAGTCTAGCCAAGACTGTAGAAGGGCTAGGATCAGTTAAAAATGAATAAAAGAGAGTTACACTTTAAATACATGACCTAGATCCAATCACAAGAAAAGAGGACGTGAAATTGGCGCTAGGCAAGACTTCTGGGTGCTCATCGTAAATAAGAACGGTGATGCTGGTAGGAGTGAACAAAAAAGGGCAAAAGGTCACTCGGGTTAACACTGGAGAGGCCGATGCCAGAAAGATAGATGGTATGAAGAGTTTACTAATAGGCTTAACTAGCTGCCAAAAGAAAAGACGTATCAGTCATCAGGCGCTACAGGTGCCTGGAGTACGAGCACATAGCTCAAAATTGTGAAAAGAAGGACCGGTTAAAGTCATGCTTTCGATACTACAGCTAAGATTACCAGAAAAAAGATTGCATGGTGAAGGCCCGACGTTTCGCTGACAAAACAGAAGAAGCAAAACATAGAGCAGGTAGCAGTGGCTGCTTAGCATTTAGGAAGGCACTAAGAAAACCAAAAATAAAGTGCCCTCAAAGCGTAAATAAGATCTTGAAGAATAAAAGTGGAATACTTATTGCAGACCTTAGCTGCGCTTAATCATCCAAACCATCAGGGGAAGCAATGGGAAATGATGAATTGTCAGTGACTATCAAGTGCAACTTCTGTGACAAACAAGGAGATTTAGCAAAAGTATGCTTCAAAAAAAAAATTCGCTATTTGCAATCGAAGAAGAGACAGCAGTGGATACGGATTACATAGAGGTACTAGGTGTTTAAATGGAAGGCAGATAAGAAAAATTATTTCAAACACTTTCGGTCAACTGAAAACAAGTCAACTTTGAAGTCAACAAGGGAGCCGCCATTACGCTCATGAGAAGAGAGCAGACAAAACAACTTTTTCTAGGAGCACTGGTGCTACGAACAGATCGACAGCTAATTACGTACTCTAAGCAGAAAATAAATGTTATAGAGTACATTAAAGTAGATTTGAAGTGCGAAAATTTTTGTAGTACAGGGAATTCATTCATTACGAGTATCGAAGGATTGCCACTTATGGAGCGTAAACGGATTAAAAAAATTATTTGAAAAAATGGATTAAATACTTAATTTGATCGAATTTTACAAGTATAACTTTCAGAAGTACAAAAGAGTTCATTAATTGAGAAACTATTAAATAAATAAAAAAAATTACGAGCGAGAATATAAGCACAATAAACAACGTTTAAGTGTCATTCATATTAAAAGAAAACGTTAAACCTGTTTTTCTACAGCCTAGGGTTTTACCGTTAAAATTGATATTTTTGGTGGGTAAAGAATTAGACTTACTTGTTAAAGAAGGTGTTTTAGAGAAAGTTAATACTCCAGATTTTACCACTCTTATTGTACCTGTGCTTAAAAAAAATAATCAAGCAAGAATTTGTGGAGACTACAGCGTTACAACAAACCTAAAATTAAAAATAAGTAAGCTCTCGCTTCCTGCAGTAGAGTAAGTTTTCTCAAAAATGTCAGATTGTACTGCATTTACAAAATTAGATTTCAAACTAGTTTATTTACAATTACAAGTCAAAGATAAGAGTAAAAATGTACTAACGAATTGAACATATCGAGGACTATTGAAATGCAGTCAACTAATGTACAGTGAAGCTCCAGCACCAGCAATTTAGCAAGAGAAAATGAAAAACATACTTTGCGGTTTTATAGGCATTAAAAATTTTTTAGAAAATTATTTATGGAGCTTATGTTAACGTTAGAAGAAGTTTTTTAGGTACGGAATAAATACTATATAAAAATAAATCGAAAAAAATGTAAATTTTTTGCTTCAAGAACATATTACCGCTGTAACCTAATCGATAAAAATGGATTACACAAAGATACACAAAAATTAGAAGCAATAAAAAAAAAAGAGACCAACGAATATTTCAGAGAAACAAGCTTTTGTTGGATTTTTTAATTATTACGGTAGATTTATGAAAACCATGAGTTTAATTTTAGAACCCTCGTATGAACTCTTACGCATTTAAAATAAGTTTACGTGGTCAAACAGTCAGAAGAAAGCATTTCTGCAATCAAAGAAATCTTTTATCAGGGGAGAATACTTAAAGCATTATAATCCAAATTTATCTCTCGTGCTGGCAAAGGATGCGAGCCCATGCGGAGTCAGGGCAGTGTTATTGCATTGTTTGCCTGATAAAATCCAGAAACCAATACAATATAGTTCACAAAATACAAAATAAGGTCAGAAAAATAAAAAAGCGTTAGCCATTGTTTATGCGATTAAAAAATTTTACCAATACCTTTACGAGAATAACTTAATACCAATGGCGCACCACAGACCACATACACAGATTTTTGCCAAAAACGAAGAATTTCCTCGGGACAGTACAGTCAGAATACAACATTACGCAATCCTTACACGTGGTTTTGAATATAATATTAACTACAAGAAATCAGAGAACAATGGCAATGCAGGCGAACTCTCTAGACTACAGGTAATTGACAAAAAGAAAATATAAATACTGTTGATTTGTTCTGTATTTATACTTTTGAAACTTCATCAGTCAATCCAAGTACCATACTAAAAAGAGCACATCCAGATCGCGAATTACAATATGTGATGATTGTAGTAAAAAACGTGAAAAGTCTTACGGCAAAGGAAGCATGGTATATTGATCCACGTGAATATACTTTGAAACAAGGTATACTAATGCGAAAACATCAAGTTGTTGTGGTGAAGGAATTACGAAATACGATTTTGCCAGAATTACATAACGATAATTTTGGAATAGTAAAAATAAAAGATCTTGCTAAAGGGCTTGCTGGTGGCCAAATACACGTAACGATATATAAAAGAATATAAAAGACTGTTCACAATGTCGAATGTACAAAAATAATCTTATAAAAGCAGACATACACATATGAGACCTAGCGAAAGCATATTTTGATAGCGTCCATTTAGATTTTGCCAGCCTATTTTTTAGAAAACACTTTTTTATTCTAATAAATGCGTTTTCGATTTGACCAGAAGTGTATACTGTAAGCGATGTGTTAAGTAAATCGACGATTACAGTTAGTACAGAAACTTTTGGAGAATTTGGAATTCCAAAGATCTTAGTGTCTAAGAATGGTCCAATTTTTACTTTCACAACATTACAAAGATTTCTAAAGAGCAATGGTATTGATGACTCCGTTTCATCCAGTGACAAACGGTTAAGCTAAAAGATACGTACAATCAATAAAATTAGCACTAAAAAAATCACAACGTAAAGAAAAACTTCAGTTGGATTTGTAATTGATTTTGGCACAATTTTGTCCAATGCCTCATACAAACACAGGGGGTTTGCCAATAGAATTTATGATGAGTAGAAAAATAAGATGTTAGTTAGATTTAATTAAAGCAAGAAAAATTATAAAATGATTGGAATATAATGACAATAAAAAATACAAAGAACTTTCAGTAGAAGATAGCATAGTGGCAAGAAAGTATAAAAGAAAAGAAAAGTGGATTTTCAGTTAAATAGTGCGTTGAACAGATAAACTGCATTATAAAGTTAGATTGCATGACGGGAGAGTATAGTCACGACATATAAATCAATTGCGGCGTATAGGAAATGTGTAAGAGAAAGAAAAACTTCCAGAATTTTTTATTCTGGAAGGAGAGGGATCTATTACGCATAAACAATCCAAATCAATAAAGAATAACCTTACAGGCAGCAACGTGTCTACAAAGCCAAAAGAAGACAGTGCAAATGACACCCTTACACCATTTTCTAGTCATTAACGTACTAAAGTTGTATCAATACATATTATCTATATGGATATCATTTTCATACGTAAATTGCGGAAAACGGCTCTCACCTCCCCTGAAACTCGTGTTAAAAGTTTATTCCTTATAGTAGTATTTGACTTAACAAGTAAAATGAGTCTAGTTTTACAAGTGTTTTTCAGAAAATTTTTTTTTATGAAAATGTGAGACAAAAATATAATTTTTCCGTAGATATCTTTCTATGTATATACTAGTAGAGCTTGACCTCTCTGCACGCTGTTCGCACCAACTTCCTGTTAATAAATTATAATCCTCTATATAGGCTTTGAGGTAGGAGGTAAACAGTTTTTGACTAAAAATAAATTTTTTTTTAACTCAGCAACACAAGTTGTATAAGTAGTAAAAATATATCATTAATACCTTTTATATGAGTTAAGTACAGTTGTAACAAAAACATTAGCTTCATTGAATCTGTGGTAAACACTAAAAAAAAGGTCCGTAATAAATGTGAATAAAAAGTAATTGTTTAACTTCTAAAAAAAAAGTTTCCAGCATGGTACTCAAGAAATTTTTACTATAAATATTATTGTGTATGACTTTTATTATATTAATTTTATCTTTTAAATTTACATAAAACACTTGAATATACTGATGGGTACGCATAGACGTTTGATTTTTTGTACAAAATTTTCAATTTAACATGACTGCTATTGTTTATAGTTATTCACATAGTATAAAAATTTTTTATGTACTCTTTTCTGAACTTTCTTGTAAAGATTTCTTAGTGCATTTTTTCTTAAAAATTTTTTTTCCATAATGTTTACAAATTTCATTGTGCTTCGGATTGTGTATGTGTAAATGTCTTATTAAATGTGTTGCTCGTGTAAAGTTCTTGTTATAGATAAGACATCATATAATTCAACCGTACGTATACTATCTTACGTGGCGTACGTAATGATTTGTCTATCATAACTAAGTGGAATCCACTACATTGTAAGAATTTTTAATTTTTCTATAGTTCCAAAAACATATAAGAAATATTCAAAATTCAGTAAACTGATTGACATGAAATTATGAAATAAATACCTTGAATTTTTAATTTTTTTGCTCAAAATTTAACAGTATGAGAAAAGATTTCAGTAATTAATCTCATTACGGAAAGCGCCCCTTTATTGTTACTGAAAATATATTTAGTATGTACATTTAGTACATGCTTGCTAACTATTGATTCTTATACTTTAATCTACTTTATTGAGCAAATCTTTATTAAATATTTATTTTTGCTTGTTAATACTCCTTTAAATCAGAACAGAAAATATTTAGAGACTATTGCTCAGGTGATTCCTACAGTTTACCGCAGAAGGTGTCTGTATAAAAATCTAGTATGAAGAAAAGAATTAAGCCAGCGCTACTACTATCATAATTAAACACTTTACGTTGAAAAAAACTAGAGCAACAGAAGCTGATTTTAACAGATTAATCATTCTATAATTGTTAGAAATGTCCTATTGTAAAAGGTCAATTTATAAAAAACACGTGAAATTTCCATTCAAGTACGTTATGAATGAATCTGGAACATTAAGAATTTTTTTCTACAATTGGAACGTGTAGTGGTAATTTATTTGGTATTGATATGATGACTAACTTGAGCTCTTTCAATTCTCTTTTAATAACTGAGGTAAAAACTTTCTATTTAATTTATAAATCATGCGAAACATTTTTAGTACTTTTTTTTTTTCTTAAATTTTTTTTCAGTGGTATTGTTCAACTATGTTTTTTGCACGTATAACATATTATGTCTAAGAAAATTTCAACAGCACATTAAAGATACTTTGAAAAAAAGTTGATTATTATTAAAAAAACATATAAGGTTATTAACCTCATATAACCTGATGAACTTACTATTTCAGTATTTGTATACTTACTCTTTCTACATTTAAAATAAACGTTCTGAAACTTCAGAAACTTATAAATTTTGAGTACCATCTAAGCTTTGACATTAACCATACTTAAGTATTAGGGAAAAAAATGTACAGCTCAAAATTTATTAAATTTCTAATGAGCAGAAAAAAAAATAACAACACCTCCTGACAGGCGTCAGAGAATAACAAATTTTGAACTGTAAAAGAACTTTTCTTAACAAGATAAAAAATCTATATTAGAATTCAAATTTTTTTTGAGAAATTATGTAAAATTGTCTTCTGCATTAAAAAGTAGGGCTTAAGGTCGTCAAACTGTTGGTTCAAATTACTAAAACCTCTTATTGTCTTGGTTTAATATTAATTTATTTTATATTGCTGTAATTCGCTCGATTAGCAGAGACTCTGAAGCTAATTGAACGTTGAATAACCTTTGCAAATATATTTATACACTCTTCTCTTGTCGTACATCAACATCTTGGAAATTTAACAAACCTTGGTATAATCTTCTGCAGGTAACAATTACAAAATAAAACAACATTAGAATCATTATTCTAAAAAACATAGCAACTTGTTCATTCAAATGAAAATCCGTACACTGAATTGAGTCACAACCGCGTGGAAAAATCGCGACATAATAACAATTTATTAGGTGATGACAAAGAAGAAAAAACATCTTTAACTGAGAATTAAGCTAGATCTTTTTTGATTCGCTCAATGTACAACTTGATTTGCTTGACGAGCGTACTTCTCAAATTAAAGAAAATATGATTGAAACGATACTGAAAAACTTTCCGTAGGCCTGGACAGATACAGGTGAACTCGGACGAGGCGACACAAAATGGCTTGAAAAAGGCCCTTAAAGCGGTTTTGATACTCATTGCTACGAGAAAGTTGCTGACCCTGGCGAAGTTTACCATGCTTCATAAGATGCGTGCCAGCCTACTGCTGACCAAAGAGTATGTAGAGGCTAGCGCTTGGCGTGAGCTCGAGCTCTCGTCTCAGTTAAAATCGCTGAAAGAAGAGGGCCACGTACGCACTATACTAGTACGTACACACACAACGGACTAGAATTGTACCTGAAACTAGGTAGACTTAATGCGTGTGTCAGCGTACGCCCCTTCCAGGCACTACGTGATAGGTAAGAGCTTATCTCGTTGCGAAAGTCACCTGCCTTTGTCGATACTAGTATTTTAATGTGAATAAAAAAAAGAACATCAAGTCACTCTTTAGAAAGTTCCTTTTAAATTAGTAACTTACTTCTGCACTCAATGAGCGGCAGCGGGCTACTAACTAAGACGCCACGCAAAAAAATGCACCTTGTACAAAGCTTTAGTCAAAACTTTTTTGTCATACATTCTATGGGGCCAGTACTTGCTGACTTTGTGTGTTTAGGCTTAGCAGCTCGGTCCGGTTGTCACTTGATACTTCTAAGAGCTATGAAGTACACAGTCAGCTTTATTAGGTGGCGACCTTTATTAAGGATGACTCTTTTAAGAGTCTGAAAATTTTATAATTGAGGAAGTAACTATAATATAAAATAGAATAAGAAATAAAAAATTTATTAATTTACGCAAGTCATTACTTAACAAGTTCTCGGGGTGGTGCATATATTACCCATATTAATGTTCTACAGAAAATACGAAGCAGACTTGTAAAAATTGTAAATAAAAATATTTATATAACAGATAAACCCTTATCTGTAAAACAACTCTTTGATTTTGAATATGTTCGATTCTATTAATGTGAATTACAAAAACAACATAAGACTTCGAATAGTATAACTAGAAATAAACTAATACAATTACCAAAAGTAACAAAAACTGTGAGGTATAAAGGCAGTTACATATGTGCTATAAAATTATTTAATGAATTAACAAAAAAATCTAGGACTATTAGATATTACAAAAAAAAAATCTAGATAAAATAAGAAAAATGGATGTTGTATGAAAATATTTTTGTTTACTTTTACAAAGAACATCATATTATTTTGCTGTTTAGATGTTAGCCAAAATGGCGCTTGAGTTCATAGTTATTAGTTTATAAGATTTTTATATATTTTTTATATACATGGTAATTAGAGTTCAGGTTAACCAGTCTGCCTTGCTCTATACGTTTTGTACACTCTGGTTGTAAATAAATATAAATAAAAGAAAGTATAAATGAAAAAAGCGAAACACAAATTTTTATTTGGTTAAAGCATGCTTTACGTGAAAAAAGGCTTAGTTCCCCACAGGAAAGCCTATTTGTTAAGTGCAAATTTCTAAGTGAAGGGTAGAACTCGTAGATTTGATCTACAAACTAATAATTATAATTTCTGTTTGTCAGGAACAAAGGAACAGTTGCGTTGGCCCAAGGGCCTTGTTTACTTTAACTTAGAGTATGTTTTTTATTGAAACCGTTGCTTTGACGTTATGTTATTCTGGTTTACCGAGTGATATGTACGGCATGGTATTGGTATGCTCTATTTTTAACTGAATTGAAACTACTGTACAAATTTCTGTGTACTTTATGCGGTAGTTAAGTATGTCAATTCGTCTTTTTATCTTACGTATAAGTGAAGGTCTTAATCATTTGTGAGTCAGTTTTTTTTGCTTGGAATAAAATTTATTAATTAAAGTAGAAATTTTGTTTTTATCAATTGGAATTTTTAATTTTGAAAAATTTATAAATTTAGAAAATAAAACTTAATTAAGAACCCGGTTTTGTCTTATGTTATGTCTTAATAAATTAGGTAAGGCCTTAAATAATTGAATTTTACGAGGATCTGAATTATAACTTGTTAAGTTTGCATTTACAACGTTTTAGCAAGTTTTAATTATTGTCAATTTATTTTACTTTTATGGCCATTAGTTAGCTGCTGCTTGCGTTCACGCAGTTAGAATATCTTACGTGGTTGACCTTAAGGATATTTATAATTCTGCAAGACAGTACTCGTGGCTTTTAACTTTTTTAAACTTTTTATTCATTTTAAAAAAATTTAAACTCTAACCATCTAAAACCAACCATACTAAAAACAAAATGAATTTTATTGAAAATTTTGCAATATACAATTGCTACAATGCTAATGTACTACAAATTTTATTTTAACATTGATTTCAATGTTAAATTGCCAATTCATGTACACGGCTATGGCAGTGGTGGCAGTGGTAAAATAACCTATAATATAAATTTATTTATACCTTTCCTTACGTGCTTTGTACCCCTCTCCCTCGGACTCCATCAAGCTGCCTTTTTTGCTTATAACTTAATAACATTTCTGTATCTTTCTACCTCTACCCCCTTTCGTTTCTAACTCCCCAAGTTGACGATTTTGGTACACGGTGGCAGTGGCAGTGGTGGTGAATGAACTGTATAATAAGGCGAGATACACCTCTTTAACTTGAGAAAGTTAAGTTTACAGTTGAGAAAGAGAAAAATGTGATAAAAAATAGAGTAATTTAAAATAATTTATTTATTTATTCATCCAAGTCGTCACTTAACACCCCACACATGAAACCTTATAATATAGTAAGATTCAACTTATTAATATACCTCTAAGGATTTTTGCAGGATATGGACTTAGCATATAAATAAGTCTTAATACTAAAAAAATTAAGTGGAAAATTTGAGGAACGGTTAATTTTAAAATTTGTCGGGCCCTCTGAAATACTTTAACGTACATATATTACGTAGTTATACTTAGATAAAAAACATTACTACACCTTAGAGTCTATGATTTTTATAGGTTGTGTTAAGAATAAGCTTAAATACTTAGAAATTATAAGAAATTTGAGAAACGCGTATTTTCAATAACTTCTTGGGCTCTTTAAACAGTTTTTTCACAAATATATGTAATATTTCTATATACAACACATTATTTTGCCTTTAAGGGACTGAGATTTCTGCAGGTTACGGCCTTAACATATGACTCAGCATTAATACTCAGAAGATTCGGTGCCTACATTTTTTAATTAACCTGAATGTAACACATTCGAATACCATAAAGAGATTTAGATCCATGCAGGTTCTAGTTGAAGCATATAAAAAGCCTGAATACGCAAAAATTTAGTGGGAATTCTAAAAAACGCTTACTGTTAATAAGTTTGTGGGCTCTTCAAATAACTTACATGTGTGTATGTATGTGTACAAACAGCATTTGTTATTAGGATGATTCTGCAGTATGTGGCTAATTGCGTGTCCAGGGCTCATGCTACTTACTACATGAAACTTAAATTAAAATTCTAATCACATGAAGTTCTGTTACAAGTGTTAAACTTTTTTAGAAAAAAAAAATTTTAAGCCGATGTCTTAACTACTTAATGGGATGATTAAGAAAATGAAGTCAAATTATTACTTCTATACCTTGTCCCAAAATCAATTTCTTATCTAAAAGCTCCCACTAGAAAAAAATTAGTTTTTCTGCCATATTTCACCGTATATAATGTGTGATACATTAATCCCGTAATAAAATTAATTTTCAATCCATAAACAAGACTTATACCAAATCAAATATCACATTTATTAAATACCAAATCTCTTATGACTTGAACTGAAATGTCGATCATAGCGTAAATCACTTTAAAACCCACACTGTTGTGTTTGGTAACACCTTGTAGTAATCACTTTTTTAATCTCACATTATAATAAGAAAAATGCATAAGCCAAAGTTGTCAAAAATTTTAATCTCTTTAATTGATACATATTTAAATTTTCAATTTACGTGTGCACAAAAATTTTGGTCACTTCTGTAGGATCCCTGGCCCAAGCACTCAGTTACTCACACATATAAGTAAAACTTTATTTCCTGTACTATTTATTTACTAGTACGGACGTTTTCTAAGCCAAAAATCGTTCATGTTAAGCCTAAGAGCCACAATAGTACTGCAATGCTCGAAAAGTCAGTTCCGTACCCTTAATGGTAAAAGTGTCTCTTGCTAGCTTTCGTAAGTTCATTGGAGATTGAGAAAACTTTTTTCCTAGTATCGTTGGAATAGAACATAAGGCACTCGGCTTAACGTTTGGTTTCATTGGTTTTTTTTCGTGAGATACATTAATAAACATCGATTCCACTTCCAACATTAGTAGAAAAGGAGTACACTACTTTAGGTGGTCCAAACTAGACTCAAATGATTACTGAAACAAAGCTTTGTCAATTACAAACGAAATTTTCGAGTTTCGTGCCACCCTTGGAAAAGTACAGCAACTTTTTTAAAAACTACGAACTTCCGGCAAAAATACACGAAATTTCATTAGTAGCCATTTTTATCGCTCCTGTTTAAACAGCAATAACTTTTGAACGGAGGCTATAAATGAAACAAAACTTTTTTTCAATCGATAGGATTTGATTCTAGCTTTAATTTTATCTCATTAAAACCACTTTAACCATACAAGCAGCTAAGCTTCACGTATGAGGTGCAAACAAATCAATTTTAAAAATTTACGAAAATTGACTTATACAAAATACCGCATATCTTTTGACCTAAAACTTTTGTAGTAGAATCGCTTCATATATTCATTGTAGATGGTATATGAGATAGAACTACTACGAAAGACAACTTTTTTAACCAACTCTTTTTTAAACTATTCTTCAAGGCATTTGAAGCCATTCAGACATCAAAAGATTTTAAAGATTAATTTTTAAAATACCTAATTTTGATTAATTCTTAGGCTTTTCGTGCAATTTTCTTACTCATGTACGTAATAAACCTATATATAACACATTATAAGAACCCTAAGTCATTAAGATACAGGTTTTACAGCCTTAGCATATAAATAAGACTTAATAATAAAGAAATTCAGTAAACGTTTTGAGGGACACTTATATTTGACAATTTATTGGGCTTCTTAAGCCATTCTTAAACAAATATAGGTAAGATACCGAGTCACAATGGTAAGTAATAAGTAGGGCCGTCCTAATAGTTGGAAGCTAAACCAATTTTACTACTAAGTACATAGTTTAAATTATAGACGCGCCAATAGAGTCAAAACAAGAGGAAGATATTTTATAAATAAGTCTATTAGATTTATTTAATGATTTAGGTGGAAGATCCTGTAATTACATTAAAAAACAAAATGTAGCAAATACAAAACATATCTTTTACTGTGTGATAAACTCTGAGTCATCGTACTATCATATTGATGTAGTCTATTTATGTTGGAAATCAAATGATTTGTTAGGAAAACCATATAACCTTGATATTGAAATAAGTCTAATGTAACATCGGTGTATCCACATTCATTTTTTTTCCGTTTCTTCAAAACTTTCCGTGCCAATTTTAGAACACGAAACGCAGGGGCCAATGTGCATCTAAAAAGAGGTGAATCACCTACAAGATTGCTCATAGCTAAGGTACAACGACCATGCATGACTCACATACATGCACGCTGGCCCATGCTAACCGGAAAAGAAATCAAATGAAACACTTCTCAAAGCGTAAAATAATAAAATAACTTTAAAGATCTTACAGATGCAAAAGGTTAGCTAGGAACAGTTGCGCTGGTAGATAAGAACTAAGACAAGTAGACTAAGATAGAATTAATGTATAGTTGATAAGCAACCACAATATGAGTAGTAATATGTTAACTACTGTAAACCTAACAAAGCGAGATTATTAGTTTTTCGCTCGTTTTTGATACATGAGTTGCCAAGCTACCCTCTTACACCGTAGAATTTTTATACCATTCGCAAAAACCTAATTTTTGTAATCTGGACAAATGTTGCTACTTTTTAATATGTAAAGGAAAGCGGGAAAGTTGAGCCAACAGTCAACAATAGCTCCTTCCCCTTTTCCTGACTCAGATATGTTGAGAGAGAGAGAGAGTTTGTACGACCGAGCCAATATAAGTACCGGAATTTTCAAATCCCCAGGGCACCACGTGCCGATGTTCTCTCTGACGAGTAAGTAAAAGGAAGAATGAGAACTGATCATGCTTCTAACATTTCGAAGTACATCTATAGCTAACAATAACTGACAAGCTTAGTTAAGTTAACAATTAATGGGTCGCGTTAAGCACTCGATATGTGTTTGGACCATAACTACAGCTGCTTCACGGATAAATGGTTGGACCGCTGTTAACAATTACTCTTTCCGGCTATCAACTTGTTCGATTAATGTATCTGGCAACTCTAGCAACTATTATAGTTATTAATGTGTAAAAATTACTATTACTAACCCTATTATTAATATAGTAACGCAGTGAACGATTATTCAGTCAATATCTACATGAAATATTGGACGATTTTCACCGCTCTTGTTGCAATAAGTTTGATTGAATAAACGAACAATGCTTAGTCTATGTAAATTTTAGCAATATGTCATCCTAATGTTAGTATTAAATAACATGGAAAATCTGTAAAATCTTGATGTAAAAGAGAAAGGAAGGGTGCAAGTAAGTGAATCACCTTCCCCTCTCTTGACGCATGTAGGAAAGCTAGCCAGAGGTGGGAAGTGCCAATTTTGAGTAGCTAAACTAGAGCAACTCCAGCGAATTAGATTTTCGGCTATTGTCTTTTCCCCAAAAATTTTCGGCGACAAGCTTTCCTGCATCATCTTCCAGCCAGCGCGTGGTCCACTACTCCTTATAGAGCCTGGAGGCATAGTGAGAACAGTTACAGTTCAATTTCACCCTCGACAGGTTGACTAGATAGTTAGAGTCCACCTCGGTTATCTCACGGTCCTCCATGAGTGCGGTTTTAAAATCTTCGATCTCGGACACTTCGCGCTGGTTCGGTTCGCTGTACGTTTCATACTGAAAATAAAAGTAAGTCAAATTTAAATACTAAAGAGACAAGTATTTTTTTCTTCTCAGTTTCAACGCAAACGTGTTTTTTTTTAGAGTTCGAAATTCGGTATCGGTAAAATACCACGCTACGAGATTAAATAAAAGAATTATTCCTTATGTAAGGTCTAGGGCAATCACATTTACTCCGGATGGTACTGGTGGATCCTAGACCGGTTGCGAACTTAAACCATTTTACCCCCTTGCGTAACCTCTAGAGTGCAACTACCTTTGCTCGTTGTGGTACTGGCAACCTCTAGATCGCGAACGGGATACTATTCGACACATTGTACCAGGTATTCTCGATAAATCCGAGGCGAGTCGCAAACGAGTGCATCGCATTATTGCTCGACAACAGCGTCGATTTAATCAAAACGGCCGTCCTTGCCCCCATTCAAATACTCAGAAAAGAAAGGTAACTACCTTTTGGCCTCGCGTTCCACCTACGCGCCCAGTGCGAGTCCCGAGTTATTAAACGAAAGCTTAGACTTGAATAATACGTTGCGCCAACGTAACACTGATAAGCTCTAAAGAAATGTAATTATATTGTTTGGCTGTTCTTGCTTTGGAGTAAGCTGTAAGCATATTCTAGGCATTTTAACACAGTTGTCTAGGTGCATATGGTTTGAAATGTTAACAATATCTGTATAATCAATATCTTAGTAGTCACACACGATGTATCATATATTTTCTATCATGAATTAAATTACTTTCAAAGAAGTTGACTTTCCGAAAACGTTAACTACAAAACTTCTAAAGATAGTGCCTTTTTTTAGTTATGCAGCACGCCTTAATCCATTACATTCGAATACTAGTACTATTCAAATTGCTATCACGGCCAGACACACTACATACTTACACTACAAGGAAAGTAATATGACAAGTACTATGTACAAGACACTATCACACCTGAAAGGGACTTAGATTATTGCAAGTAATAGTATCAGCATATAAATAAGCCCTGATACTTAGATAGTCACAAAAAAAATGAAAAAACGCTCAATTTTAATAATTTCTTAGGCTTTTTAAACAAAATTTGCATGAATATCCGTAATATATTCATATATAACACATTATTACACCTTTGTTTTGTCCTAACTGTTAAGTAACGGGTGGAACTCATAAATTTGGTCAACGAACAAATAAGTTTAATTTTTTTTCATCGGTAATTAGCCGTCACCTCAAAGGCCTTATTTGCTTTTACTTACAGAATACTTTTGTTTTAAAGCACTGTCTCAGCGTTGTGGCGTTATGTTTCACCGAAGAATATGTATAGAGTGACGATAGTGTGTCGTACGCTGAGCTGGCATTAACCAACTGTTTAAATTTATATCAATGTAATGCAATAGTAACGTATCTTGTTCACCTTTTTATCTCACGTTCTTGTAAAGGTCTTTGTCATACGTTATCTATTTCATTTTTGCTTGGTATTTAATAAACTTATCAAACCTGAAATTATGTTCCTATCAATCACAGCTTCAAATCTTGAAATATTTGAATAAAGAAAGTAAATTTAATTAATATATGAAGCAGCCGTACTTCGGCTCTTCAAAAGTTTGTCAAGTTCCACCCCAGTATTCCTCAAGTGCCGCCTAAGTACTGCACAAGTTCTGCTACCTAAGTACCTCTTAAGTGCAGCCCATTTGCTGCTCAAGTTCTGCCTAAGTACCACTGCTCAAGTGCCGCCCAAGTACCGCCCAAATGTGGCCAAAGTACTGCCACTTAAGTTCTGCTAAGGTAAAGCCCAAAAGTGACCATAGAATGGCGCATGTGCCACCACTTAAGAGCTGCCTAAATTCGGCCAAAGTCTTTCGCTAGTGCCACAAAAGTACCATTGCCTAAGTGCCCCTAACGTGCTGCCAAAGTACCGTTTGTAAAATGCCACCGTAGAACCCGCCACGTGTGACTTAAGTACTGCTCAAATGCCTCCCAAGTTCTGCCTATGGGCCATCCAAGTACCGCCGAAGTGCCACCCAAGTACCACTTATGTGCTACCTAAGTATCGCCCTAAAGCCAGCAAAGTACCACCCAAGTGCCACCACTCGAGTGCTGACCAAGTACCGCCCAAGTGCTGCCAAAGTACTGCCGCTTTACTTCTGCTCTAGTAACGCCCAAGTGTGACCATAGAATCGCGCATGTGCCGCCACTCAAGAGATGCCTAAATTTGGCCAAAGTCTCGCCCTAGTGCCGCAAAACTACTGCTGCCTAAGTACCCCCAATGTGCTGTCGCGATACCGCCTGTAAAGTTCTACCCAAGGACAGCCCAAGTGACGCTTGAGTAACACCCAAGAGCCGCTGGTTAAATGCCGTCCAAGTACCTCCCAAGTGCTGCCGAAGTACTGCCGCTTCAGTTTTGCTCAAGTTATTCGCAAAAGCAATCAAAGAACCGCGCTTGTGCCGCCACTTAAGAGCTACTTATTACCAGCCAAAATACCGCCCTAGTGCCGCAAAAGTACCACTGCCTAAGTGATCCCGAGGTGCTGCTAAAATACCATTTGTAAAGTTCCACCCCAGTATCCTGAGCTCTATCCCGAAGATACTCGATATTCCTGATAAGCTATCCTACAAACCCTAGTAGAAATTATTTATACCTGGCATTGTTCTGCAACTCCATTAGATACCATCTACCATCTGCCACTGGCCTCTTGGTGACTGGAGATACTCGCTAACGTGGTATGCGTAATTAGCAATCTCATAAACATTCGAGCAACGACAATTGCCTCACTTGCTTTATTATTCATCGATTTTTTATTTTTGTTGCATTTTGCTTAAAGATAAACATTAAAACTAATAAATATAAATCATTGCACCCTATGAGACAGCACTGCCATATTACAAGGCGTGATGAAACACAGCGTAGGTACGGCTTACCTCTTATTGATCGATGATTTGGTTATGGTACGACTGCAGCTGTTCTATCATTATGATTCGATGTTTGGGGTACGATGGGGTATCCCGCGTTAAAAAACAACGAAAAACACGAAAAAACATAACTAATTCAAGGTTTTGTCAACATTCATGAAAATATATTTTTATTTTTTATACTACTTTACATTAACACTTAATACAGGTTGACAGTAGCGCCACCCGACGGTATTACCACAACCTACGTAACTTAAATGCTGACAGCATTTGCGAAATACAGCCCATGATGGATAATGAACTCGTGTTATTCGCTCCGTGCACAACTTTGAAAGAGTGCCACCAGCCAAAATTTTTTTTCAAACTTACTTAGTAAAGCACATGTACTTCTAATTGGAATTTTTTTTTTTTTTTAGTAGAAAGCAGCAAAAAAATTATTTTTCACTCAAAATTTGTTCACAACACTAAAAAAAAAAATAACTTAGTTATAAGAGATTCGTTAATGCCTCAAAAAAAATGTATAAGGCGTTATGGCACATAAAAGGCTATATTATTCTTGTGAGTAAGTACCACCGTTTTTACCCATGCAGTTGGCGCTGTTTCAGAATGTTGCAGGAAGCGAATGCACCACCACTTCTTTTTGTACAAATAGCGCTGCTGTAGACTATTCCGCAAGCCCTGAAGGCCAATAAAAGAGTGTCAAAAAAGTGAACACTAGAGATCAGACTTGTATTCACCCTCTCTACCCCTATCGCTACTTGGTTTGCAGTGGCAATTAGCAGAAGACAACCTACGACCGTTGCATCACAAATAGTTACACAAATACACACGTATGCGTGCATATGGTAGTGCAAATTGAAGAGACTTGGCGGATACTTGACAGGCACTTGGCGGGTACATGTCGGATACTTGGCGAGTACTTTCCAGAAACTTGGCGGGTACTTAGCGGGCAGTGACGGGGACTTGGCAGATACTTCCCAGGCACTTAGTGGGTACTTGCCGAGCACTTGGTGCGTGTGTGGCAGGCACTTAGTGGGTACTTGCTAGGTACTTGGCGGGTACTTCCTGGATACTTGGCGGGGACTTGGCGAGTATTTCCCGGGCACTTGGCGGGCACGCAGCAGGCACTTGGCAGGTACTTGGTGGGCACTCGGCAGGTACTTGGCGGGCACTTGGCAGGCACATGGTAAGTAGTTGGCGGGTACTTGACAGGCACTTGGCGGGTACTTGGTGGGCACTTGGTAAGTACTTGCCGGGCACTTAGCGAGTACTTGGCAGGCCCTTGGTGGGCCCTTGGCAGGCAATTGGTGGGCAATTGGCGGGCACTTGGGGCACTTCATGGCTGTTTGGTGGGTATATGCAGGCATTCGCTAGATACTTTTTATGTACTTGATGGCAAATTGGTTGGTCTTGGTAGATCGTTTTTTCTCTTGTCTTTCTTTTAGACATATACTCGTGTTGGGTATGCACTTTTTGAATACATGTGGTACTTAAAATTATACCTGTTTGGTTGTTACAAGCATTTATAGTCTTACTATTTGCGTTTTATGATTAGTTCCTTTGGTTTCGATGTATTTTGTATTAATTATTATAAAGTATTGAATAAAAATGATTTTTGCAAAATAGTATAGAGTATTTAGATTAATTTTTGTATTAAAACTACTTCTGCAACAATCGGGAATTTTACTTAACTCTAGGGTCTCACGTTATTACGGCTGCACGATAAAACTTACCATCCAATGCTCCCTTCCCTTTTGCGGAGTCCTGCGAGATGATGTGTATGTATGGTAAATGTAATAGGATTGCTGCTGCAACAGCCTGGCTCTACGCTGAACGCTCTTCAAACCACTGGCATCCGCATCCGAATGTAATGCGTGACGCTTGTAACCACCTGCACGAAGACGGCAATGTTATGCCTTTGGCTGGACGTGGTGGTGATCATGGTGGACGCAATGTTAGCGCTCCTCGAAGAGTCCATAACGTACGGAATGAAGAGTGTGTCCTGCGGTATATGAAGGAGGATTTGACTTGCAGCATTAGGAATGTTGCCAGAAAGTTGAATTTATCTTACTGGGTAGTATAGAAAATTCTCAAAGAAAATCGTTTACGTGCGTATCACTACACTCGTGTACAGCAACTCATTGAGCAAGATTATCCTGCAAGGTTTTAAAGTCGATAGTTTTTAATACAATATGTATTTTTTTAATTTTTTCTGATATTATGGTGAATCTGAAATTTCTTATCGGTATTTTTATTTAAATGCAGTAATATCATATTGAAAAACCCGTTATTATAGGACTGCATTTTTCCAAGAGATGCTCAACCGTATAGCCAATGATCCGAACTTCCATAAGAGGATTCTATTTACGAATCAACTTTCAACATTCGGTAGAGATGGGACATTCAACATCTACAACAACCACTGAGGGGCTGAAGTGAATTTTAATGTGGTAGCTGTTCGCAACTACTAAGTAAGGTTTTCAACTAACAAGCGGGCTGGTATTATTAGGAACAAGGGGGTATGTAGAACATTCCAAATATTCATTGTACTTTTGATGATTTGATATATTTTGTTGATTTAAATCGTAATTATACGAGTAAGCTTATTGTATAATATATTGTATGAGCTTGTAGTAACCCCACATATATTCTTGATGATAGCACAGTAGGAAACTGACTAAGGGGACAAACAAGCTAATTTTAAACTAATAGTAACTGAACAGTTATTAATAGTAATTTTGTAATCGGGATGGGTTGACCTTATTAGTTAAGTGTTGTACAGAACTTTTTACTCTTGTTTGGATGACGGACAATTTTATCTTCATAATTTACTAGTTTATTATAAAGGAAATGAAGTCCTCGTGAATAGTTTAACTTCATTATGCCCTTCATCCTAATCTTGTTTAAGGTATTTTTAAATAGTGGTAGAATAGATTAAGCCTTTCCTTAGTTATCATACGACTGAATCTTCATGGTTTAACAAAGCTTATGATTCAGCCCGACTGTTAGCTAATTATTTAATAGGTCATCTTTATTCACAGGATCATTAGTATATATAGTCTAGTAACTGTTTATGTAATTTATAAGAACGACTTTAAGGCCATCTCTTTTCTTGGATCTAATCCAATTTATCTTATCAGTTATCACTTTATTCTAATACTTTTTTTGTCCTCAAAAATCTGAAGATACATATGACAAGGAATAAGACATGGTTTTTGACTTTGTTTTGAATCTGAGCTCGTAGTTTTTTTTCCTGTCTAATTGTGATCCTCCATTGTATACAAGTATTTAAGATCCGTATTACATGGAACTGGACGTAGTTATTAGTTGACTTCAACAGAATACTCCGTGATTGTAGTCTGTCTTTGGTCACTTATGCCTAATTCTAATAATGTTTCTTTATAGCTTCTGGATTTAACTCGATACAGTTAAAACATGTTGCAATCGGTGTTTTTACAGCCACAACTAATAGAACGTAGCTCTGCAATTGTCAGTAAAAAATTATAATTGTTTTACCTTTTAAATCATTGAATCTCATATCATATGTCTGATATTTGGTGATCGATAACTGCAGTAAGCTTTCTTTTAATTTTTTATTTGTACCTCTGTCTCCACTAACACAACGTTATAACCATTTTCAATTTTGTAAATAATTTTTGTATACTACAAATTACATTATTCAAACTAATAATAGATTGGGCGTGATCAATTTGAAGATGGTCTGATTGTCATTAACTACCGCACTTTTTTAGTACACCACCTTCCACAAGTGCTGCAAAATTAACCACAGAATGTGCGAGAGCACATGTAGTATCAATTTGTTGGGGCTCCTGCGCACTAAGCTCAACTTGTTATTCATACCCTTTTCGAGATGTTTCCTGGACGTTGGATCAGCAGAAGAGGTTATTCATTAACTTATTTATTACATATAATAAATATTTTATTCCTTAAGCTTCCAAAAAATATGCTTTACTATGTTAATATAAACATTGCTTCCATTTGCCAAATTACCGGGTCATCGCGACAGCTTACCGGCCTAGTCAGTAGAGCCAAACACTCACCACCTATGTGTAAGAGTGTATTGCCGCACCTATTTACCAACCACCTAGCTGTTATCGTACCTGTATGACATGGACACAGTAAGAGTCTTTCCGGTAAAAACCTACCTAATCACACCTTGAAAGAGAGACGGCATGACTGGGTAAAGCTCGCTTTTTCTCTAACACCCGCTTATATTTTGCAATTCAAGTCCTGAAGTTAGCAAATTTATTGAAATAGTTAGTTAATTAGTATATGTTATTAACAATACAGGGCATATTGAGGCAATGGCACAGAATCAATAAGCTTTAAATTATTATCGTATGGTTTTTACAATTAACAGTATAACTTACAATGAATTACTTTTATTAATAAGTGCCATTGAATTGACACTCTGGTGCCATTGCCATAAGTGTACTTTGATACGAATTCGTCAGAAATAGAGATAATTTGTCAGAAATTCGCCAAGTATAAGAAACTAAATTAAAACATACAATCAACTAAGTATCGTTTTGTATTTGCTGAGCCATAATACTCCTATACATATCAAAAACAATCACAGATATTAATTCCTAAATATTTCCATCATTACCAGCGTCATTAAGTTATCCTTACTACACATCAAAATCATAATTTTTTTAGTTATTCTTTATCCTTTTTTTTCCTTTTTTTCTAATCTTATGCAGGGCATAAGTGCTGCATCCTTTTCCAATCACTAATCCTATCATTACCCTATCCCCGCTCCACAGACCTCCATTATCTGGATTACTTTCTCTGGGGTATGATAAAAGATGTAGTCTACAGACATTCAGTCAACGATGCGGAAGATCTGGAAGACCGCGTAAGAGCTGTTTTTAAAAGCGTTACATCAGAAATGGTGGAGAGAGCATTGGACAATTTTAAATGCAGACGTCAATGCTACCTTGACCATGATGGAGAACATTTCGAGCAGTATTTATAATTTTATAAGTCTATTTTTGTAGTACTTTATTTTTAAATTCTTGTTTTTATTGCATCTGTTCCATTATATTTCCACTAATTACAGTTCAAATTTACTTATATTTCTATATGAAAAAATAAATATAGTCCTTAAACTAACTGATTATCATAATTAATAAACTTATACCTGGCTATCTAAATATAACGCTTTTATTTGTTATGATAATCAATGGTACTATCTCGACTTAGGATGCGTATTCCATTTTAACTCTTATGAAACAAAAATAACTCTAGCGGCTACCACTGACGTTTTAGTCTTTTCTAAAAAAGTACATGTTAAAATGATAAATGATGCCATATCACCTCTCTAATGACATTATCAGAGCGAATTAATTATGGTTTTCAGTATTTATGTATATATGTATATATATATGTACTACTTATATACTATTTATAATATTAAACTTGTAATGAGTATAAAACGTCAAATGGAGAACATGTCAGCTTACAATGCTTCGACATGCGCTACATGCAGTAGCACTGTTGTACAAAGTTTGATGATCGTTATCTAATAAAAGTACTTGATAAGCCAGGTTACCTTCTGATCAGCCTGAGGCTGATTGATTATTTTCTATTTTCAACCTGAAACTTTTACCATATTCTTAATTTTATCTACACTTACATGTTATCCATTAAATTTTAAAATGAAATAAAACCGATTGATGCTACGTGGGAGCAATTCGAGGTTAGATGCCTGGCTACGGTTTAAGTTCTAGTTGTTGCCACATAATGTTTATTTACATAATAGAATGGCACTAAATTTTCGCACTATTCTTTTGATCACGTAAAAAGGCTGAACTTTTAGATTCGACTTTAGCCACTTCATTTACTTTTGTACGGGCTCTTCAGCGCTAGTAGTCGCGGCTCACATCGCATTAGGAGAAGTGAGTGCCCAGGCTGATTGTACAACTTCTTCTTCAAAGAAAAACTAGTTATTTCACTAATAACAATCGTCAATAGAAAAATACTTATTAACTTATTTAAATCACAAATTTTTTAATGTTTAAACTAATAACATTATTTACAAATATTATAGAAAAAAATGAGGGGCTCCTTAATCTATTACACATTTTGGTTAGAATTATCCTGAATTCACTGCGCAAGAGTTGCTTAACTAGCTCTGTTTTATCATTTACGAAATCTGAAAAAAATTTGTGATGAAAATATTAATTTTACCTGTAAGTAAGAAAAAAAGTAGTATTCATAATTTGGTGTATATAATTGTACTAAATAGCTAGGACAGGAGATTTAAAAAAACTTCCGCTATGAGACACTCATTGATACTGTTCTATTTAAACAAGTAAATACTTGAAACTAGAATAAAAGTAGAGTAAGGAGTGGCAAGAAAAAAAATACAACATGGTGATCAACAGTAAGCAGTTTAGTAAAAGGAATGTGCAATAAAACATATAATTTTAGTAGAAATAAAATCGTAAAGGATGATGGAAAAATACCGGGAAAGGCAAAAATAACGGAAAAAAAATAAGCAAAAATTATATGCATCCCACAAGTGATAAAAAAAGGTCGTGCATAATCTACGGTATCAAAATTAAGGAAGTCGGTGATTTCCTTGACAACGATAAATAAAATGATTTTAAGTCAGACAATAAGTAAAATGCAAAATATGTCAGTAAGTTCATTATTTTATTACCGTAATATGGGTGTAATAACAAACAACTTTTAAAAGAAAACATAAAAAAACTGAGAAATAGACACACTAATTATGAGCATTATCGTAACGATATATTTTCATGCTGTATAGCTGAATACACTCACCTACGAATGAATATGGGGAAAATTACGTCAACTGTCCCAGCGCCGCGGTGGACGGCCCGCGCGGTCGTCAAACACGACGTTTTTAACTCGTGGTTTCGGTGTCAAAACTTTGATAAAAAAATAATCTTAAAACATATTCTTACGTATTTTTTCCTCAGCTTTTCAGTGGTGGCATCAGTTTTTCGAAAATTTGCTCTCATAACCTCGAAAAATGCACTTGTTTGAAAAACACGTTTTATCTCCATTATCTTCAACTTTTGGAATTTTTTTGATAGTCTAGATCGGAAGATGAGACAATTTTACGTAGATATCGACAATAAAAAAGAGGGGTTTTTCGTTTTTATAACGTATTTAAACGACAAACGAGACGATGCAGGGAGCCACGGCAGCCGGGCCATGCGCGGCAGGAGCGCGCCGTCTGCTACCGTCTCTCTGACTGGATGTAAACAAATACACCTAACCGTGACGGTTTGCACTTCGCAACAAGTTTCGATTGATTAATAAAATATAAGTATTTATTATTTTTATGACTTGAGGTTGTGCTATCGTAAGTCGAAGTTTTCGTAGGTTTTACTGCAAAGAAACGAAGGTTTTTTTAGTAGCAAATCTGACTACGAAGAAGCTTCCTTAAGATTAAAAGACGAAATTTCCAGTGCGAAACTGATTCCAGGGACACTGAATTATCATGCGTTTATCCCCATTAAGGATAATAAATTAATGTTGAAGAAAAATTCTTTGAGTAACCAGTATGAAATTTTTCCGAAACTGGAAGAACGTAAAACAAGTGTTACGTGGGAATTGTGGAGTTTCGGGGTGTAAGGGGATTGAATACACGTGGAAGAAAGTATATGTTCGTTTATTAGAGTCTCAAGGCGAGAGCAGTCACGTGCGTGGCGTTAGGTTCAGAGGCTGATCAGAGAGAGCAGGCACGGGAGAGCTGATAACGCTCGGGCCCGCCGCCGAAAGGTGATCATCATACTCTGTATCTACTGCTCATGCGCCGTGAGAGGTGAGTCTTGGGCGCGAACTTACAAAGGTTTCAGATACTGTACGTCACACGTCCGAGGCCACGCGGTCATCGTCCTCGATGGCCATACTGTTCGTGTGTGCGAGTATATTTGTGTTATGTTGTCTGTGAATTATTTGTGTATACATAATTGTTCTTGTTTGCGCTGCTCTCTTTACATTACTTTTGTATATTTATTATTTATTTAATTATTCTTTTTATTTTTAATTTTATTTATTTATATATATATTTTTTTTTAAATCTGTACACATCTTATGTATAACCCTTTTTATTTCATCGTCGATCTCAGTGATCATCGTGGATTGGTTGTTAACTGAGCTGGTAGTCTTCTGCCTTCTGATCCTACCCGCTCGCCCAGTAGCACTTGTACCTCTCGTGCATTAACCATGGCCCTCTGGGTTGGCAAGTCTTGTAGTACTGAGTTGGTGTTTCCGCTATTCCTCTCCCGTCCGCCTGTAATCATTCTTAAACCTTTAAGTATTATTGGACCCCCCCATTTTAAAAATCCAAAAGATCCGGCATGGTTCCAGCCCTGAAACCCAAGATTTGTATTTTTTTTGTTCATACCGTTTCGATTGCTGATCTCGTAAGTCAGTAATATGTTCAGAATGCAGTAAGATTTTTCTTAGCTGCTTTGCTGTTAAGTCCAGATCGAACAGTACAATAAGACTATAAAACAAGCAATTATCATCGCCCTTTACATCTAATAAATCCCACTCTTTCCATGGCTCTGCACAATTTCCGTCTGATCCACGTTTTTGCTCATTAAGTGCAACGTTTGAAATCAATTGGTTGTTTTTGCTTGATTCTTCATCATTCAAATTATCGAACGCCCCAGACGTCTCACCATGATTTAAGGATAGCCTTTCTCCCTGATTATCCCACGGAAGATTTGCTCCTTCGCTGCTGGTCTTGCCTTCACTTTTCTCTTCCTCACTTTTATCCTCCGTACTAACGGTTCCCTCTTTTTCTTTGTTTCCATCACCTTTTTTACTTAAATCCCTGCTGCTATCTTCTACCTCCCATACATCTATTCTGACTCCTGGTTTTCCCTCTACCTCTCTTTCTCTGATGTCGACAAAAACTTTTTTTTTGAGTCTATCTGTCTTTTTTTGTAACATGCTGGTAAGGTCGTTAAGTTTTTTCGGATCCTTTATTGCAAAATAGTTAGACTCTTTTTGCCTTTCTCGTCGTGGATTTTCTGTTTTTTTTTTCTTCCCTGGACGTTCGATCCTCCGAAGTGCTACGACTTTTTGAGCTTCTCTCCCTACTGTCGTCTCTCTCTTTCCCATGCTCTGATCCGTTCAAGCTTATTTCAATTTCCTCCAAATTATTGTGTTTAATTTCTGGTCTTTTTTCCCAATTCACTATTATATTTTCTTCAGTCTGTGTGTTTTTTACAGGAGTGACAGAAAAATTCTGTCTAATTCTGTTTAGAGTGTCGAGCTGCCTTTGTCTTTTCTTCCTTTGCTTTTGCCTTGTTTGGTGGTCTATGACGACATAAGGTGTGCTCGTTTTTTGTACCCCTTTTATCCAGCCCTTCTCTTTCTTCATGTGCTCTAATTTATTCTTTAGTGGCCCCTGCGATAAGATTTTCTCTTCAGTTTGTTATTTTTCATCAACTTCTTCTTCCGAACACAATTCCACTTCAGTCTTTTTCTTCTTGGGTTTTTTATGTGATGAATCTGAGTCTGATTCCACTACTACCTTCTTTAACTTACCGTCAATCCGTATTTTTGATTCTGCCCTAATTTTGAACATACGCGCTGGTGGGCCATCATTTACTACACCCTCTTCCTTCTCTTGTTCATCTGCCATTTGATACAGTTCCATTCGTGGTAGTTCTGGGTTCTTTTCGCCCTCTTTTACGACTGGATTTCTTGAAAGAGCATCTGGTGCGTTGTTTGAGATACCTGGGCGATAAATTATATCGAAATCGTAACCACGCAACTCTGCCTTTAATCTGTTGAACCGAATGTCGGGTTTTTTGGACGTGTTAAAATGTTTCAACGGCTCGTGATCCGTAACCACCGTGAACTTCCTGCCATACAGATAAGGTCTAAACTGTTCCTTTGCAAAAACTACTGCTAGCAACTCCTTATCATACGTTGGATATCTAAGTTCACTACCCTTGAGGCACCGTGACGCATATTCACATGGTCTATCCTTACCTATCTCTCCCTGACTAAGGATTGCTCTAATGGCATAATCCGACGCATCTGTTGTAACAATGAACGGTTTACTTAAGTCCGGTGCTGTTAATACAGGTTCCGAACATAGCGCATCCACTAGTTTTTTAAAGGCCTCTTCCTCTTTTTCGCCCCATTTAAACTCCGTATTCTTCTTTGTCATTGTAGAGAGTGGTCGCGCTATCTTTGCATAATCTTTTATAAATTTCCTGTAATATCCCGCGAATCCAAGAAACTGCTTAATTTTCCTTGTATTTGACGGTCTTGGATATTCTTTTGCGGCTTCGATCTTCTTCGGGTCCGTCTTTATCTTACCATTTCCAACCACGTGACCAAGGACTTTGGCTTCCTTCTTCAAAAATTGACATTTTTTTGGCTCTATGGTCATGTTTGCTTTTGCCAGTCTTTCTATCAATTTTTTGAAGCGTTTTTAATGTTCTTCGAGAGTTGCTGCGAACACCATGATGTCATCCATGTATACTTCAATTTCTCGCCCTTGTTGATCGGCTAGAGCTAACGTTATCGCCCTCAGGAATGTATTTGGTGACTCTGAGCACCCCATTGGCATACGTTTATATTGATAGTGTCCGTCGGGTCTCGAGAATGCAGTTTTATGCGCGTCCTCTTCTTGAATTTTAATCTGGTGGAATCCACTCTTCAAATCAACTACTGTGATGTACTTAGCGGCCGCTAAGTGCTTTAATATGTCGCTTTGAAAGGGTAGTGGGTAACAGCTCCCAACAGTTATTTTGTTCAGCTGTTTGAAATCTGTGACCAGTCGCCACCTTTTCTCGCCGTTTTGTCCTGGCGGTTTAGGCACTATCCATATATTTGAGTTATATGGGGACGTTGACGGTTCTATTATATCCAAATCCATCAATTTTTGAATTTCTCTCCTGATGTTTTCCTTTACCGCGGGCGGGTATCTATATCTTCTGACCACTACTGACTTATTTGTTGTAGTCTCTATTTTGTGTTTAATTAAATGAGTTGTTTTTAACGGTTCTCCGTCCAACCCAAACACAAACGGGTTCATCGATATTAATTTTCTTACGTGCTGTAACTCTTCTTCGTTACAGTCCTCAGTGTCGATCAGTGTCATAATTTTTTCAATTCTTTCTTCGACACTTCTTATATCACGGTCTTTTTCCGCGTACGTGTCGATTTCTTTACCTTCATCCACGCTTTTATATCTCAATCTGTATTTTTTTTTATATTTCTTTTTCTTCCAATTTAACTTCCTCGAGCAAGTCTACAAATGCAGTCTCTTCTTCTCTGGCGCTGTCCCCCACGTTGCCAGTTATTTCCATTTTCTTCACTTCTTCGCACTCTATCAGATCCACTTCCGGTACTGTAATTCTCCTTTTTTTGTTTGAAAAATTCACGCATTCCGCATATATTTTACCTTTATTATTAGTGCCGTGAAAGTCTCCAAAATGCACATGTTCTCCCACATCTTGAAGTGGCACAAATCCAACTTGAATCTTTCCGAATTCTTTTTTGACTCTTGCATATATAACCTGCCTGGATCTCGCTGCTATCTCGAAATATTCTGCCGTCTTCAGTGGGGTTTCTACACCACCTAGGCTAAGTGTATTTGTTTTTGCGCTCACCTCGCCATTGTATTTTTTAAACATATCCCATCCAAGGATTCCGTCTACTTCGATCGGAAAATCCTGCGGGACTACATGGAAAGTGCACTTCATACCATGGATCATTGTGTCCACCGTGCCCTTTGTTTCACGTTCTCCATGACTCCAATTATTTTTACTTTTACATTCTCATCCAATGGCGAATTTTCTTTTATATAATCTTCTTTTAGTATCGAGATCTCAGCACCCATGTCAGCATAGAAATCTGATCTTTTATTTCGGAAATCTTCACTCTCCAGCGTTACTGTTGGCGGTCTGCGTCCTACTGCTGCATAGTTAATTAGTACCGTCGTGACTTCTTTCTTGTCTTCTTTTCCAATCGATATATTTTTATCTTTTAGATTTTTTTAAAAATTTGGTTCGATTTGTTGACGAGTATTAATTTTGTTTTCGTTTACCTCCTTTCCCCACACCTCCGACTGTATGGGTTTTTCTTCTTTCTCTCCAATTTTTACATCGTTTACTTTTGGTCCTTTAAAAAACGTAGCCACTTTTTCCCGATGCTCGATGTTGGGGGAGTACTTCGAGCATCGTTCTAAAAATTCGGCTTCTGTGTACTAGAGATATCACCCCGTCTAGGTTCAGCCTCCCTTGCGTCTTGTGTCCCGTTTGTGTGTCTAGGCTCATAACGCTCGTTACTTTTCCAATCATAATTATTTTGGCTATCATCCCTGCCACTTTCTCTTTGGCCATAATTTCTGCCATTCGGCTCATAATATCTATTATTACTATTATTATTGTTGTTATTGTTTTTGCGATAAGCATACCCTCTTTCAAAATCTCTCCCATATCTGCCGTAGTTGTATTTATTCTCTGCCTGAGCCATATTATTATGTCTGTAGTCTCCGGGTCTTCTTCCACTATCATTATATGATCTTCCACCTCTTCTTTCTTCACCCCTATCCTGATACCTTGTATAGTACGGTGTTCTGGTCTCCTCACCGCGACCTTTCTTCACCAGCAGCCCCTTTTCTATGTCGTGCCACAATGAACGACACTCTTCTGCTTTGTGCCCAATTCGGCCACAATAGTTACACTTATTTACCTCATCTTCCTTTTTGTTAAATTCTTTTTCCCATCTCTCATATTTATTGCTGTCTACTCGAGGTGATTTCATAGCCATCATGTCCTCGACTTTCAATGCCAATGTAATGGCCTTTGTTAGCGTTATGGGCCTATGCATAGAAACTTCGTGGTTGTACGGGGGATTAAGGCCTAATATATATTGGGTCACTACTTCTTTTTGAATATTTTTCTTAAATTCCTGCCTTAACATTTCAGAAACTTCAAGGTTTGCTTCTTGAAGCCCCATAGCCCTGTTAAACAATTTTTGCATGCGATCTGAGTATTCTTCTACAGATTCCCTATCCCTTTGTCGTTCCGACCTAATTTTTGCCATAACTGTCTCTGTGCTACTGATGGCCCCGTACCTTTCCGTAACCTCCTCGAGAAATTCTTCAATAGACTCAAACTGTGTGATTCTATCATTTAAATGTGCGGGTCCCCTGTAAATATTAGTATTGTTGGGATTATTGTGCTCAATTCTTTAATTGAGTAATTTATATTCCTTTCATACTCCCGGTGATGCGACGATCTGTGTGTAAATCCACCTGTTGTTTGCTCCCACCTCTCCTGGTTATTTTTAAAATTTTCGAACTCCCGCATCGGTCTAGCTTTCCTTCTATCTCTATTGTGGAATTCTCTTTCATTTTCTCCCCCCTCCCTTTCTGGCCATCTCTGGGGCAACTCTGTCTCCCTTCTCCAATTGCCAAGCTGATTCCTAGCGGGCCCCCTATCTGACTCATCCTCTTCTTCTCCACTATCATCACTACGCAAGGGCTCTAAATATGATTCTGAGGCTTCGTTTTCTCCAATTATTTGCTTAGGGCCCTCTTTTTTTTTATCTCTTAGTACGACCGTCTTCATGCCCTTTAAAATTTTTCCAATTAAGTCTTTTGTTCTTTTGTTCGACTTTTCTAACTCCTTGACCGCCTCGGGATCGTGGCAAAATTGTAACCATAAACTGTCGTCTGTTACGACCTCCGCGTCTGCTAAGCGGTCCACCGCCCCACCTACAACGTTATCAATTTTTCCCGACTGCATTTTGTTTTATTCGCTTGGTTATTTTTTTTGTGTTTTTTTTTTTTTTTGTTTGTTTGGTTGTAATTGTTTGTTATGGGCCAATTTAATAAAACTTATCGCCCAGCAGTAATATTATTTACCGTTTATATAAATTTTATCTACCTGGACAGTATTGTAAGCAGTATGATCCAAAGCATTTCCGTGTCCGTAAACAAAGTGTCCAAAGAAAAATATTGCTACCAGAGGGTGCGTGGTGTGATGTAGTTTCGTGTTTTGGCTCTCCCTTGTTTTATTTCCTGACGGTGCCGGCCTCCTAGATGGCTGCTGAGCGCCCACGCTGGTACTTGACACCTGCTCGTTTCTCACGTGTCTCGCCGCGTGTGTCTTCTTAACACTGTATTTTTTTTCTTTTCTTGTTATTATTCACTGTTTCTTCTTTAAATTCTTTTTTTTTTCTTCATTTCACTTTTCTTTTCACAATAATTCTTTTTATTTCCACTTACACTGCACTGTGGGTGCTTTCCGACGACGAAAGATAACCAAAAAAAATTTTCTATTACTTTGTCGTACACAACTCGCCCCACGTCGAGCGCCAAAAATCGGGGGTTGGGTTATCTACAACCTCCTGTTACGTGGGAATTGTGGAGTTTCGGGGTGTAAGGGGATTAAATACACGTGGAAGAAAGTATATGTTCGTTTATTAGAGTCTCAAGGCGAGAGCAGTCGCGTGCGTGGCGTTAGGTTCGGAGGCTGATCGGAGAGAGCGGGCGCGGGAGAGCTGATAACGCTCGGGCCCGCCGCCGAAAGGTGATCATCATACTCTGTATCTACTGCTCATGCGCCGTGAGAGGTGAGTCTTGGGCGCGAACTTACAAAGGTTTCAGATACTGTACGTCACACAAGTGTCACTTCGATTACCATGCCTAAAAAAAAAAAAAAGAACGAAGTAGGACAAATTTGTTTTTATTTTTTGCTTTATTTATGTAAATATCTAATGTTTAATCAATATTAATCATTATTTATTTCTTTATTATAAAATTGTTGTATATATGAATAAATTTTATCAAAACATTTATTATTTATCCATTGTAAGCCCCGGTTAACTAATTGTTGTTTACATCGCCACTACTACATTATATATTATATAGCCAAACAGACTCACCGTAGCAGACGACACACGGCGGACGCGCTGCTACCACGCGTGGCCCGGCCGCCGCGGCTCGCATCGTCTCGTTCGTCGTTTAAATACGTTATAAAAACGAAAAACCCCTCTTTTTTTACTGTCGATATCTACGTAAAAATGTCTCATCTTTCGATCTAGACCATCAAAAAAATTACAAAAGTTGAAGATCATGGAGATAAAACGTGTTATTCAAACAAGTGGATTTTTCGAGGTTATGGGAGCAAATTTTCGAAAAACTGATGTCACAACTGGAAAGCTGAGGAAAAAATACGTAAGAATATGTTTTTAGATTATTTTTTTATCAAAGTTTTGACACCGAAACGACGAGTTGAAAACGTCGTGTTTGACGACCGCGCGGGCCGTCCACCGCGGCGCTGGGACAGTTGACGTGATTCTCTCCATATGTTGCACATTGAAATTCATGATTAATAAATATCAAGGTATAAATGTTAGTTTAACGACATACGTATGTATAGCTAACAAATAATAGTAATAAAAGTTGCAGTTAAATTTTCGTTTAAACCCTCAGTACAATGGTATAAATAGTACATTAACTAACTATTTGTAGCAATAAAAAGTATTAGACCAACAATAAAGTGCGTACGAAATATGCAATCATAAATGGCACTGGAAATCTTCTTGAATTTACCTTTCCTAGTTGGTGTAATTTTCTTGAACTCTTTTACTCCTAAAATCATTTTTATGACTTTTCTGGCCACTTCAGCACTGTTATTCAATTTTGTTATAATTTTATCTAGTTCCCTTTTCGAAACATAGATATTGTAATTGATGTGGAGTTTGATCTATAATTTAAAAGTATGAGTAAGCATATTTTGTTTGATGTAATCATTTATTGTAGTGAGTTTTATAAATAATTATATTAAAGTTCAATAATGATAAAAAACAAACCTTTATTCTAAGCTGCCCTGAAAAATTAATCGAGATGTAAATCACTACTTTTGTTTATAATGTAGAAAAGCTATATATACATTTTGTTGAACTTTCTTACAAATACTTCATTCGAGTAGTTCTGCACGTAATATCAGGTTTCTAACATGTATCATCTGCGATAAAAAGACGGCCAAGCTTGAATTTTATACCCAAAATTTTTGGTTAATTATACATTGGCGACCAATTTAATATTTTTACGTAATATCGTCAAAAAATTTGAACAACAACTCTAAAAAAGTATACAATAAGACGATGAGTTGCAAACAGAGGAATGTAAATAATAGAATCTGGTTTAACAGAGAAAACAGCATGTTTCAATGAAAATATTAGAGATTTTTATAGACTTGTTATGTGACACGATATAATACAAACTGGGAGATTTTTGTCAGATAAACTAATTTGCAAAAAAAGGCATTCTTAAAAAATGTCATTTTAAATTTATTTAGACTAACCAAAAAAGACACTTGAAGATTACCCTGTGATGCAGATGTAGCTACAATGTTTGGAAATTCTATTTAATGACAATACAAATAATTTTTCGAATTTTTTAATGAAACTGTCAGAGTATAACAAGCACCCAACTAAAGTAACCATATCTTTACTGGATTGTACAGATTGTGGTATGCAGTTATCTAAATAAGTATAACTGTCAGTATCAGTGGACAAAATTGAGCTCACAAACAAAATAAATATAATTTAAACATTTTTTTTTATATGTAAAACAGCAGAAACCGTATTATTCGTTTAAAAGTAATAATCAACAAAAAAAATGTTAAGTTGTTTTTGGAGTGACATTTTTACAAACAACAGACAAATGTCACAGTCCCATACAAAGCTATGGGGTCCTCTGTAAAAAATTTGTGTATTTTACGTACACAATATTTCAATTTAATTTATTCTTTTGATACTTTGACAAGATATAGATTCTTAATACCTAAGTCATAGTTAACTCAACTGTAACTGATATTTCTTGAATGTCTTAGCGTACAATTCAAAAATTAAAGTTATTATAAATGTCGTAACAATTAAATTACCTCATCCTCTGGTAAGGAAAGTTGTTTTTTAAGTACATATTTTGAAAATTTTAAAATTAGTATATATTCACAGAGCAATTTTCATTATATGTAATAATAAAAATTAATTTACTTATCTTTAATTTGTTACTATTGAAACAAATAAATAACAGTTTACACAATTTTTAATACTTTTTAAACATTTTCAACATTAAAAAAAAATTTATGTTTACTGTACGAATGCAAGAATCAATATTTATTGTGTTTTATTCACCTACAATTTTTCCAATCGTAATTAAAGTCATTTTGTGACTTAAGGACGTTCTTCAAATAGTAACTAGGGAAAAAGTTCAGAGAAGTGAGAGGAACGCTAATGTGTGCAGTTAAGCTAGCAATTGCTTTTCTCATGTGGATGTCCTTACATACATGCGTTTACGCGCACTTCATCCTCTCTTTCTAAATTAATTTGAAAACCAACTAATGGGTCTATTTAAAAATTCGATAAGTTTATTTACAAGTTATCTTTTGTACCCAAAAAATTGGTAGATTCCGACAAACTATGTGAATCCCATTTAACGTTATTTTTATACAATACAACATCTTTTTACTAATATGAGATTTATCACATGTATTTGTTAAAAATTAAATTTATTTGTTTGTAGAACTGTAGTAATTTATCCTGTATAATGGCATGTAGCAATAAATACATTATTATATGCTGGCACCATTGAGCGCGTATAAGTGTATGTGTGTATGAGTGTTTGTGTTGAGTATGTTGCTATCTGCTCGTTAGGTATGCGCGTCTCATGCTTGCCTCTTTAGCCTCAGTTAGTCCCAGCTCAACAGGCAATAAAGAGCCTACGTTGTTACACATATAAAGTTAGTGTGCCTCTTATTTCTCACCCACGTTCAAGTCCCACAATCCTAATAACATCAGGTTATGGGCCCAGGATAAGTGCAACAAGCGTGGTAAGAAATTCTCTCGTAAAAGTATACCTTGAGAGCAGTTAAAAAGTTTTAAAATGGTGGACAGAGGCATGTATCAGTCGATCGAGCGGCTGAGTGGTAGAGATAATTACCACACGTGGGCGATTGACATGAAGGCATATCTTCGTCTCGATGATCTATGGGAAACCGTGGAAGCTCCAACAGGTGAGAGTTTGAGTACCGACGCAAAGAAAATCGTCAAAGCACACTCAAGGTTAATTCTAGCCATCGAGCCACAGCTCTACACACACGTACAACAAGCCGACTCAGCCCAAGAAGTTTGGAAGAAGCTCAAGGACGTGTTTGCTGATGACGGCGTAATGAGGCGTGTAAGTCTTTTCAAAGAATTTATTTCTGCGACTTTGGAAAACTGTGCCTCTGTAGAAGAGTATGTACACAAAGTCATTACGTGTGCGCATAAACTCGAAAACGCGCAAATGACGAGTGGCTGGCAATTATTCTCTTAGCTGGTTTACCAGAGGCATACAAGCCTATGGTTATGGCGCTTGAAAGCTGCGGTAAAAAATTAACCTCAGATCTTGTAAAATCCAAGATACTTCAAGAAGTCAAGATAGACAGTGCATCGAGCCAAGGTGATTCACATGCATTTGCAAGTATGCATCAGAATCAAAGAAAACCTCCTTTTGACAAAAACAAAAATTCAAACCTTTTGCAAAAAAAAAGGCTCCAGTTAAATGTTATAACTGCAATAAGCTTGGTCATCTTGCTAAGGATTGCAAGATGCCAAACAAGCGTGCAGGGCAAGTGTACATCGCACAAGAAGCATCAGATTTTGACACAGATGACGAGGCAACAAGCATGTGCGCTTATCAGATCAGTATGGCCAAGGAATTGAAAAATATCTGGCTCATCGACTCTGGAGCATCAAGGCACATGTGTAACGATAAATCAAAGTTTGAAGATTTCCAAGAAATCACCGAAAGAAGAATTGGTGTGGCAAACACAAGAAAAATTATTGCTTATGGTGTTGGTACTGTAGAGATGACGTTGTATGCCAAAAGTAAACGCAAAGTCATATATTTTAAGGATGTTTTGCTTGTACACGAAGCTGCTTTCAATTTTATTTTCGTTGGGATTTTAACCAACAAAGGCTTTGATGTCAAATTTCTCAAGGACAAGTGTTGTGTTTATTCAAAGCAAGGTGATTTAATCATAACAGGTGTAAAGCTAGGAAACAATATATACACTTTGCAAGACACAAGTGATATTCAGTGTAATCAGACTTTTGACTCTATGTTGATGGCAAATTCCGCCAAGTTAAGTGTTAATTTGTGGCACCAAAGACTAGCCCATTAAAATTTAGATTATTTGAAGATTTTAAAAAATAAAGCGGCCACAGGAATAAGTTTTCAAAGTGAAAGTACACTAAAAGACTGTATAAGCTGTATCGAAGGAAAGTCAGTCCGAAGATTTTTTTCGCAAAATTCAAAAACAGCAAAACAAAAGCTTGAATTAGTGCACAGCGACGTGTGTAAAGTTTTACAAGCATCCATAGGTGGAAACGAATACTTTTTAACATTTTTAGACGATTACTCTCGTCATGTGTTTGTCTATTTTTTAAAAAGCAAAGCTGATGTACCAAAATGTGTTGTAAATTTTGTAAATTTTGTCCAAAATCAAACAGGTAACATGATCAAAGTTTTGAGGACTGACAACGGTACGGAGTACACCAACGAAAAGGTCACTTCCATCCTGGCGTCAAAGGGTATTGTGCACCAAACAAGCATCCCATACAACCCACAACAAAATGGTCGCTCAGAGCGCATGAACAGAGTTCTACTCAAGAAAGCAAGGGCTATGCTTTCTCCCTCAGGCTTGAGTGATGGTTTTTGGGCTGAAGCGGTTGCCACTGCAAGCTACATCCACAATAGGACGCCAAAAAGAGCTCTTCAAGGTACCACTCCTTATGAAAAATGGAATGGTGAAAAGCCAGATTTGGCACACCTAAGAGTGTTCGGATGCACTGCTTATGCTCTTTTGCCTGAGCAACAGCGAAATAAAATCCAGGCAAAAACTATTAAATGTATTTTTATAGGTTATGCACCAAATCAAAAGGGCTACAGGCTATGGAACCCTGCCTCGAAGAAAGTAATTTCAGCTCGTGACGTGAAATTTGATGAAGAGGCATCAAGTATGCATCAACTTAAATATGTTTTTATGCCTCTAGATTTACAAGAACACCCTTAACAACAGCCAGCCGTTGAACAAGTTAAAGAAATGAATGTTGATGTACAGGGTATGCAAGATCTAGCTGAAGAGTCAGACGAAGAGTCTGACATTGAACCACGAACTCCGCGTCGTACATCAAGACTAACTAAGCATCCAAAATATCTGGACAACTACGTATGTTATTCGGGTGCTCTTGATATTGTTGAGCCTTCAACATACTCGGAGGCAGTGTCTAGTACGGAAGGAGCCCAGTGGCGCAAGGCTATGCTAAACGAAATCATGTCCATACATGATAACAAAACTTGGACTCTCATTGACCTACCATCAGGTCGTAAACCTATTAGAACAAAGTGGGTATACAGAAAAAAGGTTGATCCACACAATCAAACTATTTACAAAGCCAGGTTAGTCGCCCAAGTTTTCAGCCAAGTCAAGGGACAAGATTATGAGCACACCTATGCGCCCGTTGTACGTTTCTCAACCATTCGTCTATTAATGGCAGCTGCATCAAGAACTCCGGGTATATTAATTCATCATTTGGATATTGATACTGCTTTCCTACACGGAGAGTTAAACGAAGAACTCTACTTGAAACAGCCCCAAGGTTTCCAAGATCCTCAACATCCGAACAAGGTCTGTAAACTCCATAAAGCCTTGTACGGTTTGAAACAAGGGAGCAGAGTGTGGAATTCAAAATTACACGGTGTGTTTCAAAAGTTTGGATTGCTTTAATCAAACAACGATGCTTGTAAATACTATTATTATTCAGGGCATTGTTTCATTATAATTGCCATTTTTGTGGACGACGTGTTGATTTTTACAAACAATCAGAATTGCCTGTCCAGTTTCCAAATGTCCTTGAAATCATATTTTTCAGTAAAAGACTTGGGCCAAGCTAAAAAGTTTTTGGGCGTAAATGTCACGATTAATCCAGAAGGCAGTTCAATAAGTCTAGACCAAACAGATTATATATTCTCTATGCTGAAAAGGTTTAATATGGACCAAGCAAATCCATCACACACACCTCTACCAACTGGTTATGTTTTAAACAGCTCAACTGCACGTAATCCAGATATATCTCCACAGGAATTGCAAATTTTAGATCAGATTCCATATCAAAACGCAATAGGTTGTTTACTTTACATCAGTCAATGTACAAGACCTGACATTTCATACACAGTTGGACTTTTAAGCAGATTTAATTTCTCTTATACCCAAGATCACTGGAATGCAACAAAACATCTCTTCAG
Source organism: Copidosoma floridanum (assembly GCF_036245765.1). NCBI lineage: Eukaryota > Metazoa > Arthropoda > Insecta > Hymenoptera > Encyrtidae > Copidosoma > Copidosoma floridanum. The sequence goes on along the minus strand of NW_028321905.1, from coordinate 5,937,175 downwards.
ATATTTAATTAACGCAGCTAAGTTTAAGTTAACCTACAGTAACAAATCCAACAGAAATATTCAGGCTTACTGCGATGCAAGTTGGGCAAGTAATTTAAGTGATCCTGGCTCGACTACAGGCTACATATTTTTACTACAGGGAGCTGCCATAACATGGAACAGCAAAAAACGACCTACGATTGCCCTATCAAGCACAGAGGCAGGATACCTCTCCTTGTCGGCTGCAGCGTAGGAGGCATTATGGCTGTTGAAGTAAGTCTTGGAATAAGGAATTCAATCGAATACATCAAAAGATATTTATTGCGACAATGAGGGAGCAATAAATCTTGGTCAAAATGCAAACTTCAGTGCGAGGACCAAACATATATCCGTCAGGCATCACTTTCTCAAGGAAAAGATCAACAACAAAGAAATCAATATAATTTTCACTCCATCAAACCAGATGCTAGCTGATCGTTTAACGAAGATTGTGAATGGAAACTTAATCAAGTTATTTTATGATAGGATAGGCTTAAGATGAAGTGCATATCTTACTAATATATAAAGCAAAGTCGCTAAAACCGTTGTAATCGCTAACCGCGAAAACTACTGAACCGATTTTGCTGAAATTTTGCACACTGATTCATGATACTTCCTAGATGGTTTTAGTATAGTTTTTATCTTAAAAAATTTAATAACAATAGCAATAAATGAGCTTAAAGTTTTGCAAAAATACGCTAGCTTTTTACTTTAGTTCAGTAAAATCCGCTAGGTGGCGTCGACATAAAATCGAAGCTACCTGCAACATAATTAAATAAGTGTGGTTATAATAGGCCGAAGCGTATCGTTAGATCTGTAGTCGAGCTTCGGCAGCTCATCAAGCTGTTCAGAGAATGCTGGTGATAGTCCTGCAGCTAGGTATCCCGGTTACGGACGACACTCTTCTCTAAGGGTGAAGGGACCCAAGTGTCCCTTCACCCTGAATCTCGACGAGTGCAATCAAAGAAAAATAAATTAATTCCAACCGATGCCGTCTCTGCCAGAATACCAGGAGACATATCTAGCCAGAGCACAATCTGCACCAACTCTTCAGAGTTGTGTGGCAGTCCCACCATTCCACCTGGTGTAGTTAAAGAATTTGTGGCTACAAATGTAAGCAAGGAAAAACAGCTCTGATGGGCACGGGAAGCCACAACGGCTAACTTCTTGGTAGTCGCGTCCCCAACGCGCTTACCTACATGTTCCCGTCTAAAAATGAGCAATCGAGCAGTTGGTTATCCGGGGAACGACCCGAGACGAGATATTCTTTGGTCAGCGGCGTACCTCCCTCCATCACAGTCTCCGTACATCGAGACTCCCAGGGTAAGAATCAAGCAACCCGTAGCCAGCTCTTCATCATCAGGAATAATAATAAAGAATAACCTGGAAGTTTCACCACTGGCGTTTTTCAGGGCCATTATAAGTATTTACGTTCCCTACTTAACCATCAATTTCATCGGTTCTTTTTAGGGGCCACCTTAGTGTAAACTACCTTGCCAACAAATACATTTTTATTACCATTTCCGGAAGCGATTCGTCAACTAAAAGACTATATTAACTAAAGACGGGCACTATTAAACCAAGTCAGCTATTCACTGGCAGACGTCACCAGCGGAGTTGTTCTTCGCAAGGCTGGGAAACCCGGTGACCGACGACTCGATATTACCCTCTCGACTCTAAGCATTCAACCAGGAATCACTGATCCTCTCCAAGGTCTGCGCTGGGCAAACCTATAACAGCTATAAAGGAAAAAAAACATTGAGCCAACGGGACAGCCTCCACTGGACAAGTATCACTAACCAATCTCCCCATCTAAGATCACCAAAACAACTAAATCTGCAAAATAAAAAAGGTTCTTTAGACACCAACGTCTTTGACGTTATACCGGGAGACGTTGGGATAGAGCACTACAACTAGCCCTAAAGCTTCGGACTTAGTAATTTTTCTCCCAATCAGTCTGGGTCTTTAACAGTAAGCCAGAGAAGATCACCCTGAGGTATCCAGGCAGTCACAATTGCTGTTAACTGCAGTCAAAAAAGAGTTAACTTAAGAAGCTCACCGGTCTTTTTTAGGGCCATCGGACGTCGAACTACCTTGCCAACAAATGTATTAAAATTAACAAAGTTGACTGAAAATAGCCTTTAGGAGTCATAAAAGTCGTAAGCATACCAATAGTCGCAAAAAGGTATATTGGAAAGAAAACCTCAAATGTATCTAATGAATACAATTTGAGGCGTCAAGAAACTGACGCAGAAAATTTATCGAGATTGAAACAGCAGCGTCAAAATCGTCAACTTAAGAGTCCATTACGTGAGAGATCAGCTTTTCATTGTACCCTCACAGCAATCTCTGAAATCTTTAAAGATCCTACTTCAGATTTTTTAATGAGTAGAAAATGTATTTGTGTTTTTGTGGCAATAAAAATGTTGGGTTTAAGGTCCAAGACTTTGTTTCTCTGGTAATAAAATTGTGAGATATGAGAAAAAACAATTTTTTTTTAATATTAATTTTTTGGGGGTTTTAAATCTTAACAGCTTTAAAAAATAGCCCTTTTCGTGAATTACACAGAAGAAACCAAATCAACAACTTCTAATAGCCATCGATTATTTTATGGCATAAAGAACGCACAGTACTTTTCAGCATAATTATTTTTTTGAATTTGTACACCTTATTATTTGACCAAATAAACTATATGGATTCCGAAAAAATGTGTTTTTAATAAGAAGATTTTTGTTCTAAGATGTATCGGGAATATGTGTAATTAGTTAACTAAAAATGTTTCACATTACGTGTCAACACATTACGGTGTTTTATTTAGTAAGTCTCGGGCGAAGCCGAGACGGGAGGCTGCTAGTATTTAATATTTTTAAACTTATCAAGTTATTTTGGAATAATATAGACTTAAGATGAAGTGCATATATTTAATATTTTCGAACAATTATTATATTGTTGCTTTTTTTTTTGTCAAATTGTTATTTGTAAAAAGAAGCTCCAAATGTCTTTATTAAGGGAGCATGTTGTAATTTATTCTGTATAATGACATAGAGCAATAAATACGTTATTATTTACTGGCACCATTAAGCGCATATAAGTGTATGTGTGCATGAGTGTTTGTGTTGAGTATGATGCTATCTGCTCGTTAGGTATGCACGTCTCATGCTTGCCTCTTTAGCCTCAGTTAGTCCCAGCTCTACAAGCAATAATGAACCTACGTTGTTACACATATAAAGTTAGTGTGCCTCTTATTCCTCACCCACGTTTAAGTCCCACAATCATAATAACATCAAGAACAAATCTACGAGTTCCGCCCTTCACTTTAAAGTTTGGACGTAACAGCTTGGTTAAACGTTAGCATAATTGAATGTAGCGAATAAAAAGGGACTGTCTTTGGAATCTTGATCGCAAAATTACGTAACACATTTTCCAAGGAAGAAAGAGGTTTAAGACATGATTAAAATATTATTGTTTTTTTTTTTTACAACTTACAATAATTGTAACGAACCTTGTAGTTTAAGTTAAAAAAATTTTTGCTCTACGCATTAAACACTTTTTGATAAAATTGCACATAAGATAAGGTGTACAGCTAGACAAAAGTAATATAACTTAGATGTAAATATAGTAGTGAAAAGAACAGAGAAAATGTAAAAAACAAAAATAAGGGCAAGTAATGATAGCAATAAGTAAAGATATTAATGCAAAACAATAACGAGAGAAAAATAGTTATCAGAGGGTGGAGGGTAGAGAAATAATAAGAGCAACACATTTATATGTAAATGCAAAGAAAAAGGTATTTGACTGAATGTATTGACAATTACAACTGTATTTGCTAACGTGTTCCAGCTATTTTACTCTTACTGTACTCTTTTTAGTCGTTATTACATTAAAACTAAATTTATAATTTCTTTAAGTTGATCTTTTGGGGCAAACTTTAAAAATAAAAAACTCACACACACCGCACATTTTTTATACACAGCAACGTTTCATCGACTGGAGTGTCGACCTCTTCAGGCTTAATTACAAACACTGAAGGGTTTTTGAGTTACAAAATTATTGGGTTAAAAAATTACAAAACTTATAAAAAATTAATAACTCATACAAAAATGGAGGGCGACAAACATCATCATTACCATAACTATCAAAACTAAATTGTCAACAACGTTTAAATCGTAAATTATTTTTATTACCCGAGGCTAATAGCAATAGGTTGAATACTTATCGCACACAGTCAAACAGTTAATTTAAATCTGAGCTGAGTTAAGACAAATTACTGTAATATACCACAATTTTTTTCTCTTCTTATTTTTAATCCTTAGTTTAGAAATCTCTTTTTTTTTTTTTAATCCATGAAAGGTCATTATACCTACAATATAAAAAGCGCGTGGTGGCTCAGTTGGCTAGGTCATGAATCAGCACGCGGGAGACCGTGGCTCGATTCCCGGCCAAAGCGATTTTTACGGGCAAGTACCTCTGTGAATTTTCACATGTGCTTTTTTACCACGCAATGCTCCTCGAGGAGGAGATAGGCGGCCTTCTCGCGACAAAATTGCCTACTTTCCTTTTACCTCCCTACCAGAAAGGAGGCCTCCCATCCCTCGTCCTTTTCTTCTCCCAAGTGTTAAGTGCTTAAAATAGTGCCCTTTGTAGGAGCCAGACGTAAAGCACTATAATATGAAAAGATAAAAAATCGTCTTTATAAGTACATTTAAACTCTAAAATTTTGTTCGCATAGTAGTGGGTGCCTGAATAATTGTCAAGTACATATTTAAATTATTTTAATGTATGTTTTAAATCTCTTTTTGTTTGTTCTAATACATTTTATCGCAATATACACACATACAAGTTTATATTGGCTGGATTTCTTTTTGGTCTTTTATTTTTATTTTGTCTTAGTTTTCTTATATTCTTTTGATTTAAATGTAATATACTTTATGTAATTATAATGTAATACTTAAGATGTGATTGAGTAAGTTTTAATTTATTTTAAAGGCTTATGGTTTATTACTTTTTTTTTATTGTGGCCTAAGGGAAAATATTTTCTACTGTTATTTTACATAGTTCTTTTCTACCAAATTGTGTATCATATACTTAGGCTGTTGTTATTGTCGTATGTTATTTAAGAGAGTCCTATTTCTCGATATAGTCAATAAACAACACTCTATAGTTGAGTGAGATGGTAAGATAATACAGAGTTTCTCTACTATTGGCACCAACATTGTTGAGTTTTTGTTTCGAAAATCGACTGTACCGAGATTATTGAGAGTATCAAGTCGTGTTAAAATATTATGCTGGTGGTCGTATGTAAATATAACTTGCAAGCACAGTACACATGAATAAAAATTACATCAAAATCAGGAAAGTGTAATAAAAGTTAGAAAGAGCAAAAGTCAGAAAAAATATACTTCTAGAAAGAAAAACATGTAACAGAAAAAGTGTATTCACTAACAATAAGAGAAAAACAGAAGAAAATTGGAAAAAATTTAAGAAATATTCATAGAACTTAAACCACAATGTCTTTTTTGTAGAACGTTGTAAATAAAAGCCTTAGAGGAAAAAAATAGTACATTTGCAAACTCTGGGACAAAGTTTAATTTGTTCAAGTTGTAAATCAGTGCTATCATTACTCACGAACAAACTTCACTGGAAGTGCGTTATGGATCAGCGTCATATTTTTTTATGGAATCTCATTAGTGTAAAATAATAAATAAAGTAACGACTGGAAAAAAAACATAATATTTATGGGTAAAAGTCACACTTCGATACAAACACAAAGCCAGTCATAGGTTTGTATAAATTTTTAGTTATGGAGACTTTATGTTCAATATAGTTACTAAATGCACTCTTTCTTTCAGGCACAATTAACGGAGAGATGGGTAACACCCACTTAAATAAATTACTATCTTCATTGAATATTCCATTAACGAATTTAAAAGCATTCAAAACATACGAAAAAAATTTAGTAACATCGGAGAAGTTATGGCACGTGAAAGCTGTATTGTGGCAACAGTTGAAGAGTGGCAGCTGACTGTTTAATATGTTTTAGAAAAACAAAAGCTTCTGTTATTATGATCTTACATTCATTTACACAACCATTGCCAAGGTTTGATCTCATATCTTAGTATCTTTTACAAATCACATACTAATTCTTATTTATTACACACATCCTTCTAAAAATTTTCATTTTTTTATTTCTACTTATTTTTACAAAAAGTACATTTTTCAAAATGTATTTTTATAAATTTTTATACAATACTGACTTTATAAGTAGGTAGAAAATAGATTTAATTGTTACGTGGGAATTGTGGAGTTTCGGGGTGTAAGGGGATTGAATACACGTGGAAGAAAGTATATGTTCGTCTATTAGAGTCTCAAAGCGAGAGCAGTCGCGTGCGTGGCATTAGGTTCGGAGGCTGATCAAAGAGAGAGGGAGCGGGAGAGTTGATAACGCTCTGGCCCGCTGCCGAAAGGTGATCATCATACTCTGTATCCGCTGCTCATGCGCCGTGAGAGGTGAGTCTTGGGCGCGAACTTACAAAGGTTCTAGATACTGTACGTCACACGTCTGAGGCCACGCGGTCATCATCCTCGATGGCCATACTGATTTGTGTGTGCGATTATATTTGTGTTATGTTGTCTGTGATTTATTTGTGTATACATAATTGTTCTTGTTTGCGCTGCTCTCTTTACATTATTTTAGTATAATTATATTCCTTGTATAGTTATTATTTATTTAATTATTCTTTATATTTTTTAATTTTTTTATTTATTTATTTATTTATTTTTTTTTAATCTGTACACATCTTATGTATAACCCTTTTTATTACATCGTCAGTCTTAATGATCATCGCGGATTGGTTGTTAACTGAGCTGGTAGTCTTCTGCCTTCTGATCCTACCCACTCGCCCAGTAGCACTTGTACCTCTCGTGCATTAACCATGGCCCTTTGGGTTGACAAGTCTTGTAGTACTGAGTTGGTGTTTCCGCGGTTCCTCTCCCGTCCGCTTGTAATTATTCTCAAACCTTTGAGTATTATTGGACCCCCCCATTTTAAAAATCCAAAAGATTCGGCTGCCACTCCTAGTGCTATTTCCGTTGCCAACAATGCGTATTCCTTCCAATTTGAGAATTCCTCCTTTGTTTGTACTAACTCGTGTGCCCGTTGGAGTATATCCGCTAGCTTAGTACCTGTTTTTATCTTATTGTCAAGTCCGTGCTCCTGGTTATCGAGTTCCTGTAGTCCGTCTCTTTTTATCACTGCTTCCATTAATTCCAATAACATACCTCCTTCAGTCCCTTTCACCTTTTGTAGTATATCCTTTAAGTTTAGACTTGCGCTTTTAAGCTTCATTATGCGATTTTCACCTTTCTCTTGTCCTGGATCCAGTCTTGTATCCGATGCTTGAGCTATACAGTCCCTTGCTAAGCTGACTACCCCAGAATCCACCACCTTCAGTGTCTTGTGTTCGGTGTGTTCACACTGTATGTGGACTTTGTCCTTTCTCGTGGTGGTAAAGACATGTTGGTTTTTAGCATGGAGACGTGTCCAAAATGTGCCCTTTAACTTGGCTAATATTATCGGACATTCTTCTGGTTTCTTCACTGCAATCCCCAATATGATACGTATCTCACAGGGGTGGTCCTCTTCGACTTCCTGTGTTGGCTCCATTTGTGTGCATATTCGTATTTTTCCTAGTCTTTTACATAGTCTTATCACCTCTTGTGGGATTGGCGTAAATCTTTTCTCACTAACACTGCTCGCTATGTATTCGTATGTTGGCTGCAAATATGCCACTAAATCCGTAGTATTTTAGCCTTTTTGTTCCACTGGCAATGATGATATCCTAAGAAGGTCCAATTTTTCTTTTGTAACCAGTGGTATCCGTATGTAATATATTATTCTGCCGTTAAATGCCATGGTCATTGTTTCTGAGATTTCTCCAATTTCTTCTTCTGTACTTATATTTTCGCTTACTGGGAACTGTAGATCTGGTCTCAGCTGCTCTGCCAAAATTTTTGCTTCTAAAATCGCTCTCAATGCCGCATCTGGTATATGTGTCGTTCCCCGACTCGCCAAGTATATTATGTCCACCGTTGTTCCAAATTTTGTTAAGAGTTTCTCGGCTAAGTGTTCAAATTCGCCCACCATTTCTGTAACTCTGTCATAATTGCCGAAGTACTCTGCAAAAATTTTTAAACCTTCCTCCGTTATTCTTCCAGCTTTATCTTTAAACGTTTTTATATCTTGAAGGTATCTTTCATGGTTTCCATATGTTATGACTCTAATTTGTTCCGTTAAGTGCTAAGTCGTTTCCATTGTGTTAGTCGGGATCGCCTCTACTAGCTTTTGCATTTTCTCTTTTTCCGCGTCAGTCACACCCCCCTGCAGCGCCTGCACCGTCTTGCTTTGATCATCGATCTTTTGGCCTACTACTGTTCTATATGCCTCTTTTACCCTATCCAAGGCCCTTATGACTTTTCCTGCCGTGTACTCTACTTGTTCTATACATTCGTGTTCCTTTTTTATCGTCACCCTGCACTTCCATTTTGCTTGCTTTTTCGCGTCTAAAAACGAATTTACCTCCTCGACAACGTCATTCCAATCTACATACCATATCATTTTCCAAGTTGATGCGACTGCTTGGACTGGGCCCAAGCTCTCCACGAATATTCCAGGGTTTCTTTCAATTTCCTCTATCTCTCCAGGTTGCTGTGTCACCGGCATGGTTCCAGCCCTGAAACATAAGATTTGTATTTTTTTTGTCCATACCGTTTTGATTGCTGATCTCGTAAGTCGTCCGAAGGCCACGCTTACGAGAAAAGTATACTATTTTGGTCTTGTTGTTTCTGATATCTCGTTTTTTTTTTTTTTTTTTTTTTATTTGCTTCTTACTCTTATGCGATTTGTTTTTGTCATCCTGCTTTATTCCCTGAGTTCCCTATTATCTAACAATTAGATTTTTATAACGCATGCTTTCTTGATTTTGTCCACGTGTGTAATTCTTGTTTCATTGCCACGTTTCAGTTTTATATTGTGGTTTTTGTAATTTATTCCTACGATTTCGTATGGTCCTTCGTAGTGATCCTCATATTTCTTTCTCGGCTCTTTAAGAACATAGACCATTTCCCCTTCCATGAAAAATCTTGTGTTCAATTTTTTGTCGTAATAATATTTGGACCTGTACTTCGCCTGAACTTGATTCATGGCTGCTATTGTCCTTAGCCGCGTCATTGTTTTTATTACGTCTTCTACATATTCATCATACGTTTGTTCATTCATTGTTTTCTTGAAGCTAGATGGAATTCTGGCTGGGTAGCCCAGCAATACTTCTTGAGGCGCTATCCCTGTTGCTGAGTGTTTTGTCGAATTGTAAGCGCACATGCACATGCCCAAATGATTGTCCCAAAAGTCATCTTCATTTACGTACGCCTTTAAATATTCTGTTAATGTATGATGCATTCGTTCTATTGCGCCGTTACTCTGTGGATGGAAGGCTGTTGTTCCCATTTTGTCTATTTTAAATAACCTTGCAAACTCTTCCAACAGTTTGTTTTGGAAATGTGCCCCTCTGTCTGACAGCATTTTCTCTGGGGCGCCAAAGTATGCAATTACTCTGTTAAAAAGTGCTTTTGCTGTTTCTAACGCCGTCGCTCTCTTTACTGGTACAAGAATTATATATTTCGTGAGCCAGTCCTGAATTGACAATATGTGACTATTGCCATGAGCCGATGGTTTGTTTATCGGGCCATAAAAATCAATTGATATTTTTTCAAATGGCCTAGCTGGTGTATCTGTTACGACTAGAGCCTGTTTTGTTCTTACTCTAACAAGTTTCTTAGATTGGCATGATTCACAACCTAACACGAACTGACGGACGTCAGGTCGCATATTTCGCCAGTAATAGTCTTTCGCAATTTTGTTGTAAGTCTGGTTCATACCTCTGTGGCCTCCTACCGATGACTCGTGGTATTCTTTGAGTACATCAAATCGTTGCTCCACTGGTGGTACTACTAAATTATTCAAGTACAACACTGCCGATAATTTTGTGTTTTCGAAGGTGTTTTCAAATTGCTCTGCGAAATAGTCCCACTGTGATACGCTTAGTATTGCTAGATCTCGTATAATAATAATACCTACTGACGTCAACTTGTTAAACAACATGAGCTGTTTTAAAGACGATATGCATTTCTTAATATCCGATTTTAATCCCGCACTGTCAAAGTGCTCTTTCACGTATAACTGCATTACTGATACTTTTCTTGCTCTAGATAGGAAGTCCTCTCCAACCCTCCTATGTTCTTTATTCATGGCTGTTGGATTTATATAACCTCTCTCGTGAAGCGCGTCTATGGCTTCTGTGTCCGGTATATTTTCTGTTATTGTACAGAAGGCTAAGTTGTCAATGTATCTAAATAAGTGTTCATTTATTTTCTTAAGCCTTTGGAATGGTGGTATATCCTTATCTTTCTCTGGCTTCCAGGGTGGTTTTTGTACTGGTAGTCGTGTCCAGCAAGCTCTGTACCTATCTAAACCTGGTATACTTATATTGATTTCGCCATCATCTGTACTTTCGGCATTATCACCTGCCACCATGTTCGCATTAAGTAACTCCTTTCCATTTTCATTATCACTAACTTCTTTTTCGTGACTTTCATTGTTTACGTCGTAATCTGATATTTTTGGTGTTTCTTGTTCCACTATTGGGCTAGGCTCATCCGGTGGTTCCAGTGGAGGTGGTGGCAGATCGCGCTTCTTTGGTATTCGTTTTTCTTTTGATCCAAAATCTGACTCATCACTCGTCTCGTGATCTGTTTTGTTGTCTTCCTTTGTTTTCTTATTAACTCTACCCTTGATTTTCTGTCTCGTATATGGGAACTTGTTTTCATTCCTTTTCCTCAATGTTGCTCGTCTCACCCCTCGTACTATCTTACTGTCTTTATCACTTGAATTTTTGTATAATTCATCCATTGATTTATAGCGTTTTTGTCTTTTTTCGCAGAGCGCCTAATAGTGCTCCAGCTCATACCGCATGTGCTCATATTCATCTCCTTTTATTCCTGTGTAATAATGGCACATTGGAGGTCCATCTCCATTTACGTAGTGCACACATATGTTCTTTTTGAACTCCTGAGAAAAGACAAAAATGCACTCTCCATCCCCAAACTCGTAATCCTTCCTCAAAATTCTCTTAGTGTTTTCCGGGTCGACGCAGTTTTTAATATGTTCAGAATGCAGTAAGATTTTTCTTAGCTGCTTTGCTGTTAAGTCCAGATCAAACAGTACAATAAGACTATAAAACAAGCAATTACCATCGCCCTTTACATCTAATAAATCCCACTCTTTCCATGGCTCTGCACAATTTCCGTCTGATCCACGTTTTTGCTTATTAAGTGCATCGTTTGAAATCGATTGGTTGTTTTTGCTTGATTCTTCATCATTCAAATTATCGAACGCCCCAGACGTCTCACCATGATTTAAGGATAGCCTTTTTCCCTGATTATCCCACGAAAGATTTGCTCCTTTGCTGCTGGTCTTGCCTTCACTTTTCTCTTCCTCACTTTTATCTTCCGTACTTACGGTTCCCTCTTTTTCTTTGTTTCGATCACTTTTTTTACTTGAATCCCTGCTGCTATCTTCTACCTCCCATACATCTATTCTGACTCCTGGTTTTCCCTCTACCTCTCTTTCTCTGATGTCGACAAAAACTTTTTTTTCAGTCTATCTGTCTTTTCTTGTAACATGCTGGTAAGGTCGTTAAGTTTTTTTGGATCCTTTTTTGCAAAATAGTTAGACTCTTTTTGCCTTTCTCATCGTGGATTTTCTGATTTTTTTTCTTCCCCGGACGTTCGATCCTCCGAAGTGCTACGACTTTTTAAGCTTCTCTCCCGACTGTCGTCTCTCTCTTTCCCATGCTCTGATCTGTTCAAGCTTATTTCAATTTCCTTCAAATTATTGTGTTTAATTTCTGGTCTTTTTTCTCAATTCACTATTATATTTTCTTCAGTCTGTGTGTTTTTTACAGGAGTGACAGAAAAATTCTGTCTTATTCTGTTTAGAGTGTCGAGCTGCCTTTGTCTTTTCTTCCTTTGCTTTTGCCTTGTTTGGTGGTCTATGACGACATAAAGTGTGCTCGTTTTTTTTAACCCCTTTTATCAAGCCCTTCTCTTTCTTCATGTGTTTTAATTTATTCTTTAGTGGCCCCTGCGATAAGATTTTCTCTTCAGATTGTTGTTTTTCCTCAACTTCTTCTACCGAACACAATTCTACTTCAGTCTTTTTCTTCCTGGGTTTTTTATGTGATGAACCTGAGTCTGATTCCACTACTACCTTCTTTAACTTACCGTCGATCCGTATTTTTGATTTTGCCCTAATTTTGAATGCACGCGCGGGTGGGCCATCACTTACTACACCCTCTTCCTTCTCTTGTTCATCTGCCATTTGATACAGTTCCATTCGTGGTAGTTCTGGGTTCTTTTCGCCCTCTTTTACGACTGGATTTCTTGAAAGAGCATTTGGTGCGTTGTTTGAGATACCTAGGCGATAAATTATATCGAAATCGTAACCACGCAACTCTGCCTTTAATCTGTTGAACCGAATGTCGGGTTTTTTGGACGTGTTAAAATGTTTTAACGGCTCGTGATCCGTAACCACCGTGAACTTCCTGCCATACAGATAAGGTCTAAACTGTTCCTTTGCAAAAACTACTGCTAGCAACTCCTTATCATACGTTGGATATTTTCACTACGTTACTACTAAGTTCACTACCCTTGAGGCACCGTGACGCATATTCACATGGTCAATGCTTACCTATCTCTCCCTGACTAAGGATTGCTCCAATGGCATAATCCGAAGCATCTGTTGTAACAATGAACGGTTTACTTAAGTCAAGTGCTGTTAATACAGGTTCCGAACATAGCGCATCCACTAGTTTTTTAAAGGCCTCTTCCTCTTTTTCGCCCCATTTAAACTCCGTATTCTTCTTTGTCATTGTAGAGAGTGGTCGCGCTATCTTTGCATAATCTTTTATGAATTTCCTATAATATCCCACGAATCCAAGAAACTGCTTAATTTTCATTGTATTTGTCGGTCTTGGATATTCTTTTGCGGCTTCGATCTTCTTCGGGTCCGTCTTTATCTTACCATTTCCAACCACGTGATCAAGGACTTTTGCTTCCTTCTTCAAAAATTGACATTTTTTTGGCTCTATGGTCATGTTTGCTTTTGCCAGTCTTTCTATCAATTTTTTAAAGCGTTTTTTATGTTCTTCGAGAGTTGCTGGGAACACCATGATGTCATCCATGTATACTTCAATTTCTCGCCCATGTAGATCAGCTAGAGCTAACGTTATCGCCCTCAGGAATGTATTTGGTGACTCTGAGCACCCCATTGGCATACGTTTTACGATTCGGACACAATAGTTACACTTGTTTACCTCGTCTTCCTTTTTGTTAAATTCTTTTACCCATCTCTCATATTTATTGCTGTCTACTCGAGGTGATTTCATAGCCATCATATCCTCGACTTTCAATGCCAATGTAATGGCCTTTGTTAGCGTTATGGGCCTATGCATTGAAACTTCGTTGTTGTACGGGGGATTAAGGCCTTATATATATTGGGTCACTACTTCTTTTTGAATATTTTTCTAAAATTCCTGCCTTAACATTTCAGAAACTTCAAGGTTTGCTTCTTGAAGCCCCATAGCCCTGTTAAACAACTTTTTCATGCGATCTGATTATTCTTGTACAGATTCCCTATCCCTTTGTCGTTCCAACCTAATTTTTGCCATAACTGTCTCTGTGCTACTGATGGCCCCGTACCTTTCCGTAACCTCCTCGAGAAACTCTTCAATAGACTCAAACTGTGTGATTCTTTCATTTAAATGTGCTGCCGCTCGACCTTTTAGCCTGCTGGATAGCAATGCCAAAAAATATAGGACGTCTCTATCGTCCACCTGTCGGCCTATTGCCCTTACTACCCTTGTGAACGCCGACAAATTTATTGGGTCCCCTGTAAATATTGGTATTGTTGGGATTATTGTGCTCAATTCTTTAATTAAGTAATTTATATTTCTCTCATACTCCCGGTGATGCGGCGATCTGTGTGTAGATTCACCAGTTGTTTGCTCCTACCTCTCCTGGTTATTTTTAAAATTTTCGAACTTCCGCATCGGTCTAGCTTTCCTTCTATCTCTGTTGTGGAGTTCTCTTTCATTTTCTCCCCCTCCCTTTTTGGCCATCTCTGGAGCAACTCTGTCTCCCTTCTCCAATTGCCAAGCTGATTCCTAGCGGGCCTCCTATCTGACTCATCCCCTTCCTCTCCACTATCATCACTACGCAGGGGCTCTATATATGATTCTGAGGCTTCGTTTCCTTCAATTATTTGCTTAGGGCCCTTTTTTTTCTTATATCTTAGTACGACCGTCTTCATGCTCTTTAAAATTTTTCCAATTAAGTCTTTTGTTCTTTTGTTCGACTTTTCTAACACTTTGACCGCCTCGGGATCGTGGCCAAATTGTAACCATAAACTGTCGTCTGTTACGACCTCCACGTCTGCTAAGCGGTCCACCGCCCCACCTACAACGTTATCAATTTTTCCCGACTGCATTTTGTTTTATTCGCTTGGTTATTTTTTTTTTGTGTTTTTTTTTTGTTTGTTTAGTTGTATTTGTTTGTTATGGGCCAATTTGATAAAACTTATCGCCCAGCAGTAATATTATTTACCGTTTATACAAATTTTATCTACCTAGACACTATTGTAAGCAGTATGACCCAAAGCATTTCCGTGTCCGTAAACAAAGTGTCCAAAGAAAAATATTGCTACCAGAGGGTGCGTGGTGTGATGTAGTTTCGTATTTTGGCTCTCCCTTGTTTTATTTCCTGACGGTGCCAGCCTCCTGGATGGCTGCTGAGCGCCCACGCTGGTACTTGACACCTCCTCGTTTCTCACGTGTCTCACCGCGTGTGTCTTCTTAACACTGTATTTTTTTCTTTTCTTGTTATTGTTCACTGTTTCTTCTTTAAATTCTTCTTTTTTTTCTTTTTTTTTTTATTTCTTTTTTCTTTTCACGATAATTCTTTTTATTACCACTTACACTGCACTGTGGGTGCTTCCCGACGACGAAAGAAAACCAAAAAAAAATTTTCTATCACTTAGTCGTACACAACTCGCCAAAAATTGGGGGTCGGGTTATCTACAACCTCCTGTTTCGTGGGAATTGTGGAGTTTCGGGGTGTAAGGGGATTGAATACACGTGGAAGAAAGTATATGTTTGTTTATTAGAGTCTCAAAGCGAGAGCAGTCGCGTGCGTGGCGTTAGGTTCGGAGGCTGATCAGAGAGAGAGGGAGCGGGAGAGCTGATAACGCTCTGGCCCGCTGCCGAAAGGTGATCATCATACTCTGTATCCGCTGCTCATGCGCCGTGAGAGGTGAGTCTTGGGCACAAACTTACAAAGGTTTTAGATACTGTACGTCACATTATGTTTTAAAAATCAAGATTTTTATTTACAAAAATGTATACATGCATATTTATCGATTTCCAGATAACTCCATTTGGACAGCTCCTTTATTTTTCCAAGTACAATTAACATTGAAAACTTTTCCAACAATACATTAATTCTCCTTGGATTATGACGCCACACAACCTACATCAAAACCAAATTTTTAAACTTAAATGACAAAAAACAAACTAAAGATGTCTTTTTCACTTACTTTGTGTTTTCTGATGTTGCAAGTAAATTTCACGTTTAACTTGACCACCGACCGCCTTATTAAGACCACCATCTTCCGTTTCGTGAAATTTTTTTCTCTTTTTACATCTTTTATCTCACTCGAACAAAGTCTTTTCTTCAATGGAAAAGATTTTGAGAAAAAAGAAAAAACCTGATGATTTTGTAGTGAACTGGGTAGAAAAAAAAGGGGAAGTAAGAGGAAGAATTTACTTCATAGAGTTACTAAGGTTTAGGTCACGCGTGTGCTCCAGAGTGTGCACACCAGCTCTAAGTGTCTACGGGCTCAAACGTATACATGTATTATAGAATGGAGCTCGCACGAAATGTACAATACTCGTATGTATACTTCCTTATGAATAAAAATCTTTCATTTTCTCTATTATACATATCTTTCTATGTTATACATTTCTTAAGGAAGGCTGTCCACATCCCCTTTACCTCCTTAGCCTCCCTTAGTTTCCTTTAAAATAAGGCAAAATTTCTTTTGTTTCTCTTAAAAATTAACTGTATTTAATTTTTATTAAACCTCCTTGCCGTACCTCTTCCCTCCTCGGCGCTTCTCACACATTTCTCTTGTCCGCCTTTTTTTCGTCCCCCTCAACATAAGGCAAACTTTTTTTTTACTTGGTAAAGTTACTCCAATTAAATTTTAGTTAGCCCCTCTCACTTTCCCCTTGCCACCCCTCACACTATGTATTTTAATTAAACAAGTCGTCGCCCTTTTCGGCTTCAAAACAGGATACAACATTTTCTTTATTTGCACGTAAAATCAACCCCATACCACTTGTGTATATTTTTTTCACACCGCTTATGAGGCGAAATCGACTGATGCATTGAACTTTTTTTTGTTTTAACTATCTAAATCATTCGGTAAAATAATTTGAATATACTTATTTTTATCAGATGACATACATACGTGTAATAATACTTTATATAATGGTAAAAAAATAACAGCCATGCAGGTCGTCATTACTAGTTAGTCTTTTTGTAAAACCATGAAACTCTACCTTATTTGGAAAATAACTAGAATATTTGCACTTTTATTATAATGTCCGTTCCTATACTGAAAGTTTGTATGTATGTTAAATTGTTATTATATTGTTAAAAAGTAACTGTAAATTAATGTTCAACGTCTCCATCTAAGGGCACTTTTTTATGATACCGTAAAAAATTTTTGTGGAAGTGATAATTTTAAAAAACATCACAAAAATGCACAAAAAAATACATGATGTAACAAAGAATATTTATCAATAAAACTTAGTAAATCGTTTCCAAGTGTTGATATATTGTATGTATTTTTCAGGTTATTAAAATAGTCAACAAACTAATATTATAATATACGCGCATCTTCAGTTACGATGACTCTGAAGTTTGCAACGTTGCATGCAAATAATACAAAAAAAAGAATTTTAGTTTTTTTCTCCCATTAAAATGCTTTAAACGCTTTAACAAAAAATTAAAAAGGCTCCGATCGATTTTGAGATCATATAAGCCTACCCTTCTCGAGATATAAGAGTTAGACGATTGGTTTGAGTGTACAGGCATAAAAAATGCGTTTAGGCCTTTAAAATTATTAAAATAAGATTTATGTAGTGTATATAAATCAAGGTAAGTCTCTGTATACGCAATAACTCATAAAAATCATTAAAAAAAGGCCCCTTGGCATACATTTTAGTTTCCTTTGTTGTCGCTGTTAAACTCAAAATACCAGCAGTGAATGCTTGCCTATGCTTTCAGCAAAGCGACAACAGGTTGTGTGGCGTCATAATCTAAGGAGAATTAATGTAGTGTTGAAAAAGTTTTCAATGTTAATTGTACTTGGAAAAATGAAGGAGCTGTCCAAATGGAGTTATCTGGAAATCAATAAATATGCATGTATACATTTTTGTAAATAAAAATCTTGATTTTTAAAACATTAAATCTATTTTCTACCTACTTATAAAGTCAGTATTGTATAAAAATTTATAAAAATACATTTTGAAAAATGTACTTTTTGTAAAAATAAGTAGAAATAAAAAAATGAAAATTTTTAGAAGGATGTGTGTAATAAATAAGAATTAGTATGTGATTTGTAAAAGATACTAAGATATGAGATCAAACCTTGGCAATGGTTGTGTAAATGAATGTAAGATCATAATAACAGAAGCTTTTGTTTTTCTAAAACATATTAAACAGTCAGCTGCCACTCTTCAACTGTTGCCACAATACAGCTTTCACGTGCCATAACTTCTCCGATGTTACTAAATTTTTTTCGTATGTTTTGAATGCTTTTAAATTCGTTAATGGAATATTCAATGAAGATAGTAATTTATTTAAGTGGGTGTTACCCATCTCTCCGTTAATTGTGCCTGAAAGAAAGAGTGCATTTAGTAACTATATTGAACATAAAGTCTCCATAACTAAAAATTTATACAAACCTATGACTGGCTTTGTGTTTGTATCGAAGTGTGACTTTTACCCATAAATATTATGTTTTTTTTCCAGTCGTTACTTTATTTATTATTTTACACTAATGAGATTCCATAAAAAAATATGACGCTGATCCATAACGCACTTCCAGTGAAGTTTGTTCGTGAGTAATGATAGCACTGATTTACAACTTGAACAAATTAAACTTTGTCCCAGAGTTTGCAAATGTACTATTTTTTTCCTCTAAGGCTTTTATTTACAACGTTCTACAAAAAAGACATTGTGGTTTAAGTTCTATGAATATTTCTTAAATTTTTTCCAATTTTCTTCTGTTTTTCTCTTATTGTTAGTGAATACACTTTTTCTGTTACATGTTTTTCTTTCTAGAAGTATATTTTTTCTGACTTTTGCTCTTTCTAACTTTTATTACACTTTCCTGATTTTGATGTAATTTTTATTCATGTGTACTGTGCTTGCAAGTTATATTTACATACGACCACCAGCATAATATTTTAACACGACTTGATACTCTCAATAATCTCGGTACAGTCGATTTTCGAAACAAAAACTCAACAATGTTGGTGCCAATAGTAGAGAAACTCTGTATTATCTTACCATCTCACTCAACTATAGAGTGTTGTTTATTGACTATATCGAGAAATAGGACTCTCTTAAATAACATACGACAATAACAACAGCCTAAGTATATGATACACAATTTGGTAGAAAAGAACTATGTAAAATAACAGTAGAAAATATTTTCCCTTAGGCCACAATAAAAAAAAAGTAATAAACCATAAGCCTTTAAAATAAATTAAAACTTACTTAATCACAACTAAAGTATTACATTATAATTACATAAAGTATATTACATTTAAATCAAAAGAATATAAGAAAACTAAGACAAAATAAAAATAAAAGACCAAAAAGAAATCCAGCCAATATAAACTTGTATGTGTGTTTATTGCGAAAAAATTTATTAGAACAAACAAAAAGAGATTTAAAACATACATTAAAATAATTTAAATATGAACTTGACAATTATTCAGGCACCCACTTCTATGCGAACAATATTCTAGAGTTTAAACGTACTTATAATGACGATTTTTTATCTTTTCATATTATAGTGCTTTACGTCTGGCTCCTACAAAGGGCACTATTTTAAGCACTTAACACTTGGGAGAAGAAAAGGACGAGGGATGGGAGGCCTCCTTTCTGGGAGGGAGGTAAAAGGAAAGTAGGCAATTTTGTCGCGAGAAGGCCGCCTGTCCCCTCCTCGAGGAGCATTGCGTGGTAAAAAAGCACATGTGAAAATTCACAGAGGTACTTGCCCGTAAAAATCGCTTTGGCCGGGAATCGAGCCACGGTCTCCCGCGTGCTGACCCATGACCTAGCCAACTGAGCCACCACGCGCTTTTTATATTGTAGGTATAATGACCTTTCATGGATTAAAAAAAAAAAAAAAGAGATTTCTAAACTAAAGATTAAAAATAAGAAGAGAAAAAATTGTGGTATATTACAGTAATTTGTCTTAACTCAGCTCAGATTTAAATTAACTGTTTGACTGTGTGCGATAAGTATTCAACCTATTGCTATTAACCTCGGGTAATAAAAATAATTTACAATTTAAACGTTGTTGACAATTTAGTTTTGATAGTTATGGTAATGATGATGTTTGTCGCCCTCCATTTTTGTATGAGTTATTAATTTTTTTAAGTTTTGTAATTTTTTAACCCAATAATTTTGTAACTCAAAAACCCTTCAGTGTTTGTAATTAAGCCTGAAGAGGTCAACACTCCAGTCGATGAAACGTTGCTGTGTATAAAAAATGTGCGGTGTGTGTGAGTTTTTTATTTTCAAAGTTTTCCCCAAAAGATCAACTTAAAGAAATTATAAATTTAGTTTTAATGTAATAACGACTAAAAAGGGTACAGTAAGAGTAAAATAGCTGGAACACGTTAGCAAATACAGTTGTAATTGTCAATACATTCAGTCAAATACCTTTTTCTTTGCATCTACATATAAATGTGTTGCTCTTATTATTTCTCTACCCTCCACCCTCTGATAACTATTTTTCTCTCGTTATTGTTTTGCATTAATATCTTCACTTATTGCTATCATTACTTGCCCTTATTTTTGTTTTTTACATTTTCTCTGTTCTTTTCACTACTATATTTACATCTAAGTTATATTACTTTTGTCTAGCTGTACACCTTATCTTATGTGCAATTCCATCAAAAAGTGTTTAATGCGTAGAGCAAAAATTTTTTTAACTTAAACTACAAGGTTCGTTACAATTATTGTAAGTTGTAAGAAAAAAAACAATAATATTTTAATCATGTCTTAAACCTCTTTCTTCCTTGGAAAATGTGTTACGTAATTTTGCGATCAAGATTCCAAAGACAGTCCCTTTTCATACGCTACATTAAACTATGCTAACGTTTAACCAAGCTGTTACGTCCAAACTTTAAAGTGAAGGGCGGAACTCGTAGATTCGCTCTACAAACCAATTAATTTCAATTTTTATTTGTCAGGAACCAGCCGTCAGCCCAAAGGCGTTATTTGCTCTTACTTACAGTAGGCATTTCTTTTAAATCGTTGATCCGGCGTTGTGGTGTTAGGTTTCAACGAATGGTATGTGTAAAGAGGTGTTGGTGTATCGTACGCCGTGCTGGCGTTGACCTACTGTTCGAATTCATCTGATGTAATATGGTCGTAGCGTATTTTATTCGTCTCTTTATCTCACGTCCTTGTAAGGTCTTCATCATCCGTTATGTATTTAATTTTTCCTTGGTATATAATTAATTTATCAAAGTAAAATTAATATTTCTATCAATGAAAATTTAGATTCCTAGAATACTTTATATAATTTAGTAATTAGAGTATTTCAATTAAGAAAAGAAATATAATCAACAATCAAGTTATGTCTTATTTGATGATTTAATAATTTAGTGATGCCGAAAATAAATAATTTGACAAATAATATAAATTATAAAGGTTCAGATTCGCGTTTACAATATTTTAACAAGTTTTTATTTTCTTGCCTTACTGCAAGAAGGCACTTCTATCACCTAGAATTTATAATACACGCTTTACATTTATATTTATATTCTTTTATTTATTTTATTTTCTTCTAATAAAAAATCCGTCTCATAGACAATTCTACATTACACATTTTTTCATACATATATTTAATTTCTATTTGAAACACGAAAATTCAAATTTGAACGCCGCGCGCGGAGAATGTGCGTCTAGTACGTTAAGAAAACGCTAGAACGCGTTCACCCAAAGAAGGGAAAACCTGCTACTCAAAAGGAAAAAACGTTAGCATAAAAGGCACCAGCGCGCAATGTAAAAAGAAGTCCTCTTCCAGCGAGCCTGGGACGCGGAAACTCCGTTGCTCGCCCAGACCTGGAATTTTCCCGTGCACCGGTATAATACCGCGACGAGCACAAAGGGAGAGAAAGAGACGAAGTACGAAGGCTGATAGCTGAAAAGTAAGTATGTACACCACCAACAGGTAACACTTCCACTTACCGGTATCTACTTTCGGTGCTCGACCGCTTTAAGCGTGGAGACGACGCATCCCCAAGTAGTCGAGGCACTAGGGTTAGCAACCACGTTCTTAGGCGAAGTTCCTGGGTCGACGACTTGAGCAGTGCTCAAGACACCCAAGGGCCCTGAGAACGACCTAACCTTACGTGACTTGGTATGATAGGTAGTTACCTAACACTAACTTTCCGTGGTTGTAATAAAAATTCGTATTAGTCTAACCTAACGTGTTTAAGCAGAGATATTAAGGAGGAAAAATTCAAATCGTCATTTATGTAAAATTCTCTATCAAAAGGGTGGATAAATTTTAAGTAAGTTATCGAATATATGATATATTTTTTTTTAATATTAACGTAAATAATTGCGATTACTCAAATATAATTAATACATGTAAAAATTGAAGATATAATTTCCTTAGAATCATATAATTGAATAAATATAAGATAATTAAAAATAAATTGATTGTACTTATTCAAGCAAACCTCTTTCTCCACGTAAGATTGCGAGTTCTTTTTATAGTTCAAGATAAAAACTAGAAAAATAGCTGTTAAGATTTCAAATCGTTTATATAAACTGAGAATATTATCTGTACCCCAAAAAGGGGCAGGAATAAATAAAAAAACGATATTAGATTAGAAAAATATGGAATAAGTTAAAAAAGATATTCAATTATTAAATTAATTTAATTAAGGGAATATTCAGGAGAATTCAATAAAGTAATAATCAATAAACAATTGCTGTATATGGTGCAGGAATTAATTGATTATTTAACAAATAAATTTTGAAACTTGATAATAATTATTTTAAATATTGTATATAATCGGCAATCTGCGCAATTTTGCTCTTTTACACAGGCAAACGAACCCACCCTCCGACATATAAACACTATTATTGTTTGTGTGTTGGTTCCTAATCTTAGAGTTTCCTCGGTACAGATAATATTCTTAGCCGATTGTTACCACCACCAATTAACCGGGGTTATACTTAAAGAAAGGGAAGTCGTATACTTCTATGATCGTTGGTTAACCGCTGCTTGCGCGCACGCAGTCACAAGATCTTACAAAGTTGACCGCAACGATGATCTTAATCCAACACGAGAGTACTCGTAGCGATGGAAATTATTAGGCTGCTGCTTTTAACGTCGGAACCCAAGTCGACGGTCTTTTATTTCTTGTTTCTCCTTGGTTCACTTTTTAGGAAAGTTTACAGTGGCCTGGTTTGCTCGAGCTTTTCTCACACAGCTTAGTCATCGAACTAAGTCTTACATTTGCTTGAATTGCACGCTTTTCACACATAGCTTAATCACCGAACTAAGTCTTACATCCGCTTAAAATTCACTCTTTCAACACGTAGCTTCATCACTGAACTAAGTCTTACATCTGCTTAAAAGACGCTACAGAACTCACTCTCTAACCTTTATAGTTACTTTGGAGCACTTGATGAAAGAGAAAAGGCAATTATTAGTATGTGCAAGGAGTTTTTATATTCTTGCATTTGAAGAGAGCACGTCAAGTTGGAGATCCGAACGACTAATCAGAGCTTAACCCAATTATTCTCAATATACACAAGCATAAACGTGGTGCAACAACTATACCGCGAACAATGGTAAAAATCGCTGATCTCTCGGTTTTTGCATTTGGTACAGTTGATGTTGAAACTGTTCACAACATTCGCTGTGGATCATTCTCAGTAATAAATGTTGAAACTGCTGATGCTATATAAGATTATTTGGAAAATGCACGCATAGTTAGAGTTTTGCGATGGCAGCTCTTTTCAAAGGAAGTAAGCTATATGTCACGAGATTGCAAAAGCAGCTATACAGCTTAATGTTAAACAATCGCTGAGCATTCGCTTTTTATAAGTTTTTAACAGAGCTGTATCTTTCAAAAATAATGAAAATTAAGTTTATGACATGGGATGTCACAAAGCCACAAATAATAATAACAATAACAACAATAATAACAATAATAACAATAATAATAATGATGATTATTATTATTATTAGAGTAATAATAAAAATGATAATACTAATAGTAATAATAATAATGATGATAATAATAAAAATAATAATATTAATAACAACAATAATAATAACACTAACAATAAAGACTAGGTGTGGGCCTCAGCACCTCCAGCAGAAGTAAAACTCGGTATAAGAAAAACTAAAAAAACCAGATTACACCTAATTCTAATAGGTCTTCGATAATCCGATATTAAAGTAATAAGAAATTTATTATTATTACATATTGAAGCACGCACGTGCATAAAATGAATACACTTATACATACTAGTTATATTACACGTGATTCGCGCATTTTAAGTAATTCCATGTTTGCTATAATATATGTATTATCACTTCTACGAATTGTTGGTCATCTAATGCAGAATAAAACAAAAGTTTTTACCATGCTGCCCCAAAAAAAGGTTCTTTTTTCCTGTTACGTGGGACAATTTTCCTTTTATTTAAAATTACTCGTCGTCCATTTGATATGACATCATACATATACAATCAATTCTTGATGGAATCAGTTTATCTGACAAATAAAAATTTTTTTTAATTCTGGCTACCATAAAGGTAAAGTAATCTTTTCTATTTAATTGAGATTAAAAAAAACGAAAGACATATAACTTCTTTTCATTGTAAAAATGTAATTTTTCATTCAAGTCGTTTTTTATTTGTCATTTAATACTGAAATTTACCCGCGCTTATAACTAATTTCTACTAATCTTCAATTTAATAATAAGAATATATATTTTGGTCACGTTACAATTATTCTTATATTGCATGATAGAGAAAAGAACATAAATCAATTTATAGATAAGATATGTAGAATGTAGCTTTGCCTTTGAGATATGACTTATTGTTTTTCAAATTATTACGATTGTTCATATAAATCCATGTAACATGTATTCTAGCACCTCAATAATTATTTTCAATACGTAGAATTATTTTTGGTCTATCTGCTTTCCTTTCGAGATACGACTGATTTTCTAATTTTGAGAGGTTATGTCGTGACAAAAATTCTTCGAAGATTTTAGCAACGTCCGTAGTCCGTATTAATTTTTCAAACATGCTATACTCATTAAAAATTTTTTTTAATTAGTACTGTTTAAGATGCAGTCGAAAAACGAAAAAATTAAAAATATGTTTGTGCATAGTATAACCTCTTTCTACTGTCCGCGTCCAATGATTTCCCCTTTTAGGAAACCCATATAAATGGTTATTTTGAGTCTATTTAGCTTTCTATTCGGGATATGACTGTTTTTCGAATTTTAAGAGGTTATGTCGCGACAAAAAGTTTTCAAAAATTTTTTTACTCGATCTTTTCGGAGTACATTAAAAAAAAAATAATAATTAAGTACGTTTATGTATAGTCGAACCTCTCTATATTTGTGCACCTCAAATATGTAATTCCCTTTTAGTAAACCCATAAAAATAGTTATTTTTACGCAATTTTGCATCCCTTCCAAGATACGGTATTTTTTCTTGTTTTCAAAGGTTAGGTGTTCGAATTTCAGATATTAAATACTTTATGCAAGTTTTTTTCTATACGTGTATACTTATGAAAAGATAAATAAGAAAGTAGAACAATTTTTACTATGTTTTTTTGAATACTTTGAAGGAATCGAGCACTATTATACTATCCTGTATACGAACAGTACACAACAGCAACGCATTAACTTATAAATTTCAAAAAATATTATAAAATCTGCTTGTGGTTTCGTTTTTCTTTAAAAACGCTTTCGTCAAAATTCTAAGATAAATGAAAAAATAATATATCACCATTTTTATTAATATGGTAATATTTAATCAAATTTTAATGCTAAAATTTTACTTACTTTCTTATAATATGTCTTAACATGCCTTTTTTTGAATCTTTCCTAGACAATTTTAGAATACTTATCAGGTACTACAATGATGTGTTTACTTTAGCATCTTTAATAACTAGAGAAATAAAACAAAAAGAAAAAGGTTTATATAACATTAAAAATCAAAGACAAATTTTTTATGTTGCACAGAACATTTAATTCAGATCTTAATGAAAAACCAAAAAAAATCAGCTATATATATATATAATGATGATGAAATTGTTATTGATCTAAGGTTATAATCCATAAAAAACAGTAAAATTTTAAAAAAACATATCGAAACTTTAATAAAAATTATAAAAGAAAATTCAACAGCAAAAAAGTGCAAACATTTACATTAAATCACGGATGTAGAAAAACTACCATTGACAGCAAAATGCTGTGCTATTATAGTTTCAGACTCTGGACTACTAAAAAGTTTCGATCATTGTGTATGCCCGAAAGAATTACCCGATAATTATTCTAAAGTAACGTTTTTTAATAAACTGTCTCATTTTATCAATCCCATGGTACTTCCATTATTTTTTCCCTTAGGAGATTTAGGATGAAGTACCGGTTATTTTGAAAACTTCTTAAATAAGAGCGAAAAACTAACTATGCGACATTATTGCTACAGACTGTCTTACAGACCAAATGAAATAAATTTTAATCTATTATTTTACGAGGGACGGCTGACACAACAATTTTTTATTTATTCTTACATTATGGTTGAATATAACCGTTTAAATTATTAAAGATATAATAAAAAAAACTTAAGAATAGAATGTTATCAAGGTTTATTAGACTCAATTATTAATAGTGCATCCATCATTTCTAAGAATTTCAAGACAAAGAAAAAAATTTGAAATCTTTTTATACTCCCATCTGCATACATTGGAAGCCCAAGATGTATGCAGAAACGTGATCAAAATGCAATGTCTATAATGGAGAAATGTGGTGGACCAGATTAATTTATAACAGTAACATGCAATCTTAAATGGATGTAATTAAAGTTAGTTTTTTTTAAATTTCTTAGAAATACGCCACCAAATAATATTCCAAACTAAACTGTAAGACTATTTAACTTGAAATTAATGTCAGTTTTGGATGACATCATTAAAAACGATATATTCAGGAAAGTATTAGCATACGTTCAAACCATCGAATTTCAAAAACGTGGTCTACCTCATGCACATATCTTAATAACTTTGCATCCTAATAAAAAAATTGTTTTACCTGAACGAATTGATGCAATAATTGTTAAATGATAATTAATATCATGTAATTTTGCCTTTGGTTTAAAACCAAAGATCGTGGACTACAATCTCACGCTCCTTCACAGGCTGTGGGACAGTAGATAGTCCATGTATTTGTTTATTTGTATATTAAGGAAAGTAAAAGCAGAAAATATAAATAAAGAGAAAGAGCGTTAAGTTTTGTAAAATATAAATGTCCACAAAATTTTTCTTCCTTTTTTATTTAATTTTATATGATTCCTTAGTTCTGCTTTTTTTGAGATGATTAACTTTATTGAATTTCAATGAATAAAATGTTATGCACAGTCAGGTATATTTTTTTTAAATTTTATTAACCTTTACAATAAATTACAATAATAACTATGAATTTTTCAAGCAATGTGACTATGAATTTATCGAGCAATATAACAAGTTAGATTGAAACATTTGGGGTTGTGTAAAAGGAAATGGAGTCTCACAAAACGGTAAACGTCGATGTGATTCATGATATGTGAGATAAACTTAAAATGTAAGTAGTAATAGTAATATGTGTATCCTACGTGTTGATTTAAGAGGAATTAGGTTCTAAGGGTGGCGGTGCGTCCCACACTTGAATCTCATGTTCCACATCAAGCAATGTCAAATCTGTTGTTGTTTTATTAAAGGTTGTTAATAACATTTCTGTGATAAATCCAGGTTCTAATTTGTCTGTAAGATCTCCCCTTCTTGAAATTCGGAAAGTTTTAAGATTTCGTCTCAACAATATTTTTTAAAGTGATTTAAAAGCTTTTGTAAGACTTTCTGAAGTTACTAAATCGGTAGATGATTAATGGATAACGATTAAAAGTATATTATGTCCTTCATAAGGTGTTATTAATACTTGGCCAACTTTTGGTTTCATCGATTTCAAATAATTAAAGTC
The DNA here is from genome assembly GCF_036245765.1 of Copidosoma floridanum. Classification (NCBI taxonomy): domain Eukaryota; kingdom Metazoa; phylum Arthropoda; class Insecta; order Hymenoptera; family Encyrtidae; genus Copidosoma; species Copidosoma floridanum. The sequence goes on along the minus strand of NW_028321905.1, from coordinate 5,909,467 downwards.
CAGTGCACCTATCGATCTCAACAGTCTTGAGACAGATGTGACTTGCTAATAAAATAAACTATTTTGTCCCTTTTGTACGTAAGAAAATACTTGGTGGTAATAACGTTGTTCATTAGCTGGGCTCTATTTTCCTTCTCATAGTGGTCAGTATCACTGCTACTATCACTCAGACTAACATACACCTTTCCGTACTGTTGTTTGTATCGATTGATTGAGTATAAATTCGATAGTAGCATAAAATCAGGTGCAATACTTGAATTTATTGATTTGTTTGCATTGCAGTTTATTTGTTTGTTGTTTTCATTCAAGTTAGCTGGGGTTCCTTCTGTTATTCGTTCCAAGTCCAGTCCTTTAGACCGTCTGTTTTGTGTAATAATAGAAGTACTCGTGTGCGTTGGCGTGCTAGAACTCAAGGGTGTATTTTCTTGAATACGAGGGTTGATTGATAATTTTCCACTCGTTGTACATTTTCTTAAAATTTCATCTCCATTAAATAGGGGCTCAAAGTCCGCTGTACGACTTGATAGATCTGCAATTTTTTCATCTAATACAGAATCATCAACATCATCGGGATCATAGGTGTCCATTTCGATAATTATGTCCTGAATTTCAGGATCCAGCTTGTCTCCATCAAAAAATCTAGATACTGATGAAAAATCCGTATCAGCTTGCTCGGGTTCATCATCGTTGTTAGACTTGTCTAAGTATTCTTGAAGACTTTGGTTAAATTTTTTTGTTAACTTTTGTATTTCTTAATGGGTAACCTCATTAATTTTTCTGGTCATAGTTTTAGGTTAATCTTTAAAGACGTCGTCATTTGAACCTTCACTGAGTAAAGTGGGTGTAACAGAGATTTCAGTATTTGTTGCGTCTGAGTCTAAGTCAGTATCCGTATGTGAGTCTGCATCCGTTTCAGTTAATTCTTGCTGTAATCCACTTCGTCTAGGGTCATATACTGGTGGTTGTGTATCTTCCTCTGATGATTCTTCAGTGTCACTCGGATCGTGCTCGAAAAACATACTTATCCTTGACGATGCATCAAGGTTAATTATATCTCTGACTGGTAACTGTGGGATTTCCTCATTTGTGGAACTACTAGGATTCATTGCGGTGGTTTCTGTACTCGTATCACTAGCGTGTGATGTTGAGGCTATTGATTTCGAAAAATTCACTTTTGAACATGAGCTATAACCTTTTGATGTAATTTTAGTGACATTTCTTAATATACTCAGTCGAGATATAGATGATGTCTGTGGTTGTAGAAATTTTTTCGTTCGAGTCCTTTGAGCAATCACACTATGATCTAACTTGGGCCGTCCATTATTTGTTTTTGGAACCAAGGGGTCATCCACGGCCCCTGGCTAATTGAGGTCCATTTGTTTTTGATTTAGTCATACTTCTAGGTTTTATTACTTCTACTGTCTCCTTCAAGGTTTCTGGCAATGCTTTAGGTTTAATCGTTATTGAATTAAATGTTCTTACTATTCCTTTTCTCTGACTTTGTTATTCTGTTTTGCCCTTTTCCTCTTATTTCTTTCGACCCATCATCATAACTTTTAGTAATGGTAATCCATTATTTATATTGTTTTCCGCGTAAAGAAATGGTCCTACTGGGTTTCAAGATAATGCATCAGCGTTGGTATTGAGTCTTCCTGGTTTGTATTTAAAAGTGTATTCATAATTAGTCAATTTAAATAACTAGCACGTTAAACGCTGACTCGGATCTTTTCTGGTATGCATCCAATTCAAGGGCTCATGATCAGCTACAAGAACGAATCTATTTCCTAATCAATACGAACGAAAATGATGCATTGCGTATAGTGCTGCTAAGCATTCCTTTTTAGGCGTAGAATAATTTATTTTAGCTTTCTTTAGATTTCTTGAAAGATAGGCGACAGGATGGTCAAACCCATCTTTTTCTTGACTTAATACCACTCCGGTATTCGCTTTTAGCGTTTGAAAATTCTTTTTTTGCACTCCAGTCCATAAAAATTTTTCTCGCTTTCTTAATAAATCTGATAATGGCTTAGCTATTTTTGAAAAATCTTTAATAAAGCGTCTATAGTATCCTGCTAATCCTAAAAACTTTCAAATATTTTTCATAGTTTTTGGTTAGGGAAATTCTCTTACGGCCTGTATTCTGGTTCTCTAACGGTCTTGTTCAATTCCTCGTTGACTTCCTATATGCCCAAGAAATATTACTTCTTTCCGTAAAAACTCAACTTTATCTGGCTGGAGTACCATATTCGCTAATCTTAACCGGTTGAAAAGTAACCTAACTTTACGATCATTATCTATTAGATCTTTTGCTTAAATAATTATGTCATCTAAATACGTTAACATTTCAACATTTAAAAAACCTCTTAATATGAGATCCATTAGTCGTTGGAACGTGGCAGGTACATTTTTCAAACCTTCGAACATCCGTCTGGAACAATCCAGAGGGGTGAATTAAACGGTGATGACGAAGGCTCAATTATACCATCATTAAGTTTTTTGCTACGTGCTCTTCTAAAACTTTTCAATATACCGGTGGATAACAATAGTGTTTAGTGTTAATAAGAATACTATTTTCCGTCGGGATTTCATGTGCAACAAGATTATTACAGGGTAAGGGGTCTTCTGGTAACAAGAAGATTTCTGAAAATTCGGAAATTAGTCTATAAATTTGGTCTCATTATTACAAGTTTAAATAACCAGTACGCACAAATTCTTTTAGGTTTTTTATTATTTCTTGTTTGTTTTCGATAAGTGGTCTTTCATATTCACTACTAGTTTCGGTATCGGATTCAGGTGCAATATATTCGAAGGGTAGAATTTCTCTTGGATCTATTTCAATCGTTATATCATCTTCATTAGTGTTTATCGCCATTATATTGCATTGATCCTTTTTATTTTTTACTATTGCTTCTCCTAAATATACATCATCATGCTCTACGTCGACTCGTGGTAAGTATCCATCAGTTAAATTAGTAATAATTAAATTAATTCTTACTACTTGACGTGTTCAAGCCTTGATCGTATATTTGGTGTATTAGTTAATTAGTAATTTTTCGTTCCTCATTAAGGCAATGTTGTTCTACACTAGGTGCATTTTTACTCTGTTTAATGGCATGGAATTGGAGTGTATCTTGGTCGTTTAATTCGTTATTTACACTGTGTATCCCTCTCTCATCACTTTAACTATTAATGGGCTTCATAAAATTATCACACATTCCTGATAAAATCAATTCATTAAATTCATCTCGAAAATGAGAATCAGCTTTTGTGTCTTCAAATTTTTTCTATTTAGGTATATTTGACCTTTCGGGTGGACCTACGATGTATTTATCATAGAATTTTTGGTTGGTCAATTTTATCCCTAAGGCTCTCTGTCTCTTTGTTAGTAGTAAGAGTGGTAGCGAAAATTTGATTTTCCTGTGCTTGTTTCTTCAATTTTATTGCTTTTTTGTTCTTTTCCATCCCTTTACAATCACTCTATTTCATCAAGAGTTTTTAAAAAAGGAAAAGGGTTCATTACATTATCATCTAATACTTTACAATCGTGATAATACGATAATGTGGCTGATTGTTCTTTACTAAAGTTTTGACCCAATAAACCGCCAATTTTGATCGGAAAATCGTTAGGGATCACATGGAAAATTGCAGCTTTTCCTTGTATAGTCATATACGTTGTTTCTTTAGTTAAAACTGGGTGGGATGTTATTCCGGTAAGATTAATAATTTCACTAGTCTCTACACGTAAATATGGGTACAACTGATCTAATTAAATCAGACTTGTGGCGGCACCATTATCGAGCATGAGTGTGATGTAGCAATTTGTCCCTTCTGGAATGAACAACGTTATGCTTGTAGGCTCGTCGTCTAGGCCAAGTCCCTGGCACGTACCGATGTGGATGGTTTCGATTCAGTTGCGTTAGTGCCACCCAAGTATCGCCGAAGTATCGCTACTTAAGTACTGCTTAAGAACCACCCAAGTGCCGTTAATATCTTCCCTTCCAAGTACAGTTGTTTACATGCCACCTAAATGCAGCCGATGTACCGCTCCACAATTGTTACTTTAGTGCCTCTCAAGTACAGCTTGATAGCCGCTCAAGTTTATTAAGTAATTATTCTCATTATAAGTATTTATTACATTTATTATTGTTATTACTAGTATTGTTTATAATTGTACTTTTACTACTCTGACTATATTTATCATAATGTTTATTATCATCATTATCATCATTATAATGAATTTTATTTCATATGATGCTTATAATAATAATGATTCGACAAAAATATCTTGGCTAAACTAAATAACTTTTTTGTGCAGTTATTTATCTATTTTACGTTTCTAATACTCAGCTCTTCACCTCCTTTCAATAACTTTACAGCTACGCATTTTTACTAATTTCATCGCATCTAAGCGCCATCTCTTGCCCACTAGGTTATCTCTTTAGACTTTGTTTACCGACCTACAGGTTCATTGCTATGTTGCCGATAACAATGACAACGCACTTCATAGCAGCCCGCGCCATTGAAATTTTTGGTCGAAACACGCTAAATAGAAGCACTTTTATAAATTCATTTACTTAACGAATAATTGTCTGTAAACGAATTTTGACTCAGAAAAAGCTGCTCTTCACGCCGGTTCTCGCTCTTCAAGTACTTTTGAATATTCCTATGTGTGTATATACATATGTGTCTCTAATATGAGCGTTTGTTTGGCGAATACACGCGCAATGAGTTTGCTTTAATTTTTATAGGTATACGTCTGCCGACGGAACGATAATTGTACTATGTGTATGCCCGGAAACTAAAGTGAGAGAGTGTAATCAAGCACGCTTGTATGATATCATCTGCTTTAAGCAAGTAAGAATATGGCGCAGGGATTTCTTATATGGCCTGTGCAGCTATGTATCGTAATTGCTGCGCCACTGTAATGTAATGTGTGATTAAAAACTCTCTCTCTCTGCGTTGAATAAAAGTATTCACCTTCTAGCACACTCAAATATGCTGTTACTGTATCTACTTTCGACCACTGTTTAGTAAACGTATTGTTAACAGTGTATGGATCTGTGTTTGTATTTCTACGCATTTATGCGAGCATCTGACAATGTAAGCGCTGACACCTTAATGCCAATTATACTGTATGTTTTAATTCAGTACTGATATGCTTGCTTATATAAGGTCTTGGGTCTTTTTTTTTATTTACTATGGTTATACATTACTAAAATATATGCACTACGACCTAATACAGGATAATATTGAGTGTTCTGTATGTGCAACGCGCAATTTATGTGCCTATGAATCATGAATAAGGAAGGGAAAAATTATAAGAAGTCTCGAATTATTAGTAAATTTTAGTTAATTTCCAGACTTTTTATTATCTTCCTTCTTTTAATTTTGCGAGTTTCCTTTCCGCAAAGATAATCGACTTGTTTATTCTGACTAATTATCGATTGATTTCTGTTTTAAAATTATTAATTTTACTTTTCGATAATTCAGTATTTAATTCGTGTAAGTTATAGAAATTTTGTATTTGATCATTAATTAATTCCAATCGTTTTTCTAAAACATCTTTCTCTCTCATAAGCTCCTGCACAAACAATTTTTTACCACTTCTTTTACCTTTTTTATTACTCGCAAAATTAGGTGGCGGAGGTTTCATTATTTATTATTTTATGAACGATTGTGTGTATATAAGTGAAATTATTAGCTTATATAAAATCCTTTCTCCATTTTTGAGAATATTTTTCCTACAACTAACAATATTAAGTGCGAATACGTTTGTGTGTACGTATTTATTATTTTGATAGATCGCTTTAAGTAGCGGATCTAGGGTAAAGAGTGTCTACTATTTTAGCAGGACTAATGGGAATAAACCGCTCCAGTTAGCAGATTCAGGGTAGGAGTAGAAAGACCGCTCTGGTTTGCAGATCTTGGGTATAGAATGTGCGCTACTTAAGCAGGACTAAAGGTATGAACCGCTCTGGTTAGCAGGTTCAGGATGGGGATAGTGTATTTGTTCTGTCTCGTAAGTGTATAGTATACGAGATCATCTTTTTTTTTCTTTTTCTTTTTTTACTATTATTTAAAACACAATATTATTTAATTTTTACTTTACTTTTTTTAAATTTCATTTCATACCAGTAACCTTTTCTTGTTTATTTTACCATAAATTTATGAATGTATTATTATTTCTAAGTTTTTTTTTTATTCACTTCTACTTTTTTAATTATAACCATGTATTGCACATACTGAGCTATCCGCACAGGCACAGCACATACGTGTCCACGCACACTTAACTATATAGGGTGTTACGCATCATTCATGAACATGCTTCTTTGTATGGTGTTTAATAATTCTTAAGAAATAGCACTAAGAGAACTTGTAGTAAAAAAACAAATAGCTAGAGACCATTAACCACGCTCTGCTACCATTTTTTGTTAAATGATAATTAATATCATTTAATTTTGCCTTTGGTTCAAAACCAAAAATTGTGAACTACAGTCTCACGCTCCTTCACAGGCTGCGGGACACCAGATAGTCTAACTATTTGTTCGTTTGTATATTAGGGAAAGGAAAAGCAAAAAATATAAATAAAGAGAAAGAGCGTTAAGCTTTGTAAACTATGAATGTCCACATATCTTTTCTTTTTTTTTTATTAAATTTTATATGATTTCTCAGTTCTGCTTCTTTTAGATTAGTGTCATAGAAGAAGAGATTATTAACTTTATTTAATTTCAAAAAATTAGGTATTCTGCGCAGTCAGGTATGCTTTTTTCTTTTAATTTTATTTACCAATACAATAAATTACTATAATAACTATGCATTTTTCAAGCAATGTAACTATGAATTTATCGAGCATTATAACAAGTTAGATCAAAATATTGAATTAAGAGTTAGGAACCACACTCGATGAACGGTGGAAAGATACTAACTAAGACGCTACGCAAAAAAATGCACCTAGCACAAGGTTTTAGTTTAAATATCTTTGTCTTACTTGCTATGGGGCCGGTACTAGCTAACTTCATGTGTTTCGGCTTAGCGGCTCGCTTCAGTTGTCACTTGAAACTTCCGAGAGTCACGGAGTACACAGTCAGCTTTGTTAGGCAACGACTCTCCTTAAATACGACTCATATAAGAGTCTTGAAATTTTATCATGGGAATAAATATAATACAAAACGAAATAAAAATATAATATTTATTCATTCACGCAAGTCGTCACTTAACAATTATTTCAGCTGAAAAATTTCTTCTGATAATACGAAGCTCACGAAATTAGTGATTTAACACATGCTTTATGGACCTTATACAGAACAAAGTCCTTGTAGCATTCATAAAAAAAGTACAGAAAATTTTTCCAAATCTTTTACAAACGTAACTTCATTTCAGACGAATGGTAATGAAAAAGAAGAAATAATACTTCTGAACAACATGTTTATAAAATTTAGAGAAAAGATGAAATTTTGGTGGATAATTAAATGGTCGTAACGTATGATAAATTTTTGTTAAGGAAATATAAATGTCATATTTAAGTCAAACTCTGTGCATCTATTTAAAGCATAAAACATATTTATAACTATACACATAAAGGTAGTGACAGAGCATACATCAAAATTAAGAAATAAAAAGACCAAGATAAAGAAATATTTAATGAAATTAGTAGTTACGTTGATGCTAGATATGTAGGTCCAATGAAAGCAGCTTGGAGATTACAAGACTTCCCAATTTGCGGTAGAAGTCGTACAGTTGCAAATTTAGCTGTTCATCTTAAAAACAAACAAAAATTGTTCTTTGAAAAAAATAATATTGAAACTGTTATAGAAAACTACGAGATACAGTTAACACTTTGGTTCAAGTTAAATGAACATGATGACTTTGCAAAATCCGTAAAGTATTTAAACATTCCAGAATACTACATTTTTAATAATAAATTAAAAATTTGACGGAGAAAAAAAATACAATAAAAAACATTGCAATAGGTAGATTAAACATTGTATTTCCAGAACATCATGAAAGACTTTTTTTTTTAATTTGTATTAAATAAAGTAACTGGTTTGACAGCGTTCAAAGATATAAGAACATATAAAAGAATAACTTATAAAACTTTTAAAGAGACTGCAATTGCAATGGGTTTAATAGACAATGATGAAAAAATCGATGATATTTTTAAAGCAGCAATTGCTGTTATGTTTCCATATTAATTAAGACAGTTTCTTGCTTGGTTTTTAATTTCAGAAAACGTTCAAGGTGATAAAATATGGAATAAATACAAAGAACTTTTTACGGAGGGCTTGGGTAATAATAAAGATAATTTAGCACTTTTACATTTTAACCAAATCTTATAATCAGAGAATAAATCATGTAAAAGCTTTAATTTACCTACACTAAAAAAAAAGAGAGTAAAAAAGAAGATATAGATGATGAAGTACGTTTCGGTAAAAAAATGTTTGACTCGATGTATAAAAAATTGAATAATGACCAGAAAAATATATTTCATGTTGTTTGCGAACAAAAAAATTTTCTTTATAGATTGTCCCGGAGGACCGAAAAAAACTTTCTTATATTAATCGTTAATTAATTTTTTTATTTCTCAAAATAAAAAAAAACATCTCAATGGCATGGACTGGCATAGCATTAATTTTGCTCCTAAACACGATGACCAGTCATAGACTTTTAGACTTCCTTTACATCTTAATAATGTAGAGAGTGTATTTTCAGAATTTAAGTCCGATGAAAAAAAATTAAGAGAAGTTGATATAATTATTTGAGATAAGGCTTCAATGATTTCAAAAAAAGCAAAGGAAGTAGTAGACATAACGTTAAGCGATTTATGTAACACTGAAAAATATTTTCGAAATAAAAAATAAAGTATGCATGTGTATCATTATAAATATTATTTAAATTTATGATTGGGTGCCAGGAGTTTTGTCTCTTTATGGTTATGATAGAGCTAAATTTAGTAAGTTATTTAACATGTAATCTTTTTAAATTAGGCGATACTTCCACGATTATTTTTAATTGATAATTATGTTACGTTCTAATTTGTATATGTAGTTGTATAATGTTATATATAAACATATAAGAAATAATGAATGTAACATTGTTTCAAAATAATAGTAACACAAAAAAAGTTGAATGCACCATGAACCTTACACTTATTAATGAGTTTCAACAATTTGATAATCATTATATAACGATTTTTACTTAATTATTCATTAACATAATTACATAATTGAACAATAATTTTATGTTTCATCAATATGTATAAAGTCTATCTATTTGTTTTCTTGGCGGTGTGGAAAAATAGATGAAAATAATAATTTTTAAAACGAAGTAAAATTAATATTTGCTGTTAACAGGGTAATTGATACTGAATGAAAAAAGTTGTAAGGGGACAAGAAAAATGGTGTGGAAAGGCTTTGGGAGACAAGAAAAATAGTGTGGGGGTCTGTAGGGTGACAAGTAAAAATGTGTGGGGGCTGTGAAGGGGCTATGCGGGGTTAAAAAAAAAAGAGAAATCTCGATTTAAAGGTAAAAACTGTCGAAATTTAAGCTTATTCATGGGGGGTCTGTGGAGGGGCTAAAAAAATTTATGTATGCGTCTCTTCCTTTCTCCTTTCTCCATACCTACACATTAGCTTGAGCAAACGCATCGGTGTAGTCGTAGCGTAGATACATACATACTTATTAAATATATATACATATTATAGGTATAAATGTTTATACGCTACGACTAAACCGATGCGCTTATTTGAGCTGAGGTGTAGGTATGGAGAACGGAGAAAGGAAGAGAAAACAACAACTGTAAATATACTAGAGGCAAAGTATATATGTGCATCTTGTTGTTTTTCAATACGTGTGTAGAGTAAGTCTTTGTTTACACATAGATATGCGTAAATTCACTGTACGGTAGATTTTCAGCGATTGGCAGAAATTTTTCTGAAGCACCTGTTTTTACATTTTCTTGATTTTCGCGAAAAGTTATAAGATTCTTGGAATAAAAAAAAAACTATGAATAAAAGACTAACAACCCTGCAATTCGAGCCTTAGAAGATTTTTCTACAATTAATACACGTGGAGTAATTGATTCTCAAAAAATCGAAATTTTTCGCTGTTTTTAATTGCTTACGCAAAAAGTTATTGTTCGGTTTAATTGTTTAAAACTTATTTTTTGTATCTTTTTAAGCGTTATAAGCGGCCGTATCTTTTTTTTCGATTTTCTTTAAGTTTCAGCACTTTTTTTACAAAAAACTTGTTTTCAGCACCTTTCCGAATTTTTTTAGCCATGTTGCTAAGCACCGATTTTTTCCAAAAGTTATACATAACATTCCTACTATTTTTCTCCTATTTATCGTGGTGAAAAACTTTACTGGAATGAGATTTAAAAAAAAAACCTCCGGTTCCTATAACTACCCATATAATAAAGACTTAATCATACATTACTTGAAAAATTCAATGATTAAATAATAAAGTAACTTATACCCCAAGCTTTTGAACCCAGTAACCCAGTGTTAGCAAGTTGATTACATAGTTAATAAGTAGATCATGTTTTAATTAAATGAACTATTGATCGAATAACAACATAACCTAAGCCAAAAGCTTTCTAACCTAGTAATGAGGAGAACAGCGAGTTAATAATTCTAATATAATAAATATTATCAACTTGCTGTCCCTGAGGTTGCAGGGTAAAGAAGCTTAGAATTTAGGATATGTACTGTATGTCTGCGTTTATTAAAAATATTAATTTTCTTATATACATAGTAATTTTAAGTAAAAGTTTTAAAACTTTTGTTTGCCTACCTAGAAAGGATACAAAACAATGGAATACTTTCTATTCAATTATTTTTTCGCTCTAAGTGGAATTTTGAAAAAAATTTTTAAAAGTACATGTTACACGTAAAATTTTGCGTGAAATATCATGATGTTTTATAATTTTTAAAATTTAAAAATTTTGAAATTGTTGGTAACCATATTGGATCCGCCATTTTGAATTTTGAAAATCTGACTTAAGATTCGCAATCAGCGATCTCAAAAACTTTAGACTGTACAATAGTTTTTTTTTAACAACTTTTTATACCGAGATACAGCAGTAAAGCCATGGATTTTTACGTTTGGGCCCTATTTTGGGCCTCTTCTGAGTCGATACCCATTATTAACTAAATATAAAATAAAAAAGATGAATAAAGGAACATTAAGGAAAAAAAAAAAACTTATCATGGCATACTTTACGAAAATCGAGATTTAAACCTTTAACCCCCCCAAAAAGGGTGAAAGCCACCCCCTTTGAAATTAAAAAAAGTTTTATCGTATTCTACGGAAAAAATACTAACAAAATACTATTTTGACAAATTTTTCCGATTTGCACCAATTTATCCAAAAAAATCGCAATTGAAGAGTCTAGATAAAAGTCTGAAATTTGTGACGGCTACAGACGGTAACGGTGTGGGTTAAAAAATATGAAAAAATTCCTGTAATGTTTTCTTGGCAAGCACTATTGATTCCTCTATGTTTCGGAAAAAAAAATTCTTTCGTCATTCCACGTTTACATGGAATGACCCATATATATATATATATATATATATATATATATATATATATATATATATATATATATAGATGGAGAATTTTTTCTCAACCGGACACCCCATCCTCTCCAGAATTCGTAAGGCTGCGTATACATGGAGTCCCGAACTTCCAGGACCAGCTATAAGCCCGTGTGAGTGCGACAAGGAGAGTATTTGTTCTTGCTTCTTACTCGCACTCACACGGGCTTATGGCTGGTCCTGGAAGTTCGGGACTCCATGTATACGCAGCCTTAGTCTCTAAAATATTGTCCAGCAGTGCAAATGAAAGCTTGGAATCTGTACTTTCCAATGCAATCTGGTCAAATTCGTACAACTCATTTTTCGACACAATATAGCGGCTTCAAATGACAATAATAACTGAGTTGAATAATGATTTTAAAATAATTTTTGCACCACTGATTATAGTTTGGCGCCATATTGGATCTAATATTTTTTATTATTTTATGTATCACTTATGCCTAGGCTTATTGAAACGTGAGTCACTATGAAAAGTCGGTTGAAGAAAAATCTCAAAATAATATTGGCTCTGTTAATAAACTAAGCCACATTACGAAGCCGCTATATTGTGCCTTAAAATAAGTTGTACGAATTTGGCCAGACAGCATATGAAAGAAGAGGTTCCAAGCTTTCATTTGCACTGCTGGACAATATTTTGGAGACTAACAAATTCCAGAGAGGATGGGGTGTCCAGTTGAGAAAGAATGCCCCACATATATACAAGACTCTGACTATATATATATATGTGTGTGTGTGTGCGCGTATGTGTGTGTAGTACCAGAGTGAGGGGGTGGAAGCGCGCAGCGTATATGTGTGTGTGTGAGAGAGAGAGAGAAAAAGAAAGAGAGAGAGACAAAGGGGTAGACAGTAGAGTGGCGCGTGCTGCAAAAAAGAGAGAGACAGAGCGGAAGGGAGTGTGTAAGAGAGGAGATCAAGGAGAGGGCTTAGGTCGCCGGGTGAGTTGCAACGTTTTTTCGTAACGCATTTCCTCTCACGGCTATTCACGGTCCAATGTAAAAAGTTTCACTCCAATAACAAACCCCAAGCAGAGGCAGTCAGCCTGTAGGGCGCGTTACTCTGGGTGGTAGATGGAGGAAAACTTTCCGTGGGTGTCTGTTTTTAAGGCGCTCCAGCGGTTTAAGCATGTACCAACGGGTGGTTGGAATAAAACAAAATAGTTCTTATGGACCTAAACGCTGAGAAAAAAACCTCAATCAAAAATCTAGGGTAGGTCTCCGAATGAAACCAAAAATGAGTGACGCTAAACAAATAATAGTACCCTAGGTGGTCACATCTCAGAAAGAATTCACCATCGGTTTCATCCTAGTAAGAACTAGGTCAACTGTTGTTGGCCTTTCGGATTGAAAAAGAGGCCACAAAGGTGTTTGGCATAAAAGTGAGGAGACAACCTTGGATTAAAAAATTAAAAAATGTAATAATTAAATCTTTACAGTTTTGCAATTCAAAGAATGAATGTTTGGACATTGTGCATTTGTGATTTCTTTCAGGATTATATTTTTTATCAAGGTCATTGATTCACCCCTATCCAAAGAAATTTTCTAAATAAAAATAATGGAAATTCATATGCGGGCTAGGTATGCCTCACCCGGTATGTCAATAAGTGGGCAAACCAAGCCATTTTTATATCATTTTTGTAACTTACAAAAACCAATCATGCAAATGGCAAAGGACATTTTTACCAGTTTTTTGTTCAGTAGCAGTGATCAGTCTATCAACTAGTATTTTTTTTTTTTTTTTTTTTTTTTTTTACTGATACACGCTTTACGCCCTGCCTTTCTCTATAAATACTACAATGCAGTATACTTTAAGCATACAAAGAGATGCAACACACTTATTACATTATTTTTGAACATATATTTTTACCTTTTACTTGCTGGATATTAATAAGTTTTTTCTCCCAAACATCGCTAAAAAAATGGGGGGTGACAGGTTCAAAGTCTGTTGTATATTGTCTTACAGCAGTATTTGATGTGTAACAACATTTACACATGCACGAATGATATCTGAGTCTTCCTTCGTCTAAATAAGGATGCGCTAATGCATTACCTATTGTTATCCGCTTATCCTGTCAAATACGAAAACTTATAAGTGATAATTATAATACGGTTGTTGTTTTAAAAGCGTAAAATTATTTACTTACAGGATCAAAAACAAGCATTTGGCATAATAGATGAACAGCTTCATGAGTTGCTTGACTACTTAGAGTATATAAAGCTGTCAAAGCTGGCGGTTTAGGTGCTCGACGAAGCATATGAGATTTTGCACCTTCACATGCGTACTTCATATCTTCAATTGTGGGTGTCCCAAGGAGTTCTGTTATTAACTCCAACTTTTTGAATATACATGAACAAATAAATTTATAAGTAATCAAGCATTTTAATATATTTTAATAGCGTAAAAAACAAATATGTATTATTAAATAATTACGTTTGACCATTATTATGTAGAAACTGAAAGAGGTTGACTACCTCAAGTGATTGACAGTCAGGTTGAAACACAAATTTGTGTAGAACTTCAAAAATGTATCAAAATATTTATGTAAAGTTTCATTTACCTTGGATGCTTACACACTGAGAAATTATTGAGACAAATTTTATCAATTTGACATACGTCTTTGTATGAGATGTCAATAATTTAGAGACTGTTAAAAGTGACTCTAATAATAAAAAATTTCAGTACGATTAACTGTTAGGTTTGTGTAAGACTGTAGTCAACAGTAAATTAATATCTGTCTCATAATTACATATCATAATCACACCTTTCAAATGCTCGTAAAAAAGTTATTAATAAATAATTTTGAGTGTAAATGCAACTTAATGTTAAACAACAGGACATGCACACACATTCGTAACCTAAAAAAGGCACAAAGTCTGACCCTTCTCTCGCCTAAAGGAAGTCAACCACCTTAAAACAACTAACTATTTAATACCAATAGAAGCACCTTATACGTCAAATAAATAACAAACAAGTATGATTTGTTTTATAAGATAAAAGAAAGATGCTGTTTACTAAAATTTATTTATAAAAGCGATAAGTAAACAGAAAAAAAAATTAGCTGTACTACAATCCTTTGTGTACATATCGTAGTAGCTTACATAGGTTTTCCCATGATATGAGTAGATGCAAAATGTTACGAGGAACCTTATCACATGTTAATATATGTAAGTACATGTACAGTGACCCCCCAAAGCTCTTTGTTAAATTAATGATTTAATCAATGTATTTAAGGTGCAATATCTAAAATTTATACAAAAATTGTTTAGTAGAAGATTCTATCCCACTAATATGAAGCAAGATTTTAAAAACCATTGTAATCAATGTGATCACTAACCCCAAAAACTACTTTGCCAACTTTGCTAAAATTTTGCATACTAATTCTTGAGGCTTTCTAGATGGATTTCGTATAGTTTTCATCTTAAAAACAATTAATAACAATGGAAATAAACCAGCTCAATGTTTTTAAAAAATTACGCAACCTTTCAACATTAATTCAGTGTGATCCACCACGTGGCGTCGAAGTAAAATCTTAGCCACCCTCAGTCAAAACAAGTGAGCCTGGTAATAATATCTCCGAGCAAATGATCGATTACCACAATTGTTTAGCAGCAGTTCATAAAGAACAAAGTTGTTAGTCGTGCAGTTAGGTAACCCAGCTACTAACATCACCCTTATTTAAAAAACAAACGACTGACGTCGAATTTCACCCCGAATCGCTAAGACTATCAAACATCACAAAAGAATACGCACTCTAAACGCAAAAATCTCCAGCATAATATCTGAAAACGTCCAGCCAAAACACTTTTTGCTACAACAGCAAGCAAGAAAAAATAACCCTGATGAGTTTTAGCAGCCACATCATCTGGAAATTCCGTTAGTCTTCTCCTCAGTTGTTTGTCCAAATAACATATCTACGAAGCAGATATTCTCCAGGCCCACTTTCCAAACCATCGGTGAGTGGTTGGTTATCCGGAAAATGACCCAAAGACGAAATATTCTTATGCCAGCAGCGTACCTCTCTCCAGCACGCTCTCTGTATACCAAGACTCCGAGGGTACGACTCAAGCTACATACCTGGCTTTCCAACATTAGAAATAATAATAAGGAGTGACTGGAAGTATCACAACTGGCCCTGCAGTCTTTACGTTCACTCAACCAACATTACTTTCATTGATTCTTTTTAGGGTCATCTAATGTTAAACTACTTTGTTAACAAATATATATTTACAACAATTTCAGACAAAAATTCGTCCATCAAAAGACTATATCAAGCTACCCACTAACAGATCAAGTCAGTCATTAACAGGCAGAAGTCACAAACAGAATTGTTCTTCAAGAGACTAGGAATCCAAAACACTAACTATTCTCTCGACTTTAAGCATTAAAAAAAAATTAACCGTTCTCCTCCAAGGTCTCTGCTGAAAGAGCCTGGTGCAACATCAGCAGGCCAGAGAAGACCACCCTGAGGTATCCAGAAAGTCACGTTTTCTGGAAACTTCAGTCAAGAAATAGTTAAGCTCACTGGTCTTTTTTAGAGCCACTAAAAGTCGAATTACTTTGCCAATAAACATATTGCAACTTAACAAAGTTGGCGAAAAAGCAGCCCTTTGGGCTCACAAAAGTTTTAACAGTTCCTACACTTGCAAGAAGGCAATTAGGGAGAAAGCTTTGAATGCTTCAAATGTACACAATTTAAAGAGTTAAGAAAGTGACACAAAACAGTCATTGAGATTGAAACGGCAGCGTTAAAATCCGACGGATAAAGAGTCCGTTAAGTAAGAGATCAGATTTCCATTATAACCCAGACAGTTATTATATATATTTTTCAGCTTTTAAAATAGGTAGAAAGTTTTGGGACAAGGAAAAAATTGTTACGATACATTTGTCGTCACTCTTCAATCTTCACAGTTCTAAAAAAAGGCCCTTTTTATTTACCATAAGTTGCGAAAGTACTACTCAACGGATTTTTAGGGCTAACAACTATTTTATGGCGTAAAGAACATACGGTTCTTTTGAGCATAAATTTTAATAACTTTGTTACAGCTTATTATTTGACCAAAACTGCATGAATTCCAAACAAAATTTTTTAATATTTGAAGTACATTACAACGTACCATGGTGCTCTACTCAGTGAATGTCAGACAAAGCCAAGACGTGGAGTCGCTCGTTCAAAATAAACGCTGGTTGGACACGCCACGCAGTGGGGCCGATTGCCAAAATGTTGGCCAACATTCCAAGAATTGAGTTATTGGTCCCAAATTCAGTCCTTGTGAGTTTTCTGGGTTACTTAGTAACAGATATGGTGTTAAAATTTTAATAACTAACTTTCTTGACTTTTACTGACTTCTTCATACTCCAAATATCACATCCATTGTAATATAATCCAAATGTATTTCATTTTCATCGTTTCTTGGGCCGTTTAGACCAAATCTTTACTATCAACAACTGAATAACTTACATATGTATTATTGATTCTTAAATATCAAAAAAAGCAAGTATAAATAAATACTAACAGCAAAAAAATGATCAATTTATTATGAGAGCATATTATTATTTTTGTTTTAGGAACTTCCAAACGCATTTTTAAAAGTTTTTTTTATACTTGTATTTGTTGTTGGACTTTCTTTTTATTCTTATATTCTGACTCACTAGAAATCTAATAAATCTATTTGCTTCATAAAAAAATTGTTGTTATGTCTAACTGATTTTTATTATTAACACTGTTTTGCATGTAAAGTTGTCATTAAAAAATTTGAATTTTTAGTAGAAATTATTCCAATATTCTTAGTAATCCCCAGTCTTTTAATTTTTAAATTAATTCAAAGTCTAAAAAATATAAAATTAGGCATTATTATTTAGTTAAACTTTATTTTTAAGTCCACACAACAGCTTTCCACACACCTTCATTGAGCTCCATACTGTACTCCACTGTCCCACCACAAATCAAGGTATAATTTTGTCGTTTTCTTTTTTTTATCGGCTAAGCTTACTTTTCCTGCAGACCCCTTCTACCCTCACAATCTCGCACAGCCGCCTAGTGGTACCCTGACAAATCCCACTGCCCGTGCAGAATTGTTCTTATTATAGAATATTATTTCAAACGCCAGTTTTGAAATTATATTGGTACAAGAACTTGTACAAGTTTTAAAATTATTTTAACACCTGTTGGTTATGAGATTACTGTTACATGCAAACCTCTTAGGAGATGACTTTAGTTTTTATTTACGCGACCAGTTTACAGATCAGTTTTGAAATCAATTTTGAGACCTATCTTCAGACGTTCTTTCAGATCAGTTTTGATGTCAGTTTTAAGACATTTTCAGACGTATTTTTCAACGTTCTTTCAGACAAGTATTAATTTGGGACCTGTTTAGAGACGTACTTAAATACCAATTTGTAGGTTTTTTTTTACCTTTTTTTAAAATATGTTTCGAGACATATCATGAGACTTGTTCTAATACTTGCTACGACACCAGTTTTTAAATGTGTTCCTTATCCTGCTTCTCGGTACACATTGTAACTTATTCTGAGATCTATTTTATGGAATATTGAAATCATTAATAAGGTGAGATTCAACTGTAGTTATTAACGTTTGTTTAATCCAAATTGAGGATTTATTCTTAGAACTACTTTCCGGTACATTTTAAGTATTGATTTAAGGTCTATTTTCAAACATATTTGAATTTCATTAGATAAATTAAATA
Source organism: Copidosoma floridanum (assembly GCF_036245765.1). Lineage (NCBI taxonomy): Eukaryota > Metazoa > Arthropoda > Insecta > Hymenoptera > Encyrtidae > Copidosoma > Copidosoma floridanum. Next base: position 5,891,172 of record NW_028321905.1, on the reverse strand, counting down.
AATTAGACATACATTACAACTTGATTCAAGATTCGTTTTAAGGTATTTTACAGACCAGCTTAGAATTCCATTTTGAGACTTACCTTAAGACGTACTTTGAAACCAATTATAAGATAAGTTTTAAGACCTGTTTTGAGATAGCACGTCAGATTTAAGATCAGTCTAGGGGTCCGTTCTAAGACATATGTTTTGCGATCTGTTTTGAACCATGTTTGAAGACCTGTACCGATTTAAACTGTAACATCAGTTTTTATATGTTTTTATAACCTGCTCTTCAATCTACTTTAAATCTGATTCTGAGACCTAGTTCAAGTCGTTTTGTGAGACCAGTTCTAAGATATGTTTTTAAATCTACTTTGAGACCCGATTTAGAATATTTTTTAAGTCTGTTTTCAAACTACATTCTTAAACCAGTATTCTGATCTACTTTGCGGGCAGCTTCTATTCCGGCGCAGTATGGCCTAAATAAGGGGAGGGCGATGTTATCTAATCTGTAGTAATCAGGAAAAAGTATTTTTAATTATAAAAAAATGATAGTGGCACAAAAACTAAAATTAATTAATTAAACGACAATTTTTGAACAAATTAGGAGTTCATACATAAAAAAAAAAAATATGTAATCTTTTACTGTAGAACAACAACGAGGAACGAGGAGAGAACCAATGTAGCCCGGCATTTTGAGGATTCATCAGCATAGCTTTTGCTCTGACACAGCATGTTCTGAACAAGGAAAGAGTGATTTCGGTCATGTACCTACATGACTTAACCTGCTATATTAAAGAAAACAAATACAAAATAAAAAACTAGAGTACTACAGCACAAAATAACGTAAAAATTGTGTTGTACCATGGTGGTTCCAACCCAATTAAAGCTGAATTATATCCTATCAGCTCTCTCTACTTTCGACTGGCCTCCCACTTTGCCACTAGCTATATTTTGTTGCCACTGACGAGAGAACCGTCACAAAACATAGTGAAACTCTTTAAATTTGAATTCAAAGTCTATTTTTAAGAATTCTCTCCCCACAGTCCTCTCCAATAACTTTGGTAATGTATTTGTCAAGTCATTATTATACTATAAGTTAATTTGGGTTATTTGCTTAGATTTTCACAAATATTTACGAGTACTCCCAGGAGAAGCCGAAGTCTTTTGAATATGATTACAGCCTTTCACAACAACATAGGTTATTTTGTTGTTAGGTCAATTTTAATGAATATTCCTGAGTACTCTCGAAAAAGCCGTAGTCTTTAAAACCAGTCTAAGCTCCCTTCCACAGGCCCTACAATAATCTTACGTTGTTTGGTTGTTAAATTATTAGTTAGTGTGCTTCCAATCAGGTTGTTTAAGTTATTGGTGCAGTTCATAATACGCATCTCGTAACAGTTCTAAGAGAAAACGAAGTCTTTCTAAAGTTTCTTTTTAAAGAGCATCGAGGGAGTAAGCGGACAATGTATCCATATTGTAGTCCTTTTTATTTGAATTTAATAAGGTGAACATAGTGGCTAATGATGCTACTAGACGCCACATTGATCTAAACCGAAAGTCGTGAGTATACAGTCTTATCGCTTTATCAAGAGTCAACAGGCCTCTGAGGGTCAAAACGCCACCATATAGCCCTGTCCTTTAAAAGTATAGATAAAATGTTTTTGAAAGACTAACATTCATTACTTGAAACTCATAAAATAACTTTCTTTTATATTATAAAAACAATGAGTTTTATTGACTGAGGAGTTAAATTTAATAACTTTAATTGATATATGTTATCCCTTATGTCGTTTTCCTAAACAAATTTCTATACTTTTTCCAAAACCTTTTACTGATGTTGGGAAACATAACTTAATCATTTAAATAACTTTTCAAGGCTTAGGCAAGAAAAAAAAAACATTTTTTTTGAGAAGATTTTAATTCAAGCATTATCTGTCACCAGAAAATTAGTGCACAAAGCGAACAAGGATGGAAGGTCTCACTTAACTGTATGTACAAATATATGTCGGCTATCGGTTAATTATGCGGGCAGTGTGCATAATAATATAGACTCGAGGTATATAGAAGGAGCGTTAAATGTTTAGTTTATTTGTGAAAGGCCTAATAGTTAGAAGTATTTTGCGAGCTCAGAAATTTTTTTCTATCAGGAACATTAAATCGAAGAATGAGTATTAAACGTTGTGTCAAAAATGAAATTAAGTGTCTTAAAAAACTTTAAAAACACTAAAAATTTTAACTGCGGCATGCGTTGAAACTGTTCCAAGTAAGAACTAGAGAAGCGTGGGTGCTTTGCTATATGAATAATTAAAATTGATTTATAACTGTTTAAAATATTCGACATACAATGCCAAAAAAGTCGAAAATTTTATTACTTTTTGACTCCGTCAAGAAATTTTTAACAGCTCTCATACTCTCTAAAAATGTGTTTTTTGTAAGCATAAAACTACCTATATTTTTTGTAAAAAATTTTTTTAACTTTTTAAGAAAATGCGTTTATTTATTAAAAATGTGTCAAATATTCAATTAAACCTGACCTGGTTGCTGTCATCCGACAGGGCCCAGTGGGAGAGCTAATTTTTTTCGTTATAACGTCTTATTTATAAATTTACTAATGGCAAATCAATCTTTGAGACTTTATTCCAAAAAAATTTTTTGAAATATTTTATTAACAGATTAACATATTAGCATAACACTAGTATGATTAAACAGTTAAGATTTTTTCACAAATTAGAAAAAAAATTGTTGTAAAATATTTACAAGCCGGAACAACTTTATGTGTTTCTTACGTCATTCATTTGTTTAACAGCACAGACATTTGAAATTTTTACTATAGGTTGATGGATACTAGAATTTTTGTATTCTGTATTTTTTTTCTTCGAAATATTATATTTGTTGGGGCTAATTTTAAAGTTTATTGACAACCATCTGATCAAATCACAAAGACACGCCGTCATTTTTGTCTGAAACTTTTTCGATCGAACGACTCTAAATTCACACCTTGAGGAAAAAAACTTGTATCTCATCCAATTGTGATCCGATTTTGACCTCCTTTTCTTATTTTGGGTAGCGTGATAAAATATTTACAACTACCGTATTGCGATTGTTGATAATTTGTCAATTAATTGAGTATAAACAAATAATTTTTTATTCTTTAAGTATGGACATTGGAAAATACATGAAAAAAAAGACATTGTTGTTTTACTACTGCATTTGCAAATAGTTGTCAGATATAGTGATCACACATTATTTTTTAACCCTTTTGATTTTGCTGATGTAAGAAAGTCGGTAATTGGATTTTAGATTTGTATTCATAAATTATAAATACTATAATGACACAGATTATGTATTTTAAAAAAAGATTATTTATCTGTATATATTATTAAATTATTAAGTGCTCCTTCTTTTGCTTCCTCATCTCCTTTTCTTCTCTTTTGCTTAATCCTATTTTCAATAATGCAGCAAAAATTTTAAAAGGTAAAGAAAGACCTATTGAGTACTTAATCGTACGCCAATACAAATTTTTTAAAAATAAATGAAAAAATATAAAGTAGTCCATGACAAAATTTTTTTGCAATGTCAAAATCATACAGTTCGTACAAATTACAATTTAGGTGATGAAGTGCATACATTTAAACAATTGTCAACATTCATTTTGACATCAGAACCTTCATTTACAGCGCGACCCTTAAAAAAAAATTATTTGTTTATAATAAATTAATTCACATATTATCAATCTTACTAATAAATAAAGCAGAAGCGCTAAAACCGTTGTAATCGCTAACCGCGAAAACTACTGAACCGATTTTATTGAAATTTTGCACACTGATTCATGATACTTTCTAGATGGTTTTAGTATAGTTTTTATCTTAAAAAATTTAATAACAATAGCAATAAATGAGCTCAAAGTTTGGCAGAAATATGCCAGCTTTTCACTTTAGTTCAGTAAAATCCGCTAGGTGGCGTCGACATAAAATCGAAGCTACCTGCAACATAATTAAATAAGTGTGGTTATAATAGGCTGGAGCGTCTCCATAGTGTTGTAGTCGAGCTTCGGCAACTCAACGAGCTGTATTGAGAATGCTGATAATAGTCTTGCAGCTGGGTATCCCGGTTACGGACGACACTCTTCTCGAAGGGGGAAGGGACCTAAGTGTCCATTCACCCTGAATCTCGACGAGTGCGATCAAAAAAAAAAAAATTAATTCCAACCGATGCCGTCTCTGCCACAATACCAGGTGACATATCTAGCCAGAGCACAATCTGCTCCAACTCATCAGAGTTGTGAGGGAGTTCCACCATCCCACCTGGTGCAGTTAGAGAATTTGTGGCTACAAATGTAAGCAAGGGAAGAAAACAGCTCTGAGCTCTGAGGGGCATGGGCAGCCACAACGGCTACCTTCTTGGTCGTCGCGTCCCCAATGCGCTTACCCACATGTTCCCATCTAACGATGAGCAGTTGGTTATCCGGGGAACGACCCGAGACGAGATATTCTTTGGTCAGTAGCGTACCTCCCTCTATCACAGTCTCCGTATATCGAGACTCCCAGGGTAAGAATCAGGCAACCGTAGCCAGCTCTTCATCATCAGGAATAAGAATAGCCTGGAAGTTTCACCACTGGCGCTTTTTAGGGCCATTATAAGTATTTACGTTCCTTACTTAACCATCAATTTCATCGGTTCTTTTTAGCATCCACCTAAGTGTAAACTACCTTGCCAACAACTACATTTTTATTACCATTTCCGGAAGCGATTCGTCGACTAAAAGACTATATTAACTAAAGACGGGCACTATTAAACCAAGTCAGCCATTCACTAGCAGACGTCACCTGCGGAGTTGTTCTTTGCAAGGCTGTAAAACTCGGTGACTGACGACCCTATATTACCCTCTCGACTCTAAGAATTTAACCAGGAATCACTGATCCTCTCCAAAGTCTGCGTTGGGCAAACCTGTAACAGCTATGTAGGAAAATAAACTTGAGCCAACGGGACAGCCTCCACTAGACAAGTATCACTAACCAATCTCCCCATCTAAGATCACCAAAACAACTGAATCTGCAAATAAAAAAGGTGCTTTAGACACCAACGTCTTCGACGTTATACCGGGAGACGTTGGGAAAGAGCACTACAACTAGCCCCAAAGCTTCGGACTTTGTAATTTTTCTCCCAATCAGTCTGTATCTTTAACAGCAAGCCAGAAAAGATCACCCTGAGGTATCCAGGTCACAATTGCTGTTAACTGCAGTCAAGAAAGAGTTAACTTACAAAGCTCACCGGTCTTTTTTAGGGCCATCGGACGTCGAACTACCTTGCCAACAAATATATTAGAACTTAACGAAGTTGACAGAAAACACACTTTAGGGGTCACACAAATTTTAAGTATGCCAAAAGTCGCAAGAGGGTGAATCGGAAAAAAAACTTTAAGTGTATCTAATAAATACAATTTTACTTAGGCGTCAAGAAACTGACGCAGAAAATTTATCGAGATTGAAACAGCAGCGTCAAAATTAACAACTAAAGAGTCCATTACGTGAAAGATCAGCTTTTCATTGTACCCTCACAGCAATTTCTGAAATCTTTAAAGATCCTTTTTCAGATTTTTAAATAAGTAGAAAATGTTTTTGTGTTTTTGTGGCAATAAAAATGTAGGGTTTAAGGTCCAGGACTTTGTTGCTCTGGTAATAAAGTTGTGAGATATGAGAAAAAAAAATTTTTTTTAATATAAATTTTTTGCGGGTTTAAAATTTTAACAGCTTTAAAAAATAGCCGTTTTCGTGAATTACACGGGAGAAACTGTAAATCAACGGCTTCTTATGGCCACTGATTATTTTATGGCATAAAGAACGCACAGTACTTTTCAGCATAATAATTTTTTCGAATTTTTACACCTCATAATTTAACCAAATAAACTATATGGATTCCGAAAAAATATGTTTTTAATAAGAAGATTTTTGTTCTTAGATGTATCAGGAATTTGTGTAAAATTTTTAACTGAAAATGTTTCACATTACATGTCAACACACTACGGTGTTTTATTTAGTAAGTCTCGGGCGAAGCCGAGACGGGGGGCTGCTAGTTATCACAATACGGCAGTTGTTAATATTTCATCACGCCACCCAAAATAAGAAAAGAAAGTCAAAAGTGGATTACAATTGGACGAGATACAACTTTTTTTCCTCAAGGTGTGAGTTTTGAGTCGTTCGATCGAAAAAATTCCAGTTAAAAATGACGGCGTGTCTTCGTGACTTGATCAGATGGTTGTCAATAACCTTAAAACCTAGCGCTTACAAAAATTATCTCGGCTTGTAAGCATTTTAGAACACTTGTTTTTTCTTAATTTGTGAAAAAATCTCAACTCTTAAATTATATTAGTTTTATGCTAATATGTTAATCTATTAATGAAATATTCCAAAAAAACTTTCCGGAAAAAAGTCGCACTTTTGAAAGACTATTTTAATAATGAAAAATCGCGAAGATCGTTTTGCCATTAGTAAATTTATAAATAAGACGTTACAATAAGAAAAATAAGCTCCCACTGGGCCCTGTCAGATGACAGCAACCAGGTCACGTTCATCAAACACATTCCTTATTAGTGAACGCATTTTTTCAAAAAGTTAAAAATACTTTTTAGGAAAAAATGTAGGTAGTTTTATGCTTACAAAAAATACATTTTTAGTAAGTTTGGAAGCTGTTGAAAGTTTTTTGGCGAAGTAAAAAAATAATAACATTTGTAACTTTTTTGGCGTATTATGTCGATTACTTTAAACATTTATTAATCGATTTGAATAATTCATTAAGCAAAGTGTTCATTATAATAATCCCTTCTAATAACATATCACAAAATATAACTTTCGTAGATTACCCTAAAGATGTCATTAAAAAACACGATTTTTTACCTCTTTTTACGTCGTAAACATGTCACCTTATAGAAAAATAACCGAAAATTGCATTTATATGAAGTAAAAAAATCTCCCAATTTTTTTTGTATTGTAACAGAGGACTTTCAAATTAACCTATTAAATTTTTAAACTGATCTACAATTTTTTTTTGTAAATAAAACGAGAAAAAGGGAATTGAGTATGCATTAAAGCGTCTATGTTAGTATGTCTATATAAAACAATATAATTTTAAGCTTTGCTGCATAGTTGCTCTCCTCTTACTTTTTCCAACATTAACCCCACTAACTGTGATGAACGTCTTCGAGTCAAAAAATCACGAATAAAAAAAATTTTTGAGAGTAAAACGCTATGAATATTAAATAATGTTTTATGATACGTTGTATGAATAAAATATTAATAAGAAGAGGATGGATAAAATGTAGAGCTGCTGAATAAATTTGTGAAAATTTAAGAAAAAAAGAAAATTAAAAATTTAATAAGCATTTATTGGTTTCATAAATTGAAAAAAAGCCATGAAACTGTTGGTTTATTTTCAAGTTATCAAATCAATGACGAATAAATAAATATTTTTAACTACCATAAAAAGCAATTAGTAAGAAACATTATCGTCAAAGTCTAAAAAAAGTAATTAAAACAAAAAACTAGCTTATTAAATTAATAAATAGTCTATTAATCGATACCATTTATAATTGAAAAAAATTAATAAATAAACAGTTGACGAATATTTAATAATCATTTTTTTATATCAGAACCATCCATAGGAGAGTAGTTGAGGAATTTATTTTGTGTGCAGAAGGTCACTGGTTAAGACAAAGGACCTCCGAATAAATTAGATAATGCACTAAATGGAAGAACAGCTGAGTATGAAACGGAGCATTCAAATTCTCAGAATACTCATCGTACTTCCCAAGCACTAAGCAGGTCCCGAGAATAGAAATAAAGGTAGACAGTACATGAAAAAATAAAAAAGAAGCAGTCGAAGGGGAGAAGGATCTAATATAGTCAGACAATGTATGCACCCGTGGTTAATTTAATGAGATATTGTGTAAAAAAAAGTATACAGAGAAGAGAACACTAAAAGTACTACTAGAAACAGACCTCTAGCAGGCTCCTCAAACAGCTGAAAATAAACATGAGTACTCAAGATTGTAACACGTCAATTATAATAAAAAAACTAATTTGATTAAACTTCTAATTATTTGACTCTAAAGGCATTACTTTATATATATATATATATATATATATATTTATATTTATATATATAAAATATTACTTTAGAGGCTATGTAGGTAGTGAAAAGTAGTATTTTTTTAAGACTTACATTTTTCGTCCACTGGGTATGTACTAAAAAAGAAAAACTTAACAGATAAACTGAAAAACTGATTCTCATTAACATTTGCAGGTATGGAGTGAAAATGAAGTCAAAAACAAATGGGAGCCCAATCAGCGGCAAATTTTTAATAGTAGAAAATGTACATGTCTTCGTACATACATACGTTTATTTGTAGAACCTAATACATTAATGTTATCTGTTAGTAAAGTAAAAATAAAGCTACAAACTAAATTAGAGGTAAATCCGATATTGGCATACAAAATTACTTGTATATCACGTTTTCATCTTCGTATAATTAAATATATGGATAGTAACTAAACTGCCAGGATATAATGGTGAGATGAAGGTGAAACTGGCAGACATTTTCTGGCAGAGTAACCGTAAAATTAAAAATTCTTTTTTGGGTACCCTTAAAATAAGACAAGGTACCCTTTTAATTTACTAAATTGGTACACTTGAATGGGCCTGAGTATACAAAAGAGAAAAGGACAGTAAATACAGATACTCAAGGAGTCGTAGGACTCTGAGAGGTCGAATAATTGTGCAAGAAATAAAAATAGAATGCTCAAAGCAAGAAGGCTTAAAAGAATCAAACGATTTAGAGAGTAGCCTTATGGAAAAAATGGATGGACACAAAACGAAAGTTTTCATAGACGTAAGAAACAGGAAAGCAGACAAAAAACCGGAAGTCAGAATCGATATATGGGAAGTAGGTGAGGAGAATGAAAATATGAGCCAAAATAGTGATCGAAACAAAGAATGAGAAGAAAAAGCGAACGGAAATGATAAGAAGGCAGAAGAAAAAGCTACCAGATATAGAAACTATAGATGTGCTTCATGAAAGAGGCTATATGAATACGACAGTGGTAAACAGAGAAAGTAAAAGGGTTGGAGAGGTCACTTTCTTTGAGGCAAGAGAAATATCAATAATGAAATTATATGTAAATCAACACTTCAACAGTGCACGGTTGAAGTTGGATATCAAGAAATGCATATCATCACTAAAATAGTTTATGTTATGTAACAAGTTTGATTCAGTGGGTATAGTATGGGACCTAAAAATATTGATCACAGCACAGTGGGATTACTTCACAGTTCAGTTCAAGAATATCTTCAAAAATACACAAATATTGGCGGTGTTATACTTAAATAATTTAGTAGCACCACGGATGAAATAGCAATTCAATTTACTAAGAGAATATGATGAATCATCTATGTGAGATCACAGTGGCATGAAACTAACTTACAACAAAATTGCAAGAGATGAGTACTGGAAGAATATGTGGCCAGATGTGCGTGAGTTTGTGTTAAGTTGTGGTTTTTGCCAATCGAAAAATCTTGTAAGGGTCAAAATAAAACAGCTGATTCTTATAATAGATATATCAAGATTGGCTTACAAAAGATATTATCCTTATACCAGTAAAGACGGCAAATGTCTAAATGTCTTGGAACCAGCAAAAGCACTTCTGAACAGAGTAATAGCATACTTTGCTACACCAGAAAAAAATAGAGGCGCGTATTTTTAAAGTAAGTTATTGGAAGACTTTGCTAGAGTTTTCAAAATAGATAAAATAAGCACTACAGCTATTCACATACAGATCAATGATGCTATGGAACGAACACATTATACCTTAGCTGAATATCTAAAGGCGTACGTGGAGGAAGCCGACCATTGGGATGAGCATCTAAGAATGTGTATGTGCGCATACAATACAACAAAACACTCAGCTACAGGAATTGTGTCTGAAGACATATAACTTGGAGATCCATCCAGAATACCTTCAAGCTTCAAGAAAGCAGCGGACGGACAAACATATAATGAATATTTAGAAGATTTAATGAAAGCTATAACGTGACTTAGAATGATTGCATCCATGAATCACATGCAAGCGAGGTATAGATCTAAGTACTATTACAATGAGAAGGTAAACGCAAGGTTTTTTTTAGAAGAAGAGATGGTGCATGTTCTTGAGGAACAATGAAAGAAATTTTAAAACCAATTTAAATGTCCGTACGAAATTGTAGGAATCAATTGCAAAAATCACAAGATAAAGCTGAAACGTGGAAATATGACAAAAGTGACACATGTGGACAAAATTAAGAAAGCATCAGTTATGAAAACTTAATTTTTGGATAATAGGAAAATCAACAACAAAATGAACGATAACATATTTTAGGCAGTCAGATTTTACAAACATCGGTAAAGCGATAATAGTAACAGCAATATAAGTAAGGCAAGTAACGGAGCACGCTACATCGTAAGCGTAATCTTTAGATTGTTACGTAAATAACTTAAAAAGTAAATAAAAAATAAAAAGCAGAATGTCAAAAAAAGTGTGACTTAAAAAAAAGCGAAATGTTAACTATGGAGATAAAAAAACAAATAATTTGTTATATGTGGACTTTCCTCGTAAGTGTGGCCTTCCGACAACTTACGAGGTATGTCCACATTCGAGTGTGTGTAGAAAAAAATGCAAGTTTAGTAAGGTAGCGATTAGATGACATCGTTCCGGAATATTTGATTAAGCTGCTGAAAAAAGGGGGTAACATAAGATAAAAAAGGCACATATTGACAATAATTCTATAATGTTAGTTGAAAATCTAAGTCCAATTCAATCAGTCGCGTAAACATGGAAAATAACATGGTACATCGATCGGAATCAGTTGGTAGATGAAGTAAAGGCTCTGTCAAATGCAAGCAGACAAGCTAAGTGGAAATGTAGAGCTACAAGGAGAAAAGAAGACGAATGTATCATACAAATACGGCAGGCCACTTAAAAAATCTTAAAAGCACTAGAAAAAATGGAAGAGGCTTGCAGAACAGCAGTCGAATAGAAAATTAATGGTCAAGCTGGAACAAATGAGAAATACAACGTTTAATAGTCATGAACAAGAACTTCAAGACATAAAAAAATTCAAGGATAAAACGGGGAAAATAACACAGAAAAGGTTAAAAATACTCACAGAATAAGAGGGTGCTATAGAGTATCAGGAATAATGAGCGAATGTAACAATGAACTGAAAAACTTGTAACTATGTTTGGAATATCAATAGATATAATATATTTAGCAAGTCAAGATATATTTCACATACTAAAGACAGCATTCAAAACGGTGTCCAAGACAAAAAACTTGTTGAGATAGCTCAGACCAAATCTCAAATTCTTAGAAAACAAAAGAACGACAACAGCAGAGGATATTGGAGAAGTCGCAGAAATGGTGACTGTATCATTTAATAGAAAAAATCAAATACCATACAGAGTTGCAGCTTGTACCAAAAGAGACCTTAGAGCTTGTTAAAATATCACTGTTACCAGTGGAACTAGAGAAGTTGCGTACAAAAACAAGTGCGAGTACAAAAAAATTTGGGCTTATGTCCCACAATGTGATCGAACAGTAAAACAATCTTTAAAAAATACGTGTATGAACACAAATAAAACCAACACAAGAGATACAAGAAGACCACCCATTCGGTATGGAAGAAGGAAAGGTGATTGTTCAGTGTAAACACATTAAGCATAAGACACTAAAAGTAAGACTCAGGAGTGACAAGCTTAGCAAGGAACTGAACAGTTTGAGACAAGATTAAACCCAGAGCAAAAGAAAGATAAGAATCGTGTGATAAAATAATGTTTTTGTTCATGCTAATATTAATAGGGAAGCCGATAATTTAAAAGGATCGCAAAATGGAAGATGGGATACTTAATGAATTTCGATCTCGTCACTGAATTTAACACAAGTAATTTTATTAAAGACTTTCTCGTTATTTTGCACTGTTTTGTTTACGTTGAATCACGTGTACTTTTAAATCAACGTTGGATGAACATCTCACGTAATTACACAATAAACCCAGAGTATTATTTCTCGACCAACTACATATGCACACAACCAAGATTCACTACGCAATGAGGCATATACTTATATATAACGATAGAGTTCTTACATTTATGATTGTGAAATAGAAATTTAAATTGAACTCAAAAGAAGTAATACAGAAGACAAAAGGGGGAGGAGAGAATAAGCTGCTAGAAATAATAGAGAAAGTGATTAAGTGACATGGGTTATAGGAGCTTCATAAGTAGGAACACGGACCAGATAATTGGCTAAAAACAGGCACAAAACTGGCAGATACAGTCCAACGGATACGTGAATTAATGCTCACGGAAAAGGAATTTTCTGATTAGAAAGAGTACGTGTGGATGGCGGTGAAGATGGCACTAGGCTTGGCAGCAGGGTCATTTGAATATTTCAAATGGGGGGCTCTGATATAACTTAAAGAACTGAAAATATTCATAGGTAGACGGGAGAGAAACCACAGATATATTAACATGGTGTTGCAAGACTTATCAACACGATAAATAGTAGCTAAAAAATAAGAAGTAAGAGGGCTGTTGGGTGAGTGGATTGAATAGAAAAAGAGAATGCAATCAGCTTAATGAACAACAAAGATATGACCAGCATAGCTAGTCGTACGAGCTCGGAAGCGGTCAAGTGTTGCCGTCTCAAAGGCCTTCTCTGATCTCTCACCAACTTCGTATTCGTATTACTACGTCATACTGTATACTTATGCGGCTGCATATTTCATGTACGTTATTTACATGTGTGTATATGTGTGTGCAGTACACACACACATACATTTTGATAAATTTCAATTATGACTATTTGCAAATGCAGTTTTTGCAAGACTTTTAGATAACACAACATCGGTAGTATACGCATCATATTTCAGTTATGATCAACCTATATTTACATTTTTTAAATAAGATCATCATACAAATACACGTGAGTGTTCAACTACGGTTAAAAACAGTCAAAATGCGGATCAAAAAAGAGCCAAAGTACTCTTAACAGTGCCAAACGTACTGTGTAGTATTATTTTTACAAAACTAACAAGAAAATTTCATTATTTATCAGTTGATATTAGAATATACATTACATTCATACGAATTGTGTCTAAACTTCATATATACTGCCATACTCTGTCCGAATAACAATTTTTTTTTTACCTCTATTCATTTTCCTCATTTTTTCAATTTTATTAATTTTTAATTATATTAATATTCATTTTCTTTCAGCAAACAATGTATACTTACATATTTGACATTAAATTGTTACATATTAGTCCCAGAAATATATGTGTGTAGGAGTGTGTGGGTGGGTTAGGGTGTGGGTGCTTGCGTATGCTTTGGCATGTATATATAAATATATATCTTCCTATATTATTTAGTTGTATTGACGAAAGTAAGTCTCAGCCCCCCTTCTCCTCGCTCCCTCCACTCCCCTTCAGCTCCCCCTCAATTTACGTAGTTATTTGCTTGTTTTAACGTCATTTTTAGTCAAATTATTGAAAAACATTTACATTTCAAATCTCCTTCTGGTCCATGTCTACTTTACCCAAATATAAAATTCTTGATTACTTAAGGACTTTATTAAGTAAAAGACAGAATTTAGGAGGAGGTAAAATTAAATAGACAAACACAATTAAGCTTTTAAAACAATAATTCATTCCGTTAGCTTAATGCTGTGATATTTCATGTGTCATTTCAACCCATCTGTTCTTTTAAAACCCTTTCCACATTTTTCACATATTTGTTTTTCATGGTTTTTATGAATTAACATACGTCTATTTGAATGTGACGATCTTCAAAGTTACATATTTTTGAATTACTGAAAAATTTCTAGCTAAACAATATTTTCAATTTCTGATTTATTCTCGGATGCAATTTGAATAAAAATTCTTTTTGGATTCTTACATCTTAAAGAAGCAATTTATAATTGTCCGTAAGAGAATAAAAGTTTTTTAATATACAATCCTAAAGAATTAAAACTCTGTTTTTCTAATTTTTTAATAAATATAGAACATGCTAATACAAATGGAAGCTGTTTTCTATAGCAGACAACAGATAATGATATAAGGTGCCAGTATTCAATGTTATTCTAGGAATAAAAACTTTGCTGTTTTTCTCCCATAATTATTTCTGCTTCTATATTATACTTAAATAATTTTGTTATTTTTAATCTTGTGCCTCTACAGAGACCGTCTGATATACTTAAAGTTCTTATTAACACTACTATAGCATTTATTTGTAATTTTAATTCGTGTTATGGAAGACCTTCTCTAATATTATTTTAAAATACTATTGGAAAATTAATATTCATGTTAATTTAATTATGTTACGTTAATCATATGTTTTATCAACTCCTTTGTGAGTCACGGATTTTGCTGCTGTGAACTAATTTTTAGCTTGCATTGATAAATACACGAGTAATGTCGTTATTTTGTCTACTCAATCTGTTAGTGGGGGGGTTGGCGCGCGGAGAGCGCAGGGGGGCGTTAGCCCCACTAGTATAGATGTGTATGTGTGTATCTATAAACATTATTGTACAATTAATGTCAGATGATGTTTCGCTGCCACATGTATGGAGCAGCTTCGCTTCTGTCAAGGGTTTCGAGACTCCTCACACTTGGTGTGTTTTTTTTTTTTTTTTTTTTTTATTCACCGGGTAACAACGACAGCCTACTGGTCTAGTTGCTGGGGCCACCCACTCACCAGTTATGTGTAGGAGTGTATTGCTGCATCGATTTTCAACCATTGTGCTTTTCAAACATGTCCCATCTAAGGATTCCGCCTACTTCGATTGATAAATCCTGCGGGACTATATGAAACGTACACTTTGTTCCGTAGATCAGTATGTCTACTGTGCCCTTTGTCTCACATTCTCCATGAGTTACCCTACTTATTTTAACTTGCACTTATTCATCTACTAATGTACTATGGGTGCTCTCCAGCAACAGAACATGAAAAATTTTTTGGTTTTGTCATTCACAAAAATTGAGCGTGGTGTAATCCATATAACTTTCTGTTATGAAGGAATTTCGAAGCTTGCAGATCCGAAGAAAATAAATACACATAAATTTAAATAGCTTTATCTTTTTATTCGTGATTCTATAAGAGAGCCGATGCGCGCGAGATGTTAGTTTTGAAGGCCGATCGTACAGATAGAGCCAGCTTGGGCAGCCTGCTATCATAGGTGATTCGTTTACTCCACTTTCTCTATCTCCATTGCTCATGTGCTACGAGTGCTGAACTTTAGGCACTAACTAACAAAGGCTTTACCGATCATACATCACAATACCATAAGCTTACTTATCCATGCCATTTGTAGTATTGTTTTAAATTAATCATTCCTCAAGAGATCTTTTAAATTTTTAAACTCTTTAAGCTAAAATACTTTCTAAAAAAATAACTTTATCTAAATACATAACAAGTGCAGTAAAATATTATTATTGCTTCTTAAAAAATGATTATTTTTATTAGATAAAAAGGTTGTAATAATTTTCTATTTTAATATTATGCTAAATAGAAGGTTATAAGAATTTATCAAAGAAATTTTTTTGATATGATACACCTATGTAACTCTAAATATATTTTGCATATATATTTATCCTAACAACGTTAGCCTTGAGATTGTTGAATATGTAACGACGCCTCCGACAAAGACACGTACTTAATAAGCTTATAGGCTTAAGCTTATATAAAGCGTCGATAATATCTTGAAGAAACAACAAAATTCATTAAAAAATTTGTTTTTCGAAATCATTAAAATTTAATGGGAATTAATCAATCAACGTATTTTCTAGTGAAACGATCTGCTGGTAAAACGATTTATATGTAAAGCGACCCTCCAGAAAAGAAATTAACCTATTAAACGATTTTCCAGTAGAACTAACAAATCACTTGCAAAACCATCCGCCTTTGAACTCATCAATCTTCGTAGCAACCCACCAGTGAATTGATCCACCTATTGCACTATCAACGGTAGAGGGAGTGAGCTTTCTTCCACCTCTGGCATAGAACACACGGACAGGATTAGTAAAAAAATGAGATTTAATGACACATTTCTAACGAAAACTAGTATTTTTACTAAAGAAATTGATAAGAATTTGCTGCACCCTGACTAGGAAAACAAGCATTTTTTACTTATCTACGTCTTCTAGGGAGGTCAGAACGGTCTCTGAAGCTCAAGGACAGCAATGTAAAAATGCATATATTTTACGTATAGTGCTATGAATTATTTAATATTCACTAAAAAAAAAAGTTTTTTTAAGTTTTTTTTTTATATCTGTAGCTGACGCATGAATAAATACAGAAATAATGTTTTAATTTTTTTTTTCTTAGTGTAATTTAATTGAAATTATTTAAAAAAAACTATTTTCATATAATCATCATAGAACTTGACACATAACCCATGCTAAACAGTGATATAAAAGAAGAGTAATATGAAAACAATAAATTAACGTTTACTAAGAAATATGTTATCGAACGAAAAAAAATCAGCCAATGAGACAAATAAAAAGTTCGCAAACAACTGAAAATAAGTTTGTTTCTCTATATAAAAGTTAAAAATTTTATCATCCCCCACTGCGTCACTATGCGTCGGCATACTTAAAAAAATTTAATTATTATTGCTTCATAAATTTTGAAACTGCTACACATTTTCTGTGTTACTTTTTTTTTTTAAATGACATCGTTTTTTACCATTGCCACTAAATCTTTTGTAGACATTAAATGTCGGCTAAATAGTGATGTTAATTTTTGCTGTAACTTTTACATTCGTAATTATTGATTTAATTTAAACAAAAAGCTAACTATCTTATCCCTTATTTTATCAATAAATAAAAGTGTTAGAATCTTATTTACTTGCAATAGAAAAAGCTTACAAAAAAATTTTTTGGAATACAACTCGATTATCAAACCTGCTAAAAAATATGTAACTTTTAAGCAGCAGCATGGAAATGATACCAAAATAATCATGAATTAAAAGAATAGACTTTGTTTTTACTGATCTTGCATTCGAAAATATAACAAAATATTAGTGGACTCTCGTCAACTTTATGAATTTCTTGTTTTTCGTTAAATTAGGTCCAATTTTTAAATAGATATTAAATGATAACCTTATTCTAAAGCAAAAGTAACAAAGATTATAAATTGGTAACAACTTTTTAAAATTCTTCCGTTATTTGGTAAAAAGACAAAACTCAGCCTATAAAATAATTTAGTTAATTTTTAAAGTATGGAGTACTATGTTCTGTTATGTCACAAAAAAGATCTTTTAGATCGAAAAATTAATTAGTCTTGTATAATGAGACTAAATTGTACAATAAAATTAAGGAAATGAAGTGAACAAGAGTCGTATAAAGATAGTAAGAAAGATAAATAAAGGATCATTATGAGTGGATGATAGCTGTAACTGACGTGAGAGACTGTCATACTCTTATTCGGTCGCCCATGTACAGGCATAATTGTGATCTAATGATGATTTTAAGAGATAGAAAGACAGAAAAAGAACGAGATGAATGGATTGTAATTACCTTCCATCTTCTCCTTCTGGCTGATGGCAAAAAAAAAAGGTGCAACCAATTTCTTCTCGCTTCCAGCTTTAAAAATGGCACGGAATCCATTATTAGCCTATGACTATTTCAAATGATATTGGAGACTGGTCCACTTGCCTCTCACAAAACGTACACGTAAAATTAGAGCCCTTATCCTAATCCCCTTGGTGGCACGGTATAGCCATAGTTGTGTATATCTTAGTTATAATAAAAATTGTTATTAAAAATTCTACCTAACAATTCTTGAATTTGAATTTCTTAGTGAAAGGAAAAAATTAACCTTCATGATCATTGCTTAGTCGATCTCAATCCTTATTATTTACGTTTTGGTCATGTTGCTGCTTTGGTCTCTTTGAAAAATGAAACTCGCGGAGGGATAAATTTTTGTTGAACTGAACCTTATTGCTTAGCAACACAAAAGAAAGTCATCATTTTTGTTTTTCATAATTATAAGTATTCGAAAAAATATGCATGCATAACAGCCTAAACATTTTTTTCACAAGGGTGCTTACTCTCTGCTCTCGTAGACAATTAACAAAAGCTCTAGCTACGAAGTGACCTGTATCGGTTAATCTCTGCGATTAACGGAAACCGACAGCCACCAAGTAACCTGCGTTGCTTACTCTCTGCTCTCGTAGACGATTAACATAAACTTCCTAGGTTACTTGGGAAAAGTTGATTCTAATAATTTTATCTACGAGAGCAGATTTTTCATTAATTACTTGTATACATCGACGCCCCTGGCGAAAAAAATCTTTTCAAAAATTCGAGAAGAAGAACATATTTCTAAATTTTTTAACGAAAAACATTACTTCTTGAAAATATGAAACGAAAAACATATTTTCTTTGAAACTCTAGAAAAAAACATGATGGTTTGAAAGTTTGAAACGAAAAGCATTACTTCGTCAGAATTTGGGACGAAAATTTTCATTTTTTGATCACGTCTTCAACTAACGTTAGTTCCGCTACACTGGGCTACACCAGCTCTTATTCATTTGCGACAAGAGAAGTCAGAATCATGTCTCAAACGTATTCTCACAAATTGTGATAAAACCAGGCCTTTTGGGGGTAGGTGGCTTTGAACAGAGAGGGAGAGTTAAGTATGGCCAGAGTCATCTTCCAGGGTATCGATCAGCAGTCGAGATTGAGCCGCAGTAAGTAACCTGTGCTAGAGATCACAGGCATGGAGAGATACAGAACTTCTCTTAAATTTCGATGCCACCACCGGAACTGGTGCCACTGGTGATAGGCTAAGCAGTGACTCGCAGCAGTCGAAGAGATCCCGTCGCCAGTGAATTTATCTGGTCCCCACAGTGTTTGGACAACAATGCCTCGTAATATAGACAATAATGGCAAGAGTGGATGAAGTAAAAGTATCGAGACATAAAGCTTTTGCGTGGTTTTTTACATCAGTATTGATTGCAACTACTTACCGCTCCAGCCACTGCCGTAGCGCAGGTCTCGTTAAGCGAGAACCTGGCATAGGCTTACATCGTATGATCGGGGAGGATGATTTCGAGAAATCGCGCAGCCCTTTTTATATACTATAAGCTACTTTCCTACTTGCGATGTTTACCAGAAACGAGTAGTTGCCACCTAGCGAGCGGTGGGCGGTACTATCAAGCGCACAGTTTGAAATCGAAGCTGCGCACAACAGTTAAAAATCGAATTTATGTAAAACGATTGAATTCAATGAATATTAGTTATTTTAATAATTAATAAATAATAAAATAATACCTCGGACGCTAACATAGCGTATTGTATATATCTAACAGTATCACTAGAGTGCAATTTTTAAACTTTTTTAAATTTCTATGGGTGTCGAGTCTCTTTCGCAATATATCTTACAGTTTCTCTATGACCATCCTCAAAATAATACCAATAACATAAATTAAGCAAAAAGTTTCCAATATTTATAAGAATTTATAAATATCTGAGAAATCTAGTTATCTTAAAAGAGTGGGTAGTCGTAAGGGCCAGTAATTTCCAGACATCTCTGACGTCATCGTCTAGCGCGGGCAGTCAAGGCCTAGGATAAGTATTTGGTTCATGGGGAGACATCCTTGCTATTGGAAAAGGGATGGCTAGTGGAGAAGAATAATTAAAGGGATCCCTGGCTGAATATTTTTGAAGCCTTCGAATAGTGGTACAGTTTTAAGAGAGGTGAAAAAATAAAGTCGCTTGAATTGGGGTAGGAAAAATTTATTCATAGCAATCTATAAAATGATACATATAAAAATACAATGTTACAACTTAAGATAATTATTCATAGAATTATATTCGTGGTAATATAATTAACACATACAAGGTGTGATCTCAAAGTAGGACCAATGTTTTTATGTCACGTGCGCTTTAAACGCTAATTTAAAATTTTTCTTCTTGTCGTGTTGGTACACTTGCCACAATCACATGCCCACAGTTTTAACTATATAACATGTGTTGTTCTTATGTGAGAGGTATTAAGGTTACTCTCATGTTTCTGTCTTCAGCGATTTTTTTCTGTTGAAAATAATGAAGCAGAGAGTTTGTATTAGTTTTTGTGTACGAAACAGTATTAGGTACTCAAAAAATTTGCTATCATTAGGGAAATTATGGCTCCATCGCTGAAGGAGCTAAAGGTGATACCGAAAAGTTCACTTCAGAAATGTTTTGACAACTTAAAAAGCGCTAGCACAAGCGCAGTGTATCGTAAGGAGATCATTTTGAAGGAGGTAACATAATTATGGATAAATAAATGAACATTTTTTTATGAAAATAAAAAGTCACCTTACTTTTTGATCACATCTCGTAAAGGTAAAGTTGTTACAGACAAAAAGTGTTGTTATTCTAAGAGGTTATAATTTTTCACAATATAAGTAATAAGAAGAATGCACGATGTCTAGTTGTATTTTGCGATGTATTTCAACGCAGAGATGGACATTTCTAAATTAATTAAAGTAAAACATTTCTGGACTTAAAATTTTGATTACATATTGAGGATGTAATGTGCCTATTTTCTACTTTCTCAAGTCAAGTTATTTTATGGGACAAAGTTACACTTATTTCATCATTACCTGATGCAGTTCTTAAAAATATTTTAAACCCAAATACCCATAGTATAATAATGATACATAAAAAACAACAAATCGATACAGAAACGACCACACACTCGAGAGTCCATCCTTTGCAATTGTTGCACGTTCCACTCGTAAGTTATACAGCTTCTTTTTACTCGATCAACACGGTGTGAGACAGCAGGTAGCAACCCATAACTGTAAAAAAACTTCATGTCCATTGGTATCCACATAGAAGGTAACCCAATGCATAACAGGTCTTGTGCTCTAGGCTGCAGTAGCTACAAAGGCACACAGTCTTGTTCAAATAAATGGTAGCTTATCTGCTATAAAAATTTCGACTGTTGGCGTCAGAATATGCCTGAGCGCTTGTTGTAATTGTTGTAAGTTCATCTTCCGTTACTTTGGCGTACACAGACGCAGTAAAGTCCCCACTTTTTCTATATTTCCAAGGAGTAATGTTTTTCTTGAGATCACTGTCCTGTTTGCAGCACCAGGGAAAGAGGAAAACGACGACGGTTTTCAACGTGCAGGTTTTCTTATCAGCCCTTTTTTTTCAATACAACGCGTCATCTCATGTAGGATAAGAGAGAATGATTTTTGTAGAATGCACAGTCATATTGATCCAGGTTTGTAACTTATAAACACAAACTAATGCACAGCTGAAAGTTTTCTTTTTTCGACCATGATAATCGTAAAGATAATCATTATCACGAGACAAGTTTTTAAATGATGGACAAGAGGACTCTTCAAAGTTTATCATTTGACGCTCCAAAACTTTCTCAAGGAATTTTTGCTTTTCATTATCTTGAACGTAAATAGACAGAGCACTCTTTGCTATGCCACGAAGAGCACTTTATACATCTATGATATTAGCTTCACCATCGAACCACTTGAGTCCGTGAAAATAACACGTTAAATAACTTTTTATAGCCAAAAATTCTTGTCATCAATTCTGTAGAGTTGTAGGATAAATTTCTAATCCAAAGTGAACTAAAATTACAGTCAACACCCACCACTGCGATTTCTTTTGGTAAAAAATCATTATTTTTATCGTAATGTGCTCAAATGTCTAGAGACTATGGAATAAAAAAAAAAGTATGTGACGTATATGCGATTTGCAACAAAAACAAAAAGTAAAACAACAAAAACAATAATAGCAACAACAACAACAACCATAACCATAACAACAACATTGTTGTTTATAAATAACAGAATTGCGGGTGTCACTGTGATTGTGCTTTTGCGCAAAAAGGTGGTGGTGTTGCTAACGTGCGAGTAGAAAAAACTATTCCTCCGATGATCCTCCGATCATGGACTAAAGGATGGAGATTTTATTAATATAATAAGCGATGTAAAAAAATATATTGAGGCGTTAAGATAAACAGGGCATCCTATTACCTTAAGATGCTATTCCCAAGTGAAAATAAAGTAACGCTTGGTAAATTAAATAGTTAATTAGCTTCTGTGATGGAAGAATTCATAGGTACAATTACAAACTGTTATTCCCAACATAATTATTTGGTAGAAGTGTCAATAGAATCGGACAAATTGACAGATGGTGCAAAAGGTTTATATTATAGGCCTCTTCACACTCTCTGAGCCAAAGATTTTCTGGAACGGTTTAAAAGGATCGAACAAAGTAAGGGAATCTTCAATGTTTTAAAAAATATAGTTGTTAAGGTAACATACGTATAACTGTCTCAGAGAATGGATGCCTCGATAGATATTGTAAGAAATACATATAATAATGAAGTACTCAGTATTTAAAATAATGATTATTTATCTCTAGCGAGGGCTCTTGTTTGCAGCAACGTCTATATAAAGAAAAGTAGCACTGACAAATATAGGGAAAAGGGGAAAAATGTCGAAAGTAGAGTCACTGTCATAGGCCTATCCCATATCGTCAGTGTCACCCAATTTATTAATGCATACAGCCAATTCCGCAAGTCCACGAAATAGGGTCAACCAACCATCACCTCGATCAGTAACATCTCCACAGCCCTAACAAAGTAGCACCCCATATATATTTATAATGATTGATTAAATAAAAAAATTCATTTACTCTTGCTTGCTTCGATATAACAATTTTTTTCCTGTAATCTTAATAACCCTTCTAATTATTCATAATCGCTCTCGGCGTTTCTTTTCCTGCTTTCAATGGTCTGTGTAAAAATCTAAGTACTAACCATTGATGCCGGTCGGTAAAAAAAGTTGTTTTGCTCAGCTATTATATTCACTGAAATTGGTAACAATTAAATTATGTAAGGAATATAATTGTAAAAATTAATTTGATTTAAAGTCTTAAAAACAACTTGCTTATTCGTTAATAGTGCTCAAATAATAGTTTCAAATAGATAACGTGTCGTAAGTCGTGCAGTAAATTGCCAGCTATCACAACCACAGCAATATCGCTGTTTTCATACAAATCCCATACAATACACTCGTCTTGTTAGTAGAAATGAGCCCTCCAAATATCTTTCACAACACATTTTTAAGTTCTTGCACTAATGCGTTCGGTAGAACCATGTTAATATATACCACCAAATATTTCAATTTAATCGCGTCATGAAGCGCGAATCTATACATAGTACACTGCAATGACACAGAGTAAAATTTTTCAATTATCAGATTCATGAAAAACACTTTAGTTATTTTCAATAACTAAAGTTATCAGTTTTGGCTACGGGTATCTGACAGAAACTAACTTTTTTTTGTAGTTTTAAGTTCATCACCAACTCTGCATCTTCTTTTCTTTCACCCTTCTTTTAAGAAACACGCAAAGAGAGGGGAGTATGCAAATCATATAAACAATAATTAAACCCATTCCCTTAATTTTCGTACAGTGTTTTTTTTTTAATTTTTAGGAGAACTCTTCATAATCTGTCTTTGACTCAAAAGAAAGCCAGAGTCTTCTTTCCCAAGGCCATGCATCTTATTATCTTTCACCATGCCTTTGAGAAAACGCAAAGATGAAAGTGTATAAAAATCGCATAAATAATAAGTAAGAACATCTCTTGATTTTCATGCGGTACAGTTTTTTTAACAAATTTGAAAGAACTTGTAAAATTTAGCTTTGCTTCGAAAAAAAGCCGCAGACACTTCTTTTCCGAAGTAATGTTTCACTTTTTACATCTCCAAAGTAAACACTCACATGCAATTTCGAGTGATACAATTTAAGGACTTGCTGTCGGCTAAGGTATGCACTATAGCTCTCATATGGTTTTGATATGCAACTGTAACACTCGACGACTTTATGACTTTCAATCCGAACAACTACAGTTTCCTTGCAACCATCCTCTCAAAGAAAAGTATAAGATAGTAAAAAAGGATAGAAGGATAAAGAGAGAAAAAAGATGAGGATCGAGACTAATATCTGATAAACAGTCAGCTTCATTTTTTTTTTATCTCAGATCCTGTTTTAGCCGTGTGTCAGCAGCTGCGCAACCGATATGTTGATACCACCCTAAACAGCCGTAAATAGCGCATTTTGTTATCGCAAGTGTGCAGTGGTAAAGTGGTCACTAGTACAATAAAATTTTTATATTGTTTGAAAACGGCAGCGGAAACAGTTGTTTCGAGACGTAATAGGGACGTATTTCTTTAATATAAAGACTCCTGTCAGTAGAAGACGAGAACACTGATCCTTTGTCTTATTCTAGCTTAAATGTATAAACTACTACATATGCTTTAAACAAATCTTGTACAAAAAAAATCTCTGTTGGATTATACTACGATTTTGACAAACAAATGTTCAAACCTTTGATTCTTTTATTGAGAAATAAAATCACGAAAAGGATAAATTTTATTCTAAAAATGTGGAGTAAAATACAATGTCATTTTACAGTTATCTCGGATTATCTCAATATTAGGAATACCAAAGAGGTGGACCGAACACGTTTTACTGACATAGAGTTGTTGGAGCCACATCTTATGGAACAAGATCTGTAATACTTGATTTAGAACAGCAATAAGCAAGATAAGGGTAAAAAATCCTACGGTACTACAGTAATGATGCAGAAACCAATTTTTTGCAAACTCACAGTTGCAAGTATTTATTTGGATGAAAGACTTCATCGTATTGAACGTGTTACGATATTAGTCAAAAAATGTAAGAATATATTAACCGAGGAGACGATTCTACTGTTGAAAAGGACTGATACTGTTATAAAAATTGATGATTTGGTAATAGAAGATGTTGTCAAGGAAAATTTGAATAAATCAAAAAAATTGAAAAACAAAATTCTAGTCTCCAACCAACAACGTATTTGTGCAACATTATAAAGAAATTATTTTCTTGAAGTTTATAAGCATGTATGTAAAAATATTTTTACAGGAATTAAGTTCAAATTTGGGGAATGAATAGATTTCAAGATCAGTAAGACATAAATAAATTTGTTAAAAATTATAACTTGAATATTTCTTATGTTTACTTCTGTTCACGTCTCATTTTGTTCTTAAAACAACTTACTCTAAAACGATCACGTAAAACAAAATTCCATAAATATTAATTTTGTTTAACTTCTCTAAAATCCTATCCCTCCAATATTTTTGAGCCCACCTACCCGTGACTTTCTTTTTTTTTTATACACATATTTTAAGTCCAACTGCATCGCGCATGTTTTTCCATCTGTTACGCCCTTCATGTATTAAAATTTTCCCCGTAACAATAAAATATTATAGCTCTCTGACTCCCATAGTCCTTTCAATTCCCTTACTTACTTGATACATTTTATCTCATATGTCAAAACTCTTTCTTTTGGCTAAAAAAAGTAACGCCTTTCGCTTTCACAGTGCAGCACACTGTCAATTAAGAAAGCAGGTTTTTCCATTAAGTTGTGAAACAAAAAATAACTCTTTTATTCTACTGGAACCCGGATTTTCTTACCCTAAAACTTGGTTTGTCACGAGAAAATGTTCACCGCAAGTAAGGATATTATGACATTCAGTCTGCATTAACACCGCTCACAAACCAACTTCTTATATCGACCTACTATCCCGATACTTTAGCACTACTTGATACCGTCCAGGGTATTATTTTATTAATTATTAATTATTTGAATAACTACTATTCATTCGTTCCAGTCGTTTAATTTAAATTAGATTTTTAAAATGTAACGCGCAGTTTCAATTTCAAAGTGTGTGCTTGATAGTACCACCTACCGCTCGCTAGGTGGCAACTACTCGTTTCTAGTGAAAATCGCAAATAAGAAAGTAGCTTATGGTATATAAGAAGGGCTGCGCAACTTCTTAAAATTATCCTCCCAGATCACCCGACCTAAGCCTATGACACGTTCTCGCATAACGAGACCTGTGCTACGGCAGTGGCTACAGCGATGGTTAATTGCAATAAATACTAACGTTTAAAACCACGTAAAAGCTGTATGTCTCGATTCTCTTTAAACCTACTTTTGCCAGCCGTTGTCTACCACCTTGGCACCATTACCTAACGGCTAAAAGAAGCAGACAAATACCCTGGCAACAGGCTCTTTTTGACTGCCTCGAGTCACTGCCAAACCACTCTAGGCTCTTTTCAACTGCCACGAGTCACTGCCAAACCACTCATCAACGGCACCAGCTCTAGCGGTGGCATTGGAATCCAGCAGAAGCACTGCCTCACCACTCCTAGAGCTTCTGACCCAGCGTTCTGACCATTGATTTATCTCTACGGCCAATTTGACATCCTCAGAGAGGATTCTTGGCCATCCCGACTCCGTTTCACTATTCAAAGCCGCCCACCCCAATTGGCCGCTTTTAGCCATTTGGCCTCTCTGTGCAGACAAGCTTGGGTGATGGCAGTATAGTTTTGAGGCAGTTCGACCTGTAGACCGACTTGCCTGATGAGTTGGTTGAACTGGATGGATGGAGGCCTCTGCATGTTTCTTGAAGGATAACAATGCCATCTGCTGATGCTCTGCTTCATGGGTGAGAAGTTACATTCTAACAGTAGCTGGGCCCGAGGAACTTCAGTGGATATTTTACTGACGATTATTGAGGAGGTTCATACCTACTCCCATTTTCTTCGAAGCTTGTTGCAGTGTGCAAGTACCTGCTATGTAACTGACGCTCACGAGTTTCAAAGTTAATTGGTTCTTCAAGTCCATATGTTTTTCGTTCTTGTTGTTGAGTTTTTGTAGGTTAGGTGTGTCAAGCGTCACTAGGTGTTTCTCCCCACCTATAAGGAGTGCTATTGGTTGCTAATGAGGTGTACGTCAGTCGGTGATGATGATTGACTCTGAGGCTCGAAGACACCTCCCTGCAGCAGCAAAGAGTTCTTCAAAGATGGCCACACATCAAGCGCCACATAGTTTGGAGGGAGGAAGGCGGCTTTAAACAGCAAAAGGAAGTCGGGATAGGCGGGAATTCTCTCTCAAAATGTCGAATTGGCCGTAGAAATGAATCGACGGTGAGAACGCTGCATTGGAGGCTTTAAGCATGGTGAGGCAGTGCTTCTGCTGGATTCCGATGCCACCGCTGAAGTTGGTGTCACTGATGGGTGGTTTGGCAGAGACTCACGGCAGTCGAGAAGAGCCCGTTGCCAGTGTATTTATCAACTTCTCTCAGCCGTTAGGTAATAGCGCCAAGGGTTGTGGACAATGGTTGGCAAAAGTAGGTTAAAAGAGCATTAAGACACCGAGTTTTATGTGGTAGTAAACATTGCTGTTTTATTATCATCAATTAGTACTATAGCCGCTGCCGTAGCATAGGTCTCGTCGAGCGAGCGAGAACTTAGCTTTGGCTTAGATTGGGTGATCCGGGAGGATGATTTGAAGAAGTCAAGCAGCCCTTCTTATGTACTATAAGCTACTTTCTTATTTGAAATGTTTGACAGAAACTAGTAAATGCCACCTAGCAAGCGGTAGATGGTACTATCAAGCACAAAGTTTGAAATTCAAACTATGCACGACATTTTAAAAATCAAATTTATGTAAAACAATTGATATGAATGAATAGTAGTTATTTCAATAACTAATAATTAATCCTATAATACCCCAGACGGTAACATACTTTTCCACTTGCATCAATAAACAAAAGAAGTAATACATGTCTTGGACACCACCATTTACCAATATCAAAGATGCAAGGAAGGCAGGATCAGTTTAGAAGTCCTATATCTCATCTTTTCTTTGAACTTCCTTCAAGAGTCCAGCCGATTTACAAAAAACGCACCTTTGTGGCCGCACTCCAAAAATGCAAAGCTGGGGACCTCTCTTCTTTCTCTCCTCCACCGTCCACTTCTCCTCCAATAGCACAGCTACATTTCCACTAACCAAACACTCGCCCCAGGCCCCAATTGCCTGCACCAGACGGTGACGTCAGAGGTGTCTGAAAATTACTTATCCTTACTACTGCGGCTCTCAAAGGGCAATCTCTCACAGATCTGCGTCTTGAAGCTTAACAAGAATGAAGTAATCCGTTCTGCTCTTAAGTTTTGTACGGTACTGAGGATTAAATTTTTAATGAAAAATTGTTAAATTATAATATTGTAAGAGAAAAACCACTACTATACAATAAGTTAAATAATATAACTCGTAGTTTCTAAATTTATTGAAACATATTAAGGGGGCATCTCTAGTCTTTTTGCATAAATTTTAAAGTTCTTTTTTCTTGCAGTAAACTTTATTATCACACTACAATTTTTTTTGTATTGAAAAAATACATATTGAACAAAATACATATTTTTTTTTGCAGACTTCCATATGTATTTTTTTAATGTAAAAGAAATTGTAGTGTGATAATAAAGTTTACTGCAAGAAAAAAAATCTTGAAAATTTATGCAAAAAGACTAGAGATGCCCCCTTAATGATACTTTTTTTCAAAGTATTAACAAATTGAATGATCAATTATAATTCGCTTATAAACTTATTATTTCTTATAAAAGACATTAATTTTAAGCAAAGATTTATAAGTTATGTAATTGGCTGAAGATTGACACATCCCTACGATTTGAATGAGATTCGCGTATAAAACAAGGACAGAATGTTGATGACATACAGTTTCTAAATTTTATTTAAATTGTTTAAAAATAATTGTCAAACTATGGAGTAAAGATTACTTCAAAAACTAATTCTTTATTTTAAATAATAAATCATGTTGAAAAAATAATTTTAAAAATTAATAGAAAATTAGAAGTTACGTATAATATGTTTATTCAGCTGCATATAAATCC
Organism: Copidosoma floridanum; assembly: GCF_036245765.1. Classification (NCBI taxonomy): domain Eukaryota; kingdom Metazoa; phylum Arthropoda; class Insecta; order Hymenoptera; family Encyrtidae; genus Copidosoma; species Copidosoma floridanum. Next base: position 5,862,342 of record NW_028321905.1, on the reverse strand, counting down.
GATAAAATTATCGAATTGATCAAAACTTTTCTTTGTAAAAAATAAGTAATAATTACTATTTCTAAAACTGTAATAACCATTATGCTGGATGTTGCGCACTTTTTTTAAATATTCTCAAAAGTTAGGTTGTAAATACCAGATTATTTTAGTACTGTTGTTAAATAACGTTTAATGTCATTCAAGTTTGTTTTCAGCTTCAAATCAAAAACTAAAAACTGTGGACTACAGTCTCAAGCTCCTTCACAGGCTGCGGGACGGCAGATCGTCCAACTATTTGTTTGTTTAGAAAAAATTAAAAGGAAGGAAGAAGTAGAGTGTTGAATATAATATCCAGATTAACTTACCTTTCTTTCCGCTAATTATTGATTCTGATGGCCTGCACTTCCTCTTTCCGTCGATTTATAATTATTTATTTTTTTATTTATATATTTGTCATTTATTATTTTATAATAATTTAAATTCCTTTTTCAATTAGTTTTATATCACTTTATTTTATATTACTAGTATACATATAAAATAAAACAGAAAAGGAAAAAACAGACGGAACGTCTGGTTAATCTTATAAAATTAATTATTACGTCTGCACTTGATGAGCGGCAGCGGGCTACTAACTAAAACGCCGCGTAAAGAAATGCACCTTGCACGAAGTTTTAGTTAAATTTCTTTGTCTTACTTGCTATGGGGCCGGTACTTGCTGACTTCATGTGTTTAGGCTTCATGGGTCGCTTCGGTTGTCACTTGACACTTCCAAGAGCCACGAAGTTCACAGTCAGCTTTGTTAGGCGACGACTCTCGTTGAGTATGACTCTGTAAAGAGTCTTAAAATTTTATCATTGGGAATAAAATGTAACAGTATAAAATAGAATAAAAATAAAAATTTATTAATTTACGCAAGTCGTCACCTAACAGCCTCCCTTTCTTAAAACTATCACCGTCCTCGGTGAATATATTATATTATATTATTTTATTGGTTATTTTTATTTTTTATTTTTTTTTATTTTCATCTTATAAGTAAACATTGATGAGTTACATAACATTAACATTTTACAATAATTTTTATAGTAATGTAATAAAGTATTAATTTACAGAATTATTACATTTGTTTATTCGGGACTGAGAGTAAGGGAAGGAATGGACTCGTGAATATTACGTCTTCTTCTTCTCCTTGGCCCTTGATTTTGTGTTGTTAATGACTATTCTATTAAGTGCATCAAGATTTGCTGACACTCCCATCTCAAGGCATAGTTTATAGTGCCAGTCGTATGTTACTAAGTTGATATTTTCCTGGCATGATGGGCAGATCTTTTTTAATTTTATTTGTGTTTTGCCCAGAAGACTGTGCACCTCAAGGTTACATTTAAATATTTAATTTCCACACGATGAATGTGTTATTATTTCACGGATTTTTGGCGAGTCTTTTTGGGAGTAATTCGCCCCATACATTTTGAGTCCTTTGAGGGCCCTTTCCATCGATTCTTCGTTACAGTATGTAGCGAAGCTTAGGTATAACTATCTTCCATCGTCGCGTTTGACATCTAATGGGTAGTAGTTTAAATGGCTCAAAGGGCCAAAGGTCATCCACAACCGGGTGTATTCATCCGGATTCATAATGGCCGGTACCTTAGATACTACTTTTCGTGGCAGTGAGTCATTGTCTTTTGCATCGTTATTTATTTTGATCGTGTTTTCTGTTTTTGGGTTTTTTGTGATTACATTTTTTGGCTGCTGAGTTATGCAATACACTACTATCTGGCGCATGTTTTCTGCCCACTCAGCGGATCTATATGAACGGGAACAATATCTTCCCGTGTTTGTTTTTTGGTTGAAAAATGGATATCTTCTATTGGATATTTGTTTTCGAAAAATTCAATAATATAATTTATGTTAATAGATTTTTTTCAAATGACGCTAATTTTAGTCCCGGTACGATTTACTCTTACAAATCGTAATATTGGACTAAGCTCTTCTTCAGTAATTTTTTTAAAGGTTTTGACTTCCGTCGTTGATTCTACATTCTTAGCTGGTGCTTCGATGTTTCGTAAAGATGATTTGTCTTCTATTTCTATGGTTGTTGTATCATTAACGGTTGCTGCAGCAACTGCTGCATCACATAGTTGGTAATATTCGACTTCGTAGCTGGTGTATGGGGCCGAACATGGCTGTTCTTCTAATGATAACATCGGACCAAATTTGTTAAGCGATGTTTCCAATTGGCACTTGTCAATTGGTTCTTCGGTCATTATGTTTAACCAACGTTCATTTTCCGATATATTGTGGACATTGCCTTGTCTTTTATTTGGCAAGGGGACAGGTGCCGTTGACTTTGCCCAATTCCTCTCGTCCGATACATTCGACAATGAGTCGAATAGCTCCTGTAGCGTTGGCGCTGCATTTAGGTTATCAGCCGCTAACGCTGCCTCCCGTGGTGAAAGGAATGCCACTTCGTAACTTGAGTACCCCATAGCACAGGGTTCCCATTCGATGGACCTCACTATACCGAAGTTTTCCAGAATTTTTTTTAGCATTAGCCTACTATAATCCCCCTGCAGCAGTATGCTAAGCTGGGATCCATCAGCCATTGCTTCTATGATATTAGCGTTTTGTTTGTCCATTGTGTGTGTAATTCTGCAAGCGTAAATATGATGGATGTTGTGAGGATCATCACTTGATACTGTACATGTATGAGTGTTCTTGTTGTGTATTTCGTGTTGTTATTGTTCGTAAGTGATGTATGGAATGCAGATATGTGAATAAAATTAGGTTTATGAAACTATTGGATAAAGGGTAGGGAATACATAGATAGATACAATTATTACTTATCATGCTATGCCAAAATATTTGCGTATTTGTAATACAATTGAATAAGTAGTTTTAATACATGCTAAAGCTTAATATTACAAAAGAGGAGAGAAAAAAAATTTTGACAATAGAGTAACATGTAGCTAAAATAGAATACAACATGCGCTTTTAAATTTTAAGCCTAATTATGATTATTTTTATAATCATTATATTTATTTATTTATGTTGATATATAAATATATATGTAAATTTTTTTTTTTTTTTTTTTTTCTAGTTTTACTAATAATAAACGTACCTCATATGAATCCTACAGATAAAATTAAAAAACAAAGTGAAGATAAGAAGAAGGAATACGTGAAAGAAAAAAAATTGATTTTACAAAGCTTACAGTTAAAATCTTAGAACTAAGTGATGTGTGTTCGACGTAGAAGATGGCTAGTTGAATGGTAGGGTTCAAGTATTGGGTTCATTTTCTGATACTTGTGATCTTTTCTCGTAGATCAACGGTTTTGGTAAGGATTGACTTCGTTTCTGTAGTTTGTGTACAGCGTTGTCTCTTGCATGTAATCACATGTCTGTGGTAGGTCATTAACTCAACTTGTTATTGACATAATTGGTGAGTCAATTCTTCGTTTATTTTGTATTTTGTACTCATTTTAATTGGTTCAGCATATTTCGTGCGATATTCGGGTTTATCGTTCTGCAATGCTAAAATAGCACTTTTAGGATCCTTGTATTTTACATATCCTTGGGATAATCTTCCCCGCCGATCTCTAACGGCATAACAATATTCTAGGGTGCCAAATTGAGAGAAATGATTGAAGAAATCTCTTTCCGTTTTCTTTTCTTCGATATCCCATGGCAGAAGACACATAAGTCTTTTTGGATCAAAGTTTGGTGTATCATTGTCGTTTCTTGGTGGTGTTGGTAAGGAGATCTTTTCTGCTTGACAAATAGTGGATTTCATCTTAAAAGGAGAAAGTGGTTAAACTTCTTCTCCTGTATTTAGTGTTTCATCAGTTACTTTAGTAAATGAATCACTATTGTATTTGGCGGTTATAGTTCGATGTTCTTAACTATGTAAATCCGTAAGTATGTGCATTTCCTTAATATTTCCTTCATTTTCTAATTATTCGATAACTTCGTGTAAAGGTTGGTTTATTTTGACTCTAGTCTTTATTGTTATTTCATATTCGGGGTTCATTGTTTTACCTGAAAGGAAAATAGTATCAAATTACTATTGATTTATGAGTCCATTTCCAGTTTTTGGGGTGCATGGCGTGGGAGTATCAAACTCCGTGTCTTCAATATAGGTCTAGCTTTAGACGATTTAGGTATTTTTTGTTTTTCTTCAATCTCAACATACAGTTTAGTTGGTTCGTGTTCATTTGGTTCTTGTTTCATGGTTACTCGGGGTTCTGCGTTCAGTAGGTTGATGGTACGTTTTATAAATTTTTTCGGGTCACTACAATTCATAATCTTCTTGGAACAGCTTCTTGCTTTGCTGATGAGTATTGCTATTATAATCATAATAATAATAGCTTCAATGACATATCGTATTAAAGAAAAAAGAGAAGTTTGTTTTTCCTCCAACTTTCGGGTCCGTATTTTCTCCATTTGATTTATTATATTTTGTACATTCAATTCTTCATCTGTCCATGCTTGTTCATTAAAGTTTAATTCTCGAATCGATTTTATAGCGTCATGAAAGTCATCAGTGTCTTTTAAGGGTCCATGTAGTACTGTTAAGTTTAAGTTCACTTCTACTTGTTAGATATATTGTATTTGAGTGATAATCTTATGTTTACTGGTTAAGGTTAATATGTGAGTTTTTCCCGTACATCCATCATTCATTTGTAGAAGACCTATACCTTTTACTCTTTCTTGTTGATCCATTTTATTAGGACAGATAATGTTCAATTGTTCTTCATTGGGTGTTGAAAATAACCATGAACTATCAGCTGGTAAATAAATCTATTGGCTTTCCGTTTTCAGCGTAAACATAATTTCACAGTATTTGAATACTTCTGGTCCAGGTCGTAATAACATAAGAATTTCACATTCGTTCATAGAATAGGGTTCCTTCAGCGGTTCCATAGCCGAGCATATATAACCACGTACCGTCTTATCGTATTGGTTAAATGTAACTTCGTTTAGTCGTAAATACGAATTATGATCTGCTGCTACTGCTAGGTAAGGGTACGACGGTTTTATGTAGGCAGATCCATATTGTCCAGATTGGGGTATCATGACTGGATGTAGTCTATGAAGATTGTAAGGGGTTCGATCTACGAGTGGCAAATGTAATGTCACCATGGTTCTATGTTCTTGATGTACATCTTATTTGCTTAGGGTACTTATTTCGCCAGCATGAAGGTTTTCTATTGGTGCTACAAATTCTAGATTTCCCGCAAGGTTCTTTACATCCCAGGCTACTGTTCTAAATATATTTGGAGAAAATAGCTTTGGATGTGCTAGACCTCTTTGTAAATCATGCAAGATGTCAATTAGATCTTCATGGGAACGAATAATGTGATCTAGGGTAGCCTCAGTTCTTCTAAGGTATGCTGACAAATGAATCAGATATCTGTCAAGAGTAAAATCCTGTCCTGAAGTTAATATATCAGCAACTTGTTTTAAAATATGCTCATGGCGTTTCGTGGTATTGTATAGTTCTTTGAATGCGGCTGCAAAAATATGGCTATTTTGTTCGTACAATTTAATATATTCTTTTTGATTGGTATCCAAATTGTTGATGTTAGTGTTTATAACGTTAATATCATCTTCTGTGACTAAGCCGTAAAGTCCTTTAGCAATGCTCCCAATAATTCCAAAAGGTGTCAGTCTTTTTGCTCGTATGCTGGGGGGTGGAATAATGTTATCTCCTGCATGGATTCCCACAGTATGTATTATGTTCAATAGTGTTGCTTTGAGGTTTGTCAATCGCTTTATTTTTAAATTCATGAGGTCCATTTCCATGTAGCAAGGGCAATTAGAATAACCAAACTGTACAATATTCCAGGGTTTGTTTCAAGTGGTTCTATGCTATAGTTGCCATGATTAGCATAGTTTAAATCTGCGCGGCCTTCGAACGCTATTGTCATTAAGATGGCCAATATAATCTGCATCGATGTGTTTTTTCTCTGGAAGACATGTAGAATATGTTTCTTACAAGATATTATTATCGGGGAACTAGCTTTAATTTATCTGTATGTTTGCGTATGGTTTCACCATTGGTTTTTTCAAGTAACACATTATTTCCCTCTAAAACTGTTCTAACGTTTAGGGGTTCATTATAAAAGCGATCAAATTAATTGGAACGCACTTCTTTCCTTACCCGAACGTAATCTCCTGGTTTAACATTTAGAGGCTTTAATTTTTTATCATATCTTGTTTTTGCTTGTACATTCATCTTTATTTGTTGATTTCCTGCCGCAATTTGCATTTCTTAAAGTCGCCTTATAAGATCTTGTAAATATAGTGGGTATGTTCGTAATCTTTCATCTTTAGGTATCTTTAAGGGCAACCTCGCTACTCTCCCAAATACTAGTTCATAAGGCGTAAAATTTGTTGCTGCATGTACACTCGTGTTATACGTAAAAGCTGCAAATTTTGCTAAGTTGTCCCAGTCATCATATGTTTCAGAGTAAGTTCGTATAAAGTCAGCTAGGGCAGCATGACTTCGCTCTAGTGATCCGTTTGTTTGAGGGTGGTATGCTGATGTAGTTAGATGATTGGTTTTGAGGGTTCTCATGAGCTGTTCCAATGAATCAGACATAAATGTAGCATGTCTATCTGATAGAATTGCTCTAGGCGCACCAAAAACTAATATTAGATTTTGTACGAGTGCATCGGCAAGAGTACATGATCTTAGGTCTGGTACAGGGACTAATATGATATATTTAGTCAAATTACACTGTATGGTCAGCAAATGGCAATCACCATTTGGTGTTATTCTTAATTTACCAACGGTATCGATGGAAACCTTATCGAAAGCTTCAATAGGTGTATCTGTAAGTACCAAGGGTTCTCTTGTTTTTAGTCGTTCAATTTTTTTCTCTTGACACTTGCTGCATTTACGTACATAATTGAGAATATCGTTTCTCATTCCGGGCCAATAAAACCGTTCTCTTATTTTCCGGTAAGTTTGGTTCATTCCCTTATGTCCTTCAACAGGGCTGTCATGTAATCTTTGTATTATTTCATTACGTTCTTGGATTTTTATAAAATCAACCTTACCGTAACAGACAGTAATTTGTATGGGTGTTTTATCAAAAATTGTTGATAACGTTTCTGTTATCAATCCAAGTTCTAATTTGTCTGTAAGATCTCCCTTTCTTAAAATTCGGAAGGTTTTAAGATTTCGTCTCAATAATATTTTTTTAAGCGATTTAAAAGCTTTTGTAAGACTTTCTCAAGCTACTAAATCAGTCGACGTTTCATTAATAACGATTGATAGTATATTATGTCCTCCATAAGGTGTTATTAAAATTTGGCCAACTCTTGGTTTCTTCGATTTCAAATAGCTAAAGTCCAGTACACCTATCGATCTCAACAGCCTTGAAACAGATGTGACTGGTTGACAATCCTTGCTAATAAAATGAACTATATTGTCTCTTTTGTATGTAAGGCAATATCTGGTGGTAATGACATTGTTTACTAGCTTAGCTCCATTTTCGTTCTTATAATTATCAGTACTACTACTACTATCACTAAGACTTACATACACTTTTCCGTGCTGTTGTTTGTATCGATTGATGGGTTAAAAAGAGTATAAGTCCGATAGTAACATGAAATCAGGTGCAATAGTTCGATTCATTGATTTATTTTCATTGCAGTTTATTTATTTGTTGTTTTCATTTAAGTTATCAGGGGTTTCTTTTGTTATTTGTTGCAAGTCCAGCGCTTTAGATCGTCTTTTTTTTTGCAGTAGCAAAAGTACTCGTTTGTGTCGGTCTGCTAGAACTTAAGGGTATATTTTCTTGAATACGTGGGGTAATTGATAATTTTCCACTTGTCCTATATTTTCTTAAGATTTCTTCTTCATCGAATAGGGGTTCAAGACCTGTTGTACGTCTTGATATATCCGCAATTCTTTTATCTACTACAGAATCATCAAAATTATCAGGATCGTAGGTGTCCATTTTGGTTAATATATCTAGAATTTCGGGGTCCAGTTTATCTCCATCAGAAAATCTAGTTACTAATAAAAAATCGGCCTGTTCGGGCTCGTCATCGTTGTTAGACTTGTCCAAATATTCTTGTAGGCTTTGGTTAAATCTCTTTGTTAACTCTTCTATTTCTTGATAAGTAACTTCATCAGTATTATTTGTCGTAGTTTTAGGTTGGTCTTCAAGAACGTCATCATTTGAACTTTCGCTAAGTGAAATTGGTGTAACAGAAATTTCAGTATTTGTCATGTCTGAGTCTAAATCAGTATCCGTATTTGAGTCTATTTCTGTTTCAGTCAGTTCTTGCCGTAATCCACTTCGTCTAGGGTCATATACTGGTATTTAAGTATCTTCTCTTGACGATTCTTCAGTATCGCTTGGGTCACTTTCGGAGAACATACTTGTTCTTGACGATGCACCAAGGTTAATTATATCTCTAACTGGTAGTTGTGTCATTTTCTCATTTTTTAAACTATTATGTTTTATTTCTGTAGTTTTTAAATTTGTATCGCTAGCGTGTGATGTTGAGGCTACCGATTCTGAAAAATTCACTTTTAATGAGCTAGAATCTTTTGATGTATTTTAAGTGACGTTTCTTAATACATTCGGTTGAGATGTAGATGATTTCTGTGGCTGTGGAAATGTTTTTGTTCATGTTCTTTGAGCAATCACACTATGATCTAATTTCGGCCGTTCTATGTTTGTTTTTGAACCAAGGGGTCGTCCGGGGCCCTTGATTAACTTAGGTACATCTGGTTCTAATTTGGTCGAGCTTCTTCGTTTTGTTACTCCTATTATTTCCTTCGAGGTTGTTGGCAATGCTTTAGATTTGATCGTCGTTAATTTGGGTGCTCTTACTATTCCTTTCCTCTGACGTTGTAATTCTGTTTTCTTGTTTTCCTCTATTTTTTTTCGACCCATCATCATAACTCTTAGTAATGGTAATCCATTGTTTATATTATTTTCTGCATAAAGAAATGGTCCTACTGGGTTTCTAGATAAGGCATCAGCGTCGGTATTGAGTCTTCCTGGTTTGTATTTAAAAGTGTATTCATAGTCGGTGAATTGAAACATCCAGCGCATCAAACGCTGACCTGGGTCTTTTCTTGTATGCATCCAATTCAATGGCTCATGATCGGCTACGAGAACAAATTTATTTCCTAATAAATACGAACGAAAGTGATGCATTGCATATAGTGTGGCTAGACATTCCTTTTCAGTCGTGGAATAATTTATTTCGGCTTTATTTAAAGTTCTTGAAAGGTAAGCGACAGGATGGTCAAACCCATCTTTTTCCTGACTCAATACTGCTCTAATTGCATTGTCAGATGCATCTGTTGTTAACTTGAATGATTTACTAAAGTCGAGTAATTGTAAAATAGGCTCTTGGCATAAGTGATCCTTTAGTATTTGAAAACTCTTTTTCTGCACTTCAGTCCATTCAAATTTTTCTCCCTTTTTTAATAAATCTGATAATGGTTTAGCTATTTTTGAAAAATCTTTAATAAAGCGTCTATAGTATCCTGCTACTCCTAAAAATTGTCTAATATTTTTCATAGTTTTTTGTTGGGGAAATTCTCTAACGGCTTGTATCTTTTTAGGGTCTGGTTCAATCCCTCGTTGACTCACTATATGCCCAAGAAATATTACTTCTTTTCGCAAAAATTCAACTTTATCTGGTTGGAGTACCATGTTCACTGATCTAAACCAATCGAAAAGTAACCTAACTTTACGCTCGTGATCTACTAGATCTTTTGCGTAAATAATAATATCATCTAAATACACTAGCATTTTAACATTCAATAAGCCTCTCAATATGAGATCTATTAGTCGTTGGAAAAAGGCAGGTGCGTTTTTCAGGCCTTCGGGCATTCGTCTATATTGGTAATGTCCATGGGGTGTCGTAAATGCTGTTTTATACTTATCATGTTCATCCATGGGAAATTGTTGGAATCCACTTGCCAAATCAAAAACTGAAAAATATACGGCTCCTCCCAACTGGTCCATAATATCTGCGATATTAGGCAATGGATATGCATCACCAATAGTCTTTTTATCAAGTTCTCGGAAATCAATTACTACCCTCCATCTTGGGTTTCCCTGGCTATCAGGTTTTTTAGGGACAATCCAAAGAGGTGAATTATACGGTGATGACGAAGGTTCAATTATTCCATCGTTAAGTTTCTTTGCTACGTGTTCCTCTAAAACTTTTCTATGTACTGGTGGGTGACGATATTGTTTAGTGTTGATAGGGATGTTATTTTCCGTCGGGATTTCGTGTGCGACGAGGTTAGTACACGGTAAAATGTCTCCTGGTAACAAGAAGATTTCTGAGAATTCAGAAATCAATTGATATATTTGGTCTCGTTCTTCCAATTTTAAATGACCGGTCCGCACGAGTCCTTTTAGGTCGTTTATTCTATCTCGTTTATTTTTAACAATTGGTCTTTTATGTTCGCTGCTAGTATCGGGATCAAATTCAGGTGCAATGTATTCGAAAGGTAGGATTTCTCTTGGGTCTATTTCAATCGTAATATCATCCTTATTAGTATTTATTGCCATAATATTACATTGACCGTTCTCATTTTTTACTATTCCATCTCCTAAATATATGTTATCCCACCCTACATCTATTTGCGGTAAGTATCCTTCAGTTAAATTAGTATTAATTAAATTAATTCTTACTATTTGACGTGTTCGAGCCTTAATCGTATATTTAGTTGCTTTACTGGTGTTTTTTTGTTCCTCATTAAGGCAATGTTCTACACTAGGAGTATTTTTATTCTGTTCAATGGCATGGGGTTGGTCGACTAATTCATTATTTTCACTGTATATTTTACTTTTATAAGTTTTATTATCAGTGGCCTTCATAAGATTTTCACCTCTTTCTGATAAGATTAATTTATCAAACTTATCTCGAAAATGAAAATCAGCTTTTATGTCTCCAAATTTTTCGAACTTAGATATATTTGACCTTTCGGGTGGGCCTACGATGTATTCGTCATAAAATTTCTGTTGGTTAATTTTATCTTTAAGGCATTCCGACTCTTTGTTAGTATCAAGGTTTGTAGCTAATATTTAATTTTCCTGTGCTTGTTTTTTGAGTTTTATGGTTTTTTGTTCTTTTTCATCTCTTTCCAATTGCTCTATTTCCTCAAGAGTTTTTAAAAAAGGGATAGGGTTCATTACGTCATTATCTAGTACTATAGCATCATGATAATATGATAATGTGGCTCGTCGTTCCTTACAAAAGTTTCGACCCAATAAACCGCCATCTTTGATCGGAAAATTGTTAGGGATCACATGAAAAATTGTAGGTTTTCCTTGTATGGTCATATACGTTGTTCCTTTAGTTAAAACTGGGTGAGGTGTGATTCCAGTAAGGTTAATAATTTCACTAGTCTCTACTCGTGAATATGGGTGCAACTGATCTAATTGAATTTGATTTGTGGCAGCACCATTATCGAGCATGAGGGTTATAAAGTGATTTTTTCCTTCTGGGATTGATAACCTTATGCTTGTAGGCTCGTCGTCTACGCCAATTCTCTGGCAGGTACCAATGTGGACGGTTTCAATTCTGTTGCTATTTTCATTACCTGCGCTAAAACATTCGGTGTAGGGGTTGAATTCTGTCTTTGGGGGCTCACCTCCGAACGACGATTGGGGTGAGCCGCCTAAGAGTTTAAATGATGCAGCAAACGGTCGCCTCCTGGTTGGTATTGATTTTGAAAGTTCTGATTCTGATAGTTAGGATTAAAACTTTGTTGATTATAACTATTATAATTATAATTCCCGGAATACCTATTGTAATTCTGACCTCTGCCTCGGTATCCTTGATTATTACCAGGATTAAAATTAGCATTCCTTTGAGTGTAATAATCATTAGGATTTTCGTTATCATATCGTCCGAAATTATTCTGATAATAATTAGAGTTTATCGATTGATTTTGAAAATTCCAATTTCTTTTCTGATTCTGATAATTTTTACAGTAATTCTGTTCATTATTTTGTTGTTGATATTGTCTATTACAATTTTGATAATCATTATACTGCCTATCAGCGTGATTATTCTCGTTGTCGATCTGTTGTTCATTAACTTGTGCCACTTGATGTGATGAGAATGGCTGATCGAGATACCTATTCTGCTGTTGATATGAGTTGTTTAAATTATTTCGAAAGTCACTACAAGGTAGTCCTTAATATCGCGTATCCAGAATTATACCCGCTCTCATTCGGCTCTCCAATCTCAACGCGTAATCGAAGGCGTCGGCTAGAGAAGCAGGTTCTTTCGCATCTACCTGCTGGCTTATCATAGGTGCTAGTCCTTTTATAAACATGTCTAACGCCATGTCTTTTATAGGGGTCATCATATGTGCGTTGTATGTATTGCCTTTATCTTCCATCAAGGCTTTTTCAGCACCGCTTAGCAGTAGGTTTTTATAATCATAATATTCACCAACCGATTGGCCTTGTCGTTGGCGCCCTTTCTGTAGCTGAGTTTGATAGTGAGCAACGGTTTTTTCTGTTGCATATTTTTTTTTTAAGTGGGTTATAAATGCTTCAAGGTTTTCGAAATCTTGGCCACTTACGCTTATGCGTGCGGCACCTCGTAGATTTTGCAATACTGCTCTTTTATGTAAATCTTTTTGATTATCTCTGACCCAGTTTTCTCCATTTCTAACATCTTGTATATAATTCTTCAGTGGAATATTTTTCCTATCGAATATAGGGATGGATTTAATCGCATGCTGAAATGAGAAGTTAGCATTGAGAGACTCCATCAGCGCTTCGGCTACTGTGATATCGGCATCATCGTTTCCATTGACCATTTTTTTAGTTGTATAATACCTTACGTGCGGTTTTTTTTTTCTCCTTTTTTTTTATTTATTTTTTTTTTAAACCTTTTTTATTTTAATTTTTTTTTTATTCTTTACGTGTGTCATACTAACAAAAAAAAATTATACTCCTATTTTGTTTTGTTTCTTTGTTTTGGAAAAACATTCCATCAAATCCTTGACATTTATCGCAGAAGAAATAAGAAATAATTGTGCGTGTGTATATATATATATATATGTGTATTTATTCATGTGTGAATGTGTATGTGTTTAATGTGAGCGTTTGCTTAACGCATGCAAGTGCAATAAGTTTGTTTTAATTTTTATAGGTTTACGATAAGTGTACTATGTGTATGCCCAAAAACTTAAGTGAGAGAGTGTAATCAAGCACGCTTATATGATATCATCTGCTTTAAGCAAGGGAGCATACGGCGCAGGGATTTCTAATGTGGCGTGTGTAGCTATACATACAAATTGCTACGCGAGCATCAGCTAGTGCGTGGTGTAATATTGAAGGGCTCTTTCTGCACGAGAGTATCCGACTTAACTTAACACTTTTTCCTCTTTAAGCAAGAATAGGCTCGACGGTCACGGTTTAAATACCGTATTAATAATTTTTTTATACATTCGTATGTATATAAGTAAACTCCTGCCTATGCGTTTATATGTTCTTGAGTGCCTTTAAGAAACTCTTTTTTCGCGAAAGCAATTAATTCATCAAATTGTGTATTTAATCGAATTTTAAAATTATCGCTTTTCCGCTGAACATTAATTTCTGAATTATAAAAATTATTTTTCTGAAACGTACGTACTACTTGTTTTTCGATTTTTTTGTTTTTTGATAAATTACCGTTTAATGTATTACAGTTATAGTAATTTTGTAACTGATTATTAATAAAATCTATTTTTTTTTCTAGAACGTTTTTCTCTCTTACAAGCTCCTGTATAAACAATTTTCTAACACTTCTCTTACTTTTTTTATTACTCGCAAAATTGTTCGTTGGAGGTTTCATGAAATATTATTTTATAAACAATTGTGGGTATATAAGTGAAATTATTAATTATATTAAATCTTTACTCCGTTTTTTTAAGAATTCTTCTTCTACTAACACTATTACGTGCAAATATGTCTGTGTGAATGTATTTGTTATTTTGATAGACCGCTTTAAGTAGCAGATCTAGGGTAAAGAGTGTCCGCTATTTCAGCAGGACTAATGGGGATGAACCGCTCTCGTTAGCAGATTCAGGGTAGGAAAAGAAAGACCGCTCTGGTTAGCAGATCTTGGGTATAGAATGTCCGCTATTTCAGCAGGACAAGAGGGATGAACCGCTCTGGTTAGCAGATTCAGGGTAGGAACAGTGTATTTGTTCTGTCTTGTAAGCGTGTAGTATAAGAGGTCACTATTTTCTTATTTTTCTATTATCATTTAAAACACATTATTATATTATAACTTATTTATTTTTTTGTTATTTTAACGACAGTTAACTCTTATTTATTTTTCCGCTTATTTATTAATGTAGTTGTTCGGGTTTTCTTACCGACCAAGCGGGGACCCACACCCTGCCATGCAACGTCGGTCGCTGCGCTCTCTCCCGGCCTCCCACCTCGTGCGTCACCGCGCTCGGCAGGTGGCACTCACTCGTGTACGAGGGCTCAGCGAGGACAGTCGCACGCCACGCCAGAGAAGGAGAGAGGAAGAAGACGACGATTACATGCCTAAGCGACTATCCTTTGTGCCTTTCTTTTATTTAAAGCGTTGAAAGCATTTTGTAATCCCCTGCAAAACAAATAAAGCAGTAAAAACATTCATTTGGTCCTTCGAGCCGGATCCCGAGGAGAAGAGCAGCCAACGCCGCAGCTAGGGTGGTCACAGTCTGCGATTCGACTTACACAGCGTAATGTAAGTACAGTTTAAAGAAATGTTGTGTAATGGAGGTCGTCGTGGTCGACACAGTTCCCACGATTCGACACAGGTGTTGGCCGCGACGAAGTCGTGCCGCCATTAACGCTTTATCAACAGCGTGCACACGGTGGCTACCACGGTCGCCACAGAGCCCGCGGTCCAGCAGCTGTGCTTAGCCACGGCAGAGATAAGGCCGTACGGTTGTCGATGCGACGCTTTGTTCGACGCCATTCGAACGTCGGAAAGCGAGACTTTCGCGGCCGCCATTGTTAGCCGCGATCAAGCGCTCGCGGTGTCCTCATCGGCCGCGGCCGCCATGTTGGCCTCGTGTCGCGCGCGTCCGCCTCGCGCGGCGGAGCTGTTGCGCTTCGCTGGCGCGGGGGGTCGACGCCGAGGGACAGGCTTCGAAGCTTGTGTAGCTTGCGTGCGCGTTGGCACGCGCGTGGTCTACGCACGTCCCTTCTGGCATCCTCGCCCTTTCGTGTTCTCTCTCACACTCTTTCTCTTTCACTCTCCTTCTATCTGTTTTGTCTGCCGTCGATGCACCGCACGTCGACAGCTGTGTCGAGTCTGACGATGACATGGCCCCGCCGCTCGTGGCCCGGAGGCAAGACATGCTTCGTGCAAACGTCAAGCTAGTGATCGTTTTTTCAGGTCGAACGACGACTGGACGAGCTTGCTCGGCTCCCAGAGCGCCCTCGCCGGCGTCATCAGCCGGTTCGCACGGGACGTCGAGAAGATCGACCCTCCGAACTGGAGCCTGGGTCTCGTGGAAGTAAGGCTCGAGCTGCTGGACAGCTACTGGAACACTTTCCAGGCCAATCACGTGAGTCTCCTGGAGTCACCGCCGCCCGAGAAGCTGGAGTCTCTTGACCAGATGTACTCGACGGCAGAGTCGGACTATATCGCCTCTCGATCACGCCTTTACAACGCAAGAAACACCCTCACGCCTCTCCCTGGCCCGGGCGGCGCCGACCTGGACCGTCATAACTCGAGACACGGAGCCCGCTTGCCCAAGATCAGCATCCCTTCCTTCTCGGGGAAGCGAGAGGATTGGGAAAGTTTCCGGGACCTCTTCCGCGCGCTCGTCCACGACGATAAACAGCTCACCGACGTGGAGAGGCTGTTTTATTTGAAATCCTTGGTGGACGGAGACGCCAAGGCAGCTCTCGACACCGTTCAGACCATCGGTGCCAATTACCCAACGGCTTGGGCCTTACTCGAAGCACGTTTCGAGCACCGCCGTCTTCTCATTCATGATCATATCACGGCGCTCCGTAACATCAAGTCTCTGAAGGAAGAGTCAGCTCGAGGGCTTCAGGGTCTCCTCGACACCCTGGGAAAACATCGAGATCAGCTGGAAGCTCTGGGTCGTCCTGTGTCTCAGTGGGACGACTGGATTGTCTCCTGCGCGATGACTGGCATGGATCCGACGACCCGGCGCGCGTGGGAGGACGAGATCGAGCGACTGGAGAGCGCTGGCACGGACACCACGGCGGATGTTGCCACTTTTGCTGCCTTGACGACTTTCCTTCGTCGACAGTGCCGTGCGCTCAGCTCCGTCGAGGCCTCTCGCCCTGCTCGACCAGCCAACACGGCCAGCATGCGCTCTCCGGCCCCCCCGTTTCCTGGACGAAACTTTAGAGCCCTTGTTACCAGTAGCTCGCTGCCGCCATGCCCGTCGTGCAAAGAGTCGCACTACCTGGGTCACTGCGCGCAATTTCAAGGCCTTGACGCGCAGGCCCGGCGACGCATGGTCTATCAAGGGCAGTTATGTTTTAACTGCCTGAGACCAGGTCACGCAGTAAAGTTCTGCCCTTCACGGTCCGTCTGCCAGCAGTGCAGGGAGCCCCACCACAGTCTGCTGCACGAGAGCAACCATCGGCGCAAGCCTGAATCGGATCAGCGTCCCTCTTCGCCCAAGAAGCCAAAAGTCGACCCCGCGGGCCCGTCCACCACCGACTCACAGCATCAGGGGCCTCCATCGTCCTGACTAGCCGTACTTCCGACCGCTCTTGTCCAGCTAACCGGTCCCACCGGCCGACGTGTCGCTGGTCGAGCTCTCCTTGATGCGTGCTCTGAGGTTACACTCATCTCCATCCGGTTGGCCCAGCAGCTCGGCGCAGCGCTAGAAGTCAACGAGGCGAGCATTCATGGGGTTGGGGGAGGGTTGACCATCCCTTCGAGAACCCGAGCGCATCTACGCCTTGAAACTGGAGAGCATGCACCGCCAATCCACCTGACAGCACTCTGCTTACCGCGGCTCGGGCTCACCTCTCCGTCTGCCCCCTTGCACCCAGCCGTGATGAGACAGTGGCTCGATCTTGAGCCTCTGGCCGATCCAGCGTTTGGCACACCTCGCCGTGTAGACATTCTGCTCGGAGTCGACGTTTACCACCGCCTCATCGAACCAGGTTACGTTCAGCGTGACGAGCTCGTCGGACAGCGCACGGCTCTTGGCTGGACTCTCGTCGGCCGGGCCCCTGGCCTGGGCTCGAACGCCCTCATCGCAGGCACAACTCTGCACACGAACACTCAGTCGCCCTGGGATCAAGAGCTGGCTGCGCAGCTCCAGCGATTCTGGGAGATCGAGGAGGTGCCACATGTCAGCCGCCGAGCGCCTGAGGATGTGAAATGCGAGCGAATCTTCGCCGATTATCATCGCGCTGACGACGGGCGTTACATTGTGCGACTTCCGCTGAAACATGACGCTGTGCGCCTCCTTGGTGACAGTCTGCAGGGCGCCACCGCGGGTTTGCGCTCGTTGCATCGTCGGCTGCAGCGGACTCCTGAGATGGCTTCTGAGTACGCCCGGTTCATGGCAGAGTACATTGCCCTCGGTCATATGAACCCCCTTACTGATGACCAACTCGCTGCATCGCACCGTCCAGTGCACTATATCCAACATCACGGCATTTGGCAGCACGGCGACCAAGGTCGCAAACTGCGCGTTGTTTTCAACGCATCGAGCCCGACTTCCAGTGGCTATAGCCTAAACGACGTGCTCCATGCTGGTCCTCGGCTCCAGACGGCTCTTCCCAGTGTGCTCCTGCGTTGGCGTCGTCACCGGATTGCGTTCTGTACTGACGTTCGCATAATGTTCCGCCAGATCCTGATTGATGAACGCGATGTCGACCTGCAGCGCATTCTGTGGAGCTCCGACCCAAAGCAGCCACCTACGCACTACCAACTGCTCACCGTTACCTACGGTGCCTCGTGCTCCCCGTACCTGTCACTACGGGTCGTACAGCAGCTGTGTGAGGATGACGGCCGCCGCTGGTCCGAGGCCGTCCCAGTGGTGATGAACGATCGCTACGTTGATGACATCCTCTCCGGCGCTGATGACATCGGCTCGGCCAAGCGTCTGCGCGACCAGCTGATCGGACTTCTTCAAGCGGGCGGTTTCCCTCTGCGAAAGTGGGTTGCCAGCACGCCCGAGCTTCTTGAAGACCTTCCCGAAGACGTCCGCCTCCGTCCTACTTGGGATCAGCTCAGTGTTGAAGGCCTCGTCAGCGAACTGGGCGTAGGCTGGGACCCGCCCTCGGATTTCTTCCATTTGACGCCGCCCGTTGTCGAATCTCAAACCACAAAGAGATCCATGCTCGCCGCGCTCGCAGGCTTGTTCGATCCGTGCGGCTGGCTTGCCCCGATCGTGTTGAACGCCAAGCTTTTACTGCAAGACCTGTGGCGCGCGCGCTTGGACTGGGACGAGAACGTACCGTCCTCCATGACTCGCCGCTGGACCGCTTTCACCGCCGAGCTGCAGGCCATTTCCGGGTTTTCTCTGCCTCGTTGGATTGGTATGTCTCCGTCGTCGAATGTCCAGCTGCACGTGTTTTCTGACGCCAGTCGCCGTGCTATGGCCGCTGTTGTATATTCGCGGCTGCAGTCCTCAGATGGGCCCGCTCTCTGCCACATGCTTCTCGCTCGTACTAAGCTTGCGCCCATCTGCGCGCTCAAGCCGATGACCGAGCCCGCCGCTCGCATGACCATCCCACGTCTAGAATTGCGAGCGGCCCTCATCGCCGCCAAGCTTCTTCGCTCAGCAGCCAGCGAGTTGGGAGTCGCGATCGAGCACTGCCACGCTTGGTGCGACTCTCAAATTGTGCTCCACTGGATACGCTCCGATCAGCCGGCCAACAACGTGCTCGTCGACAACTACGTCGCTCAGATCCAGGAGGTCCTGCCACCCAGTGCCTGGCGATACGTGCCGTCGCAATCGAATCCGGCCGACCTAGCCACCAGAAGTGCCGACATGAGTGGTCTCCGACAGCAGCCCCTGTGGTGGAGAGGCCCCACGTGGCTGGCCCAGGACGACAAGTCTTGGCCCCAGGAGACACTGCCTCCACCCACGCCCACGCTCTCACTCTGCTGCGCCTTCCGCGCGCCTGAATCGGACCTGCTGCAGCTCTTCTCGAGCTTGCGCGCTGTATTGGGCCTCCTCGTGCGCGTTCGTCGATGGGTGCGACACCGCTTGCGGCGCATGCCCACCCGTTCTGTGCTTTCGCCGTTGACGCCGTCTGAGATTCAGGACGCTTTTCTGGCCTGCGTTCGGTTGAGTCAATCGATGACGTTTGGGGATGAGTTGGTACTCCTGCGGAAGCGTGAACGTCTTCCGAAACGGAGCCCTTTGACCTCTCTTGCCGCCTTCCTCGATGCCGACGGAGTTCTGCGTGTTGGCGGGCGGCTCGATCACTCATCGCTGTCTGACGAAGAGAAGCACCCTCCCATCCTCAGCGGAACATCGCCGCTCGCTCGACTCGTGGTCTCTTGGGCTCACGCACGCGCCCTCCACGGTGGATATCGCGTTACCAGCGCATACGTCTCCAGGCGTGCCTGGATTCTCGGCGGGCCACGCAGAATCAAGGCTCACATTAGAGGGTGCGTCATCTGTGCCCGGTTACAGGCGCGCTCTTCAAGCCAGTTGATGGCTCCGCTGCCCGCGTCTCGCGTCACGCCGTCTCGCGCTTTTGGTCGCACCGGAGTCGATTACGCCGGGCCCTTCTCCGTGCTTACATCGAAGGGACGGGGGATCCGGACCACAAAGGGCTACATCGCTGTCTTCGTGTGCATGACCACCAAAGCCGTGCATCTGGAGCTTGTCGGCGACCTTTCCGCGGCCACCTTCTTGGGTGCTCTCACCCGTTTCACCGGTCGTCGAGGCCGACCATCCGAGCTTTGGAGCGACAACGCCACCTGCTTCCGTCGAGCTGATGTGGAGCTCCGCGAGGCGTTGCAGGGCGCAGAATTTGACTGGGACCTAGTCGCCGGGACTCTTGCCTCCCAGGGGGTTTCCTGGCAGTTCATTCCTCCTGGTGCGCCACATTTTGGAGGACTCTGGGAGGCCGCGGTCAAGTCGACCAAGAGCCATCTACGCCGTGTGCTCGGCTCTCGTCATCTAACGTATGAAGAGTTCTCTACGGTTCTCGTTGGAATTGAGGCCGGACGCTGGCCTCTGGGCCGTATCACCCGCATACACCCTGGATCCGATGGACTAGTCCGGGCTGCTGCCGTCAAGACAGCCACCGGCGAATACGTGCGGCCCATTGTCAAGCTTGCGCGTCTCCCTGTGGCATCTGCTGACTCTAGCCTCCCTGCGACGGACGATCGAGGGACTCCCCCCGCTTCGGCGGGCGGTGACTAGGGTTTCGCTCTTGGATCGAGGCGGGCGGGATGTTCGGGTTTTCTTACCGACCAAGCGGGGACCCACACCCTGCCATGCAACGTCGGTCGCTGCGCTCTCTCCCGGCCTCCCACCTCGTGCGTCACCGCGCTCGGCAGGTGGCACTCACTCGTGTACGAGGGCTCAGCGAGGACAGTCGCACGCCACGCCAGAGAAGGAGAGAGGAAGAAGACGACGATTACACGCCGAAGCGACTATCCTTTGTGCTTTTCTTTTATTTAAAGCGTTGAAAGCATTTTGTAATCCCCTGCGAAACAAATAAAGCAGTAAAAACATTCAGTAGTATTATATTTATTATTTTCTTTTTTTACTTTTTTTAGTACGGGCTATAGCCACTTTCTTATACTTTAATAATCTTTTTTAATTTTTCATTTCAGAGCTTCCTGTGTCAAGATATGATGTCAGCCAAAAAAAAGCAAGCTTCGTTGTGGCAGCCATATCTGGGCCATATTGGATGAAAAAAAAAAATTTTTTTTGCAGACTTCCATATGTATTTTTTTAATGAAAAAGAAATTGTAGTGTGATAATAAAGTTTACTGCGAGAAAAAAAATCTTGAAAATTTATGCAAAAAGACTAGAGATGCCCCCTTAATGATCCTTTTTTTCAAAGTATTAACAAATTGAATGATCAATTATAATTCGCTTATAAACTTATCATATCTTACAAAAGACATTAATTTTAAGCAAAGATTTATAAGTTATGTAATTGGCTGAAGATTGACACATCCCTACGATTTGAATGAGATTCGCGTATAAAACAAGGACAGAATGTTGATGACATACAGTTTCTAAATTTTATTTAAATTGTTTAGAAATAATTGTCAAACTATGGAGTAAAGATTTCTTAAAAAACTAATTCTTTATTTTAAATAATAAATCATGTTGAAAAAATAATTTTAAACATTAATAAAAAATTAGAAGTTACGTATGAAATCTTTATTCAGCTGCATATAAATCCGATAAAATTATCAAATTGATCACAACTTTTCTTTGTAAAAAATAAGTAATAATTACTATTTCTAAAATTGTAATAACCATTATGCTGGATGTTGCGCATTTTTTTTAAATATTCTCAAAAGTTAGGTTGTAAAATACCAGATTATTTTAGTACTGTTGTTAAATAACGTTTAATGTCATTCAAGTTTGTTTTCAGCTTCAAATCAAAAACTAAAAACTGTGGACTACAGTCTCACGCTTCTTCACAGGCTGCGGGACAGCAGATAGTCCAACTATTTGTTTGTTTAGAAAAAATTAAAAGGAAGAAAGAAGTAGAGTGTTGAATATAATATCCAGATTAACTTACCTTTCTTTCCGCTAATTATTGATTCTGATGGCCTGCACTTCCTCTTTCCGTCGATTTATAATTATTTATTTTTTTATTTATATATTTGTCATTTATTATTTTATAATAATTTAAATTCCTTTTTCAATTAGTTTTATATCACTTTATTTTATATTACTAGTATACATATAAAATAAAACAGAAAAGGAAAAAACAGACGGAACGTCTGGTTAATCTTATAAAATTAATTATTACGTCTGCACTTGATGAGCGGCAGTGGGCTACTAACTAAAACGCCGCGTAAAGAAATGCACCTTGCACGAAGTTTTAGTTAAATTTCTTTGTCTTACTTGCTATGGGGCTGGTACTTGCTGACTTCATGTGTTTAGGCTTCATGGCTCGCTTCGGTTGTCACTTGACACTTCCAAGAGCCACGAAGTTCACAGTCAGCTTTGTTAGGCGACGACTCTCGTTGAGTATGACTCTGTAAAGAGTCTTAAAATTTTGTCATTGGGAATGAAATATAACAGGATAAAATAGAATAAAAATAAAAATTTATTAATTTACGCAAGTCGTCACCTAACAACTGTTAATTGTTGACAAGGCCCATAGAAAGACTAGCAACATGAAATTTTTGTTATCCGAATTTGTACTAGTTCATATTGGGATGGTTTATTTATCGATAATAATTCGAAACATAAAAATAGCATATATTTGTATACTCTATAAAATTCACGGTTACATGTTTAGTGTAATAAATAATAATAATTAAATTTGACATTTCCTTTCATGTCAATTACAAAGCATTTTTTTCAACTTACTTGCGAAATAAGGCTTTTGTAAGGTAGTAGATTCCTGGAAATCCTTATTAGTACTATCTCATCGCTGCTCTAAAATTTTTAATCGCATTAACACATATCTCAAAAATGCTTTACAAAATACGCAAGCGTCTTGGCACATGATCAAGTTCTCATTAATTATCCATTACGTATAACAATAATTAGTTTTCTATACTACGAATAGGAACTAAAAGTATAAAATAATAATCAATATTACTGTATCAAACAATTAAAATAAAATGGTCAATTTAATGCAGTACATTATTTTTTTGTAAATTTAATTTCATTTCTTTAAATTACTTTACGCAAAAAATAATTAGATAAAAGAACTAATTTTTATGGTATTGTACTGTTTCTTTTTTTTCGTTAGGGACAGCATGCACTATTTAAGCTCGATCCCCAAATCGATGTACTCGAATACAGAGAGAAAATTCCTTTCCTAAAAACACGTCTGCGTAGCAAAGACGCAGGCATTAAGAGTCCGATTTATTACTCGCACATGTACTGCAGTTAGGCATTTGCAGCATTTTTTCCCTCACCCCCCCCC
This sequence comes from Copidosoma floridanum, assembly GCF_036245765.1. Lineage (NCBI taxonomy): Eukaryota > Metazoa > Arthropoda > Insecta > Hymenoptera > Encyrtidae > Copidosoma > Copidosoma floridanum. Next base: position 5,839,282 of record NW_028321905.1, on the reverse strand, counting down.
CCTTAAGCTCGTCTAAGGTTTCCATTCATTTCCACGGAGGGCCGCTATTGGAATGCAAAATATGTTAGCGACGACGAACTGGCTTTGAAGTTGTGGTGCATGTTTTTGGCGTTTAACAAAACATGCAGTCATATAGGAGGTAAGGAACGTATTAGTTATAGTGAACGCGACAGAAATACTATTTCCTAGTAATTCCGCGGGAGAAGAAAATGCCTCAGATCGAAGATTGAGGCAAGCACTTTGAGAACCGGAAATCTGTGAGCAAAACTGGAGCAAAGGGCGTATTCACGGGGGCGCAAAGAGAAGCCATAGGATTAGATCTGGAGGGCCGCTATTGGAATGCAACATTAAAAGTTGTCGAATTTTGAAGGTCTTCTAGTGACTTTTCTGGTCACATTCAATAAAAAATTATAAGTTTAAGACTGTGGACTTCCTGCAACATCCAACGAGGATAATGAGACCGTAACGACCGTAAATGAATATAGCGCTAGCAGCAGAATTTGTAATAGTGAAAAACGACACATAGACTGTTGAAGTTAAATATTTTAATACTAAATCTAAGAGCATTTTTCATACAACAGACTTGCATGATTGGTTTAAAATGAATGTTCAAAAGCCCATCACGACTGACATTGAGAAATTTCAGAAGCGCGACTCAGGATGGACACTGCGCTCAATTTTAATTTTAGTTATAAATATAAATAAGTATTATGCAATGTATGGTACTTCTTACATTGAACATCCCACTTCTATCATAAAAAAAAGCTTGCGTGAATGTGCAAAATTCAGAGCAGCAATGCTTCAAATGGGCTATTTTGTCAGCACTACATCTAACAAATGAACAAACAAATCCAGTGTCAAATTATACAAGATATGAAAACAATTACAACTTCAAGATGATCCCCATTCCAAAGCAACCACAGCAAATATCCAAATTTGAGAAACAAAATGATGTGTCAGTTAATGTGTATTGTTTGGAAAAAATAAAAAAATTATCAAACTTTACCCCTGCATTTGACAGCAGAAAAAAAATAAACATGTAAATCTGCTACTCATAGAAAGTTATTACATGAATATGGATAGTAATGGAAAATCAAAACGAAATAAAAATACAAAACAAAAAATCATTTATATAGAGAATGATGAGTTTTTTGTGATAAAGCAACAAAAGAGGAAGAATACGAGGTAGAAAAAGAAAATTTAGAAGAAAGTCGAAATGTTCACAGCAGTGCTAATAATTATAACAATAAAAAATATCACTATGTATGGATTAAAGATTTATCTCGACTTGTAAGAAGTTTTCTTGATAAACACAAGTGTAAAATATACATTCGTAACCGTTGCCGTTATTACTTTGTAACTAACAAAAAGTTACAAATCCTCACAGTAGAGTGCAAAAAAGTAAATAAGTATCAAGTGACTTTCAATAATGAGACAGTATACAAAAGTGCTCGTCCTTTAATAAAGTCATGCTCGAATTACCACTTCATATACTGTCTGATTATTGATTATATGACTATGGGGCAAGGGTTATGATGATTTACCTTTACATAAAGTGACTTTGCCGAGGTATGATAAGGTCTTTCTAAATTTTGAAATTTGTAAAAATAAAAATCGAGTACCACTTATTATTTATGCAGATTAAGAATGTCTATTGAACCCCATTCAAAATAATAAGTGTGCTATTCAACATCAGTATTGAGTATGGAATTTTACGTAAAGTATAGTTTTAATGACGCTAAATCACGATACACATACTATGGACAAGAAAATGAGAGCAATCAAGATCCAGCTACTTGGTTTGTAAGAAAAATGCATAATCTTGCCTTGGAGTTACAAAGCATATATGACAATCCACTACCAATGACCTTTTACTGATCAGGAAGATTTTGATTTTTTGATGCTGACAGATGTCATATATGTAAAAAAGCAATTAAGAATATTCACAAAGTTCATGATCATTGTCATTTAACTAGAGAGAGTAAGCAGTATGCGTTTATCATATTTAAAACATTTATTTCTCAAACTTGAAATCTAATTTTTATTATTTAGGTATCGAGGACCTGTAAACAATGAATGCAATTTCAAGTATCAAGATTGTCAATTAATACCCATAGTTGTTCGTAAACTAAGTAATTATAATGTACATTTATTTGTACAATAACTTGTTACTAGTTTTCCTGGATGAGTATAAGTCATTCCCCAAACGAAAGAAAAGTATATTTCTTTCACAAAATATGTTAAAGGGACAAGCATTAACTGATGCTTCATTGACTCGTTTCGATTTTCACCATTATCTCTAGATAAATTGGCATCCTACTTAGAAGAGTATAAAATTTTACAGTTTGTTTTCAGTTAAGATAATAGTTACTCTTTTGTCCAAATTAACATGCTCAAAAGGACAAGTATATTTCCATACAATTATGTGTCGTCGTATGAAAAACTAAGAGAAGCTACGCTCCCTTTTCAAAATAATTTTTACAGTAGATTATATGACACTTATATAAGTAATGCAGATCATGTACATGCTGAAACTATATGGAAAACCTTTGATATTATGAACCTGGGAGAATACTCAGACTTAAATCTTAAAACTAATGTGCTTCTATTGACAGAAGTTTTTGAAAACTGTCAAAATAATTGCTTTAAATTATATAAATAAGATCTAGTGCACTATTATGCCACACCGGGATTTACTTGGGATGCTATGTTAAAAAAAAAAAACGTTAGTTGTTACATACTAAATTACAACTAATATTACTTACGTACAAATTAATAATTAATAATCATTTTTTATATTTCACTGGAACTTATTACCAGTATTGATATTTTTTTATTCATTAAAAAGGGAACTAGAGGTGGAATCAGTAAATGTTGTAACAGATATGCTAAGACCAGTAATCAGTACAGGAAAAATTATTAAAAAGATAAAGCCGAAAAGTATATAGTTTATTTTAATGTAAATAATTTCTATGGTTGAGCAATGACTCAACCACTGCCTGATGGGGGATTTAAATGGGTTAAAAATATTCAAAAACAGCCTCAAGATTTATATAAAGTTGACAGTGAAAGTGTTTACGGTTGTATTTTAGATATTGATTTGGAGTACCCGAAAGAGCTTCATAATTTTCATAAAAAATAACCATTTTGTTCAGATCATACAGCAGCTCCAAGATCAAAATAGACAAAATGAATGACAACATTGTATGATAAGAAAACTTATGTATTGTATTGTAAAGCTCTTAAGCAAGCCGTAGACCATAAATTAAGAGTCACAAAAATTTCATCGTGCTTTGACATTTTGGCAGAGTGCATGGCTCAAGGAATATGTTGACCTAAATAGTAATCAGAAAAAAAGTCTAGAAATAAGTTTCAAAATATGGTTTTCAAACTGTTTTATAATGCAATTTTTGGTTAAACAATGGAAAACTAGAGAAAACGTATCGATGTTATGCTGTTAGATCATTGGAGTGGACGATATGGTGCAAGATTTTATATTTCTCAACCTAATTTTCACAGCTGTGATAATTACGATGAAAATTTTGTAGCCATTCAACAGCAGCGTACATAAGTAAGAATTAGAAAGCCTGTGTGTATTGGACTTAGTGAGTGAGACTTATCCAAAACTCCTGTTTATCGCTTTCATTATGACTATATGCTATCCAAGCTAAAAATTATTTATATATTACTCTATAATGATACAGACAGTTTAATTTAAGAAATTACAAACAATGATATTTATAAAATTATGAAAGCTGACATACAATAATTTGATGCATCGGATTATCTAGAAAATAAAAAATTTATGATGCCCTTAAAAAATAAAAAAGTTGTTTAACTCACAAAGGGTGTGTGCAATGGAAATATTGTATCAAAATTTGTCGGCCTAAGAAGTAAAATTTGTAGTATATTAATGAAAAATAAAAATGTAAAAAACGCAAAGGGTATTGAAACTAACGTTGTGAAAGCTACAATTGAATTTGAAGATTACATCATCTGCTTGAATAAAATAAGCAACAGTATCGAGCGAGAGCAATTGAATATTAGGTCTCGCCATCGTAAAAAGTATACGGAGAAGGAAAATAAAACTGCTCTCAGTTCCCACGATAATAAGCGATATATTTTTACTACTTTCACAGATACATTAGCTTAGATAATTACCTTAGGGACATTATGAAATAGTGGATGGGAAAAAAGAAGAGGATAATAAAAGGGGAAATTACGAAGAAATGACTTATCAAGAGGAAAATATTGAGCAATAGAATGATCTAGAAAATTTTTCAAAAACGGATGAAGAAGACGTGCAGCCACAAGTTAAATGCTTACGTATTGTGGGATCGAATTAAGTTTTCGGCAATGGAAACTGAGACTAGCTCGAAAAAAATATGTTGTAGAGAATAAAGCAATGCCAATCGATTTTAATGAAATCGAACAAAAAATATTTTTCGCTAAGGCTTCAAAAAAATGGCAAAAATGGTAAAACACGGTTTTGAGCGTTGGAAATAAACAATAAGCCTTAAAATAAGAAATGAAAACTATCTCTTTCGCATAAACATTAGGAGCTAAAATTTGGCAGAGTTGTAGCTTTAGTAGTTTTTAACAACCACATTAAATTTCAGCAAGATTTAATCGATAGTTTTTGCAAACAGCAGCTAAATGCAAAAAAAGGTACTTTGGCAAAAGGGCCCAAAAAAAGTTGTTTACAACGTTGGAAGTAATTTTTTTACGTGACCGTATATTTAATACCTACTCTACAATTTACCAAGTATTAAATTTTTTTTATACGTGAAATTTGCTTAAACAATGATAAACCTAATGGGTATTTTTTCCGCACGGCGGTACCACGCGTGAGGGGCAATGAGCCGTCATAGCCGCCGATGCATAAACGTCCACTCTCCAAAGCTCGACTCCGGTGTTATCGACCAAGTACGGTTAAATTGCAAATCCTCTTAAAAATAACGATATCTTGGGAACGAATAACCAACTTCTACACCAGTGCTCTCGACAGTGGCACCCAAAGAAGCGCGAAGTTCAAATTAGCTATATGGAGCAAGACGTGAGAACCCAGATATCACGACAGTATTTCATACACAAAAAATTAATAAATAAACCCTAAGCTATTTAACCCAATTACCCAGTGAGCCTACTGGTCGCTTTGTCATTAAATGAATTTAATAACACAAGCGCCAATCACCACACAACCCGGGGCGCTTACTGGTCGCTGTGTTATCAGAAAAATTAATTTAATAACACAAGCGCCAATCCCCACACGACCCGGGGCGCTTACTGGTCGCTTTGTCATTAAATGAATTTAATAACACAAGCGCCAATCCCCACACGAACCGGGGCGCTTACTGGTCGCTTTGTTATCAGAAAAATTAATTTAATAACACAAGCGCAAATCCCTAAACAAGCCGGGGCGATAACTGGTCGCTTTATTAATAAGTAAATTAATTTAATACCACAAGCGCCAATCACCACACAACCCGGGGCGCTTACTGGTCGCTTTATTAGTAAATAAATAAATTTAATGACACAAGCACCAATCACCACACAACCCGGGGCGCTTACAGGTCGCTTTGTTATCAAATAAATTAATTTAATAACACAAGCGCAAATCCCTAAACAAGCCGGGGCAGTTACTGGTCGCTTTATTAATAAATAAATTAATTTAATAACACAAGCGCCAATCCCCACACAACCCGGGGCGCTTACTGGTCGCTTTGTCATTAAATGAATTTAATAACACAAGCGCCAATCCCCACACGACCCGGGGCGCTTACTGGTCGCTTTGTTATCAAATAAATTAAATCACGCAAGCGCCAATCCCCACACGACCCAGGGCGCTTACTGGTCGCTTTGTTATCAAATAAATTAATTTAATAACACAAGCGCCAATCACCACACAACCCAGGGCGCTTACAGGTCGCTTTGTTATCAAATAAATTAATTTAATAACACAAGCGCCAATCCCCACACGACCCGGGGCGGTTACTGGTCGCTTTGTTATCAAATAAATTAATTTAATAACACAAGCGCCAATCCCCACACAACCCGGGGCGCCTACTAGTCGCTTTGTTAATAAATGAATTTTATAACTCAATCGCCAATCACCACACAACCCGGGGCGCTTACTGATCGCTTTCTCATTAAATAAATTTAATAACACAAGCGCCAATCCCCACACGACCCGGGGCGCTTACTGATCGCTTTCTCATTAAATAAATTTAATAACACAAGCGCCAATCCCCACACGTTCTGGGGCGCTTACTGGTCGCTTTGTTATTAAATAAATAAATTTAACAACACAAGCGCTAATCACCACACAACCCGGGGTGCTGACAGGTCGCTTTGTTATCAAATAAATTAATTTAATAACACAAGCGCCAATCACCACACAACCCGGGGCGCTTACTGGCCGCTTTGTTTTTTAATATGATAAATAAAATAACACAAGCACCAATCACCACACAACCCGGGGCGCTTACTGGCCGCTTTGTTTTTTAATATAATAAATAAAATAACACAAGCGCCAATCACCACACAACCCGGGGCGCTTACTGGCCGCTTTGTTATCAAATAAATTAATTTAATAACACAAGCGCCAATCACCACACAACCCGGGGCGCTTACTGGTCGCTTTGTTATCAAATAAATTAATTTAATAACACAAGCGCCAATCACCACACAACCCGGGGCGCTTACTGGTCGCTTTGTTATCAAATAAATTAATTTAATAACACAAGCGCCAATCACCACACAACCCGGGGCGCTTACTGGTCGCTTTGTTATCAAATAAATTAATTTAATAACACAAGCGCCAATCACCACACAACCCGGGGCGCTTACTAGTCGCTTTGTTAATAAATGAATTTAATAACACAATCGCCAATCACCACACAACCCGGGGCGCTTACTGGTCGCTTTGTTATCAAATAAATTAATTTAATAACACAAGCGCCAATCACCACACAACCCGGGGCGCTTACTGGTCGCTTTGTCATTAAATCAATTTAATAACACAATCGCCAATCACCACACAACCCGGGGCGCTTACTGGTCGCTTTGTTATCAAATAAATTAATTTAATAACACAAGCGCCAATCACCACACAACCCGGGGTGCTTACTAGTCGCTTTGTTAATAAATGAATTTAATAACACAATCGCCAATCACCACACAACCCGGGGCGCTTACTGGTCGCTTTATTAGTAAATAAATAAATTTAATAACACAAGCACGAATCACCACACAATTTGGGGCGCTTACTGGTCGCTTTGTTATTAAATAAATAAATTGAATAACACAAGCGCCAATCCCCACACAACCCGGGGCGCTTACTGGTTGACTTATTAATAAATAAATTAATTTAATAACACAAACGCCAATCCCCATACGTCCTGGGGCGTTTACTGGTCGCTTTGTTATTAAATAAATTTAATAACACAAGCACCAATCACTACACAATCTGGGGCGCTTACTGGTCGCTTTATTAATAAGTAAATTAATTTAATACCACAAGCGCAAATCCCCAAACAGGCCAGGGTGATGACTGGTCACTATCGTAATTATTAAAGCTATAAATAACAGTGAAAACAGTAATGTTTACATGGTAATAGAACTTGCATCATTGACTGGCGCTCTTGTTATTAAATTTATTTATTCAATAATAAAGCTTCCTGTAAGCGCCCCGGGTTGTGTGGTGATTGGCGCTTGTGTTATTAAATTAATTTATTTGATAACAAAGCGACCAGTAAGCGCCCCGGGTTGTGTGGTGATTGGCGATTGTGTTATTAAATTTATTTATTTAATAACAAAGCGACCAGTAAGCGCCCCGGGTTGTGTGGTGATTGGCGATTGTTTTATTAAATTTATTTATTTAATAACAAAGCGACCAGTAAGCGCCCCGGGTTGTGTGGTGATTGGCGATTGTGTTATTAAATTCATTTATTAACAAAGCGACTAGTAAGCGCCCCGGGTTGTGTGGTGATTGGCGATTGTTTTATTAAATTTATTTATTTAATAACAAAGCGACCAGTAAGCGCCCCGGGTTGTGTGGTGATTGGCGCTTGTGTTATTAAATTAATTTATTTGATAACAAAGCGACCAGTAAGCGCCCCGGGTTGTGTGGTGATTGGCGCTTGTGTTATTAAATTCATTTATTAACAAAGCGACTAGTAAGCGCCCCGGGTTGTGTGGTGATTGGCGATTGTTTTATTAAATTTATTTATTTAATAACAAAGCGACCAGTAAGCGCCCCGGGTTGTGTGGTGATTGGCGCTTGTGTTATTAAATTAATTTATTTGATAACAAAGCGACCAGTAAGCGCCCCGGGTTGTGTGGTGATTGGCGCTTGTGTTATTAAATTAATTTATTTGATAACAAAGCGACTAGTAAGCGCCCCGGGTTGTGTGGTGATTGGCGCTTGTGTTATTAAATTAATTTATTTGATAACAAAGCGACCAGTAAGCGCCCCGGGTTGTGTGGTGATTGGCGCTTGTGTTATTAAATTGATTTAATGACAAAGCGACCAGTAGGCTCACTGGGTAATTGGGTTAAATAGCTTAGGGTTTATTTATTAATTTTTTGTGTATGAAATACTGTCGTGATATCTGGGTTTTCACGTCTTGCTCCATATAGCTAATTTGAACTTCGCGCTTCTTTGGGTGCCACTGTCGAGAGCACTGTTCTACACTGTAAAAAAATTCAATACTTTGGTAAGTTGTAGAGTAAGTATTAAAATATATAATTCTGCAGAAAAAATGTATCTAACGTTGTAAACAACTTTTTTTAAGCCGTTTTGCCAAAGTACCTTTTTTTTGCATTTAGCTGCGGTTTGCAAAAACTATCTGTCTGATCTTGCTGAAATTTGGTGGTTGTTGAAGACTACTAAAGCTCCAACTCTGCCGAATTTCAGCTCTTAATGTTTATGCAAAAAAGAGTTATGAATTTTTAAATATTCGCTCAAAAACGAAGTTTTTTGCATTTTGCGGGGAAACCACTGGACCAATTGAGATTGACTAGAACTTATTTTGTTTATCTTTTTTACCACGCATACGCCTATATTTTTTATTTTTTACTTTAAGACTTATTGTTCATTTCCGACACTAAAAACCATGTTTTAGCATTTTTGCCATTTTTTTTGAAGCCTTAGCGAAAAATATTTTTTTTTCGATTTCATTAAAATCGATTAGCATTATTTAATTCTCTACAACATATTTTTTTCAAGCTAGTCTGAATTTCATGAAAAATTACTGACATTTCAGCTAATTCGATCCCACTAGTAACTGCAACAAAAATAAAGCGCAAACCATAAGTCAAAGAGAGTTAGTCCATATGACTAACTTATTATCATTTAGGAAGAAATGCAATCTAACCAATAAAGTACAGAAAAATAAGAAAGAGGAAGAAGAGTGTAAAAATTACACAGAGATAACAAGTGAAAAAAAAAAAGATGTGGATCAGCTAATTGTAGCAAAACCACTAGAAGTGGTAGGGGGTTCCTTATATAAAGGAAAGCTGCAACCTTTGCAAGTTTTGTCAAAGCCTAACAACTTGACAAAAATTTTATTTCCACGTCGACGGATGATTTTTTTAACAAAGGTGAGTATCTGGATACTTAGTCTTCTGCAGTTTTAACTAGAAAAAGCACCCAGAGATTGACTGCTTTTGGTAATCCGTCAAATGGTATGTTCGAGGCTTCGCAGGTACCACTCTCACAATAGTAAATGTCTTAGTTGAAAAATTAGGTGCATACCCCTTTTAAAAAACTTGCTTAGAATTACTCATTCGAACTTTATCACACACGCTAAAGAGTGACTCCAAAAATATCTCGAAATTAGCCCGTTTTTTCAACCTCGAGAATCATCCCAAATTGTTTATCAAATCATTGTTTATCGTTTGAACATTCACCTGGTAAATTTTCAAGAGGGAATCAGCTTTGGTTTTTTAGATATAGGAGGTAGAAGATATTGAAATATCACTAATGACTGTATAAATGAGGTTTACAGTGAGTCTCACAAAATAAAAAGTGTTTTCGCGTAGCTTACCAAACCACTATATTATTATGTTTTTTGGGTCACTAATTCCAAATTCGGGGTCAGATGACCTTCTTTACGGATGGTTCAAGCTCATTTGAAGGTCAAATCTGAATGAATCGTAAAAAAACTCTGAAATCACCTCCAGATAAGTTTTCGTAGTCGCTGATGACGCATCTGAAGTCAGGTATGCAAAATTCAATACACCTAATCAATAATTTCATTTAGAAATAATAAGAACAAAATATTGTTTTAACGTCATAAACTACAAAGCTTTATTTTTCTATGGTTATAGAGACATTTAATATATCTAGGTTAGGAATCCTTATGACATTATATTGACCGTATCCCAAGTACCATATAATAGTAGCAATGTGGCTGTAGCATCCAACTGTCCGTGAACCACTCTCACATGTGCAAAAATATTCGAAGATAGCCAGTCTACTTCTCTTAGCTCGATCAACAAGTACAAAAATATAATGGCTTTTTCCACTTCTATAGCGAGATTTCATATGTGATTTCACGAGCAGTGGATCGATAACGTTAATGCCATACTTAAAAAAATCCAAGCCTGCGGTTCTATGTCTTGCATAAGGATTGAATTTTTGTACTAAAAATATATCTTTCGCCACATATTCGGCGTAGTATGATAAGGCATTTTTTAATTGATAAGGGCCTAGGCAAACTTCATATAAATCGTCCAATGAAAGCTGAGGAAACTGCATTAGCGAATTATTTTCTTTATTATCCAAAGAAGTGAAAGCAGTGTCATCGAATGGAACTCTTTGTTGAGAAAGATTAAGATCAGTGACAGCTACTTTCAATTTATTCGGTACATTCAATCTTGATTTCATGGTTTCCCCAACATTTTGATATTCATCATTAGACAGAATTGGTTTGTGGAATAAATTAAGTAACGTGCAAGCAATTAACAGGTAATCAAAGTCATAGGACAGTATGGCATTATAAGCTGATACAGCAAGCAACTTAAATTTTTTTTTAAGTCGCCCAAATTCTTGCTTAATTATCCATCGCTCCTTGATAACAAATCTGGCTAGATTAGCTTTATACGTATCGCGCTCTCCAATTCCAGGAATATATGCCCTAAGCTTTTTTTCATCTTTTCAAAAGTCCATTACATCTCTAAATCTAGTATCGACTAAGACAACATCATTTTTATGAAGCATGGATTATAGCTTATCATATCTTTGAAAGCAATCATTCAAAATCTGTGCATCGTTATGGTTCGCATTGAAAGGACCCAAGACAAATAGTATAAATCCGTTTGGCGTGCATCACACCATGGGTTTAACAAGTGGCAATTTCTTTTGCTCACTCCACAACTGCTTTTGACCAGCAAAGTTTTTTGATTTTTGAGCTATCCGATAAGTGGCATCAAAAATAATACAGCCCTTATCTTCAGATATGTTGAACAATTCTTTTGCCAATAGAGTATTATTAACTATTATGGTTTCACGATTGGGAATGTTGAGAAAGTAAGGAACCAAATTTTGATTTAAATCATTTCTTGCTTTTTTTTAAATGGTTGAGACATTGATGAAATACTTTGATATCCAAAGATATAAGTCAATTGTTAATGTGAAAGTGCAGTACGAATTTTACACAAAAGAATAGCTACATCTTTTGATTCACAGTTCTAAGTGAATTTACATATTTTATTGAATTTATTTTTTTCAAATCCGAAGAAAAAATTAAAAGGCCCATCTGTCATAGTCTCAAGTGTATTGATATCGAATGTACTATCCACATTTTTGTTTTCGTTCTGATAGTATTCGAACATGATATCGCTTACAAACTTTTGCTTCGTCGGTGATACTTCTTCAAATATTTGTTTCACTAAAGGCCAATAATCGGCATCATTGAAATGTTCAGAGCACATACGGGCATTAGGCTCAACAAAGAACTTATAATTCATTAAAAAGAGCTCACGTTTATTGCTAGGAACAGCAATTAATTTTGATGGGTTCTTACACCCAAATGTACATCGATTATGTGAGCTTAAGTCTTTTCTATAAATGGACAGATCTGGCAACGTAGAGTAAGTTTAAATGCCAGGATTTTTTTGAACAGAGTCGTAGCACAGTCTGCATATTTTGCTGTCCACAGGAATTGTTTCTATAGCTTCAAGTTTTCGTTTTCTAGTATTATAAATAGTTCTCAAATTATTGATAGCCGATGAACTTAGATTGTTGGCACAAAAAAATTTTTCATCCTTTGATTTCTTTTTATGCTCACAGCCAAGACATGTCACAGAGTAAGGCATTTTTTAAAATGAATCGTAGACTGCAAATAATGTAAAAACATATTGGAAAGATAAATGGAAAGGATGATAAGTTGATTATAATAAAAAGACAAAAGTCTTTGACTATCGTACCTGTATATATTGTTACGGGGTGCTGCCAATGCGGAATAACGAGGCGGAACTGGCAACCTCAGCCGGGCCTGTGTTGCCCGGGTAAACTCGGCAACACCTCCAATAAACTTTATACGCGGGTCTCGCTCTCCGAGACACCACAGGGGCTAAATACCACGGCGACTTTGAACGTCATCGCCTCTCGCGACGACTTTAACACGGCACAAAGGGGATCGGGCACACACAGAAAGGAAGCACTCACGAGTAAATTTAAAATAAGGAACATATTTAAGATAAATATAAAGTATATAAAATTAATCCTGGGTGTTTAGGTGTGTGTGTGTGTGTATGTGTGTACGCTCGTCGAGTGCGAATACTCGACGAGCACGTGGCGCAAACTCGCAAACCGGGCAGACAACGAAGGGCTATTTGAGGGCCGCTGCCCTTTACAATCCACTGCCTGCTGGCAGGTACTTACGGCGATGCGGGGTCGCTCCCCGACGATGCCTCTTGCAGGCCAAGTCTACACGGGAGCAGTGGAGCGGCTACGCTGAGGTTCGTAGGCATCCCTACTGGTAGCGTTTGAAGGCCGAGATCGACGGTATCGGCCTTCGTGACCCTGAATCCGGTGTCACCTGCTATCTCAGCAGGATCCGGACACTCAGCACCAAGCACTGTACCAAGGACAGCTCAAGCACAGCCGCCACGACAACAATCGCAGGAACGGGAACACTCCAGAGGACGCGTCTCACGTCCCCCAAAACAGAATTCGCTTCTCGCGTGGAAATCGCCTTGGGGAAATTGCTTCTCGCAACCCCCAACGAAAATTCGCTTCACGCGCGTTCGCAGGCCCAAGTTAATCTGTCCTCTCTCGGCCTATTTCCCATTCCCCTACTTTCCCTTACCGCTTTCCCACTTAAGCCCTTTATCGCTCTCTCCCCTTTTCCTTGCTTTCCTACCTGCCCTAGCCTACTAATATGGCCTAACGTTGGGGCACCGTTACAATATAGTTAATACTTATTAGTGGTATAATTTATACATATAAACAGGTTAGCTTTAATTATTTTAATAATGTATCTCAGGAGCCCATAAGATCAACTCTCATATAAAAAAAGATTATGGATCTTAATAAATACACATTTCTGTACAAAATTATTCTTAAAGTCAGATATAGAGAAGCTGAGACTCAAATCATCTAAAACACTAGTTATTGACTTTAACTCAAAAGGATTCTGAATAATAACATTAAGGTCTATGTACAGAAAATTGAAGAGGCGACTGAATGAATGTCAATGATAAAATTAAGTCCTGTACACGAAAAATCAACGAGACACATTCCTCGACCAATATAATATTCATTCTAAATCAAGTTTATCTTGAGCTGTGATTATTGCAATCGTTTGCTTCCAATGAATCTATAATTAATTGTAAATTAGTATTACGTACTATACGCAATTGCGAAAGTTGCAGCCATGAGAATCAGTGTTGGAATCTAGTATATTCTAGATTTGGGAATTTCATTCAGATTCGACCTTCAAATGACCTTGAACCATTCGTTAAGAAGGTCATCTGACCTCGGATTCGGAATCAGCGACCCATAAAACATAATAATATAGTGGTTTGGTAAGCTACGCGAAAACACTTTTTACTTTGGGAAACTCACTGTAAATCTGATTTATACGAACATTAGTAATATTTCAATATCTTCTACCTCCTATATCTAAGAAACCAAAGCTGATCCCCTCCTAAAAATTTACCAGGTGCATGTTCAAACGATAAATAATTTGAGACAATTCTCGAGGTTGCCAAAACGGGCTATTTTTGGAGTCACTCTTTATGTTTTTTTTCCACTTTTGCTACGGATATAAATTTTTTCAAAACCTTATCTTTATTAGCAGCTGACACATCCTTAGGTTTCATCGCAATCGGTCGGTGTTTGTACTTGTTAGTTGCTGTAATTATCTTGAGTAAAATATCGGTCTACTTATAGCTACCACGCAAGCTAAATTTTTTTCACATAGCATATTTTAAAGTACGATTAAATCGCTCACATATTGATGCTTCAAGATTACTATCTGTAGAGTATGAATCAATTTTATTCTTTTGCATAAGACTTTGAAAATTTGAGTTGTAAAATTATTTTCTGCGATCGGTTTGGAGATTTTTTGGTACTCGTCCTTTAACTAATATAGATTTCATAGCTGCCGTTACACTTTCACCAGTTTTATTCTTTACTGGCACAGCCCATGCATGCTTGGAAAATATGTCGATGACAGTAAGCATATATCTATACATAGATATATCTATATATAGATTTCTATAGCCTTCATTCTCACGAGCATAGGGTTGCATCTCAGCAACATCTACTAGCCAAGTCTCATCTAAGCCACACATGTTAAATTTCCGATGAGGATAGTTACGTCTAGCGGGCTTGTGAAGTTTGTCAACAACCCCATTTATGTTTCAAGTTCCTAGATTAACAGTTGTTGTCTATGCCCGAATAAATGGACATTCTTTTTCTTAGTTGTCTGTGACAGTTTGAATGTTGTCAATTGTTTTAACAATGATTTAAAGTCTTTCATCCAAGTAAGCATAATTTACTAAATCCTGAAGCTGTATCGGTTTTGCAATATTGCACAATCTCTTGTTATACAAATCATACTGGCCATCTGGTGTAAGTCTGTATTCGATGCCCAGAGGGCCTCAAACGCTGCCACCTTTAGTTTTACCTAGCTTACGTCCAAATAACTCAACGCTCATGCTGATACTGAAGTCAAAATTAATTGTCAGCTTAATGTATAATACCACCTTCTCTCAACTCTTCGATAATATAATCCAAATAAATTTCAGGTTTGTGGCTAGGTTTACCAGCTGATCTCTCAGTAGTTAATAATCGAAGACGATCGACTAGTTCATTGGGATCATCTCAATGTACGTAGTCTGTCTGCGTATTTAAGCATGCAATTTTTAGTTGTAGTAATACACCCCCTAGTTTTTTGCAACAACCTTATCGAACGTTGGTCCAATTACTTTATTGAATTTCATACTATTCTTATTTCGTACACTTTCACTTCTGTCAAATGTTTTTCTATGTATGCTTGAAGTTTCCAAAAAAAGATGATAATTTATTAAATCCTCATTCGTGATAAGATTTTATCAAAACGTTTTTCCATAAGCAGCTTCATCAATTTATCAGTTATAAGATATTTTTACCATTTGTTTAAATTTGATTATTTTCAAAACTTATTTATGAATTACTTAGCATATAAACTTCATCCTCTTTTCGTACACCATAAATTTGATCTAACTGGTGCAATTCATTAAGATCCAATATTTAAAGATACAACTTAATATTATCAGATGAATCATATTCGGTATCACCCTACTCAACTACTGTGGCATAGCCTCTTTAAGTCCTTTCCAAAGAAACATTGACGTAATCAGTGCTATGACTCATGAGTGTTTAAGACGTTTGAGTTTGGAAAGTATGCTTGGCTAGATTGGTAGTATTATCAGTAAAAACATCAGCGTCACTATCATAAATAATGGATGACAGTAACAGTGAAGATTTATGAGCATGTTGTTTTCTTTTCTGCATGCGTTTATTTAACTTCTTTTGATCAGCTAGGGGTATAGACACTTGAGAAATAATGTTGATCTTGCTTTCTTTAGTGATTTCTTGAAGAGAATCGGTGATTGGTTTAAAGGTTTTACCGATGGCTTTGTCAAAATTTGATGCTTTATTTTTTAACAATCTATGCTTATGCCTTATAGCTTTTCTAAACTTTGTAATTTATTAAAAAACTTCTTTTTCTCGACAAAATTCAGACATGTTGACTATTTGCTGAATATTAAAAGACTAAAATAATTGTTAGGTGCATGTGTTGTATTTATAGCGAAACAATAAAACCCTATCTATATGTACTTTTCTCAACATCTCTAACATTACCTGTCACGACAAATCCATATTTTTTGTATTTCCAACGTTTTATGCGTAAGTTCTTAAATTCTGCAAAAATCATGTCTGTATTCGCATGATCAAGATAAATGTGTTTTTGAATTTATATCATCCTGTCTAAATATTTTCAACAGATGACCAATATCTTAAACCACATTTTTTGGAATTTGTGCGTAAGATGAACATAGATAGAAACAATCAACATTTCGGTGTCTCCACATACAAAAAGTGCTTTAACATTATCTTGTTTTTCACTCGCTGTATCATCGAAAATCATGATAGAATTGGGGAGTATTTTGTCAGGTGCTATAATAACTTCATGGTCACTAAATGAAAGAAATTAAATATCCTTAATATATCCTTATATTTTAAATGATTCAGTGACTTTGATTAAATATATACATTTTCGAATCTTAATCCATTAGGATGTGTTATTAAACTGAGTAAGCTCTTTGATTTTCCACAATTTGAAGGGCTACAAAAAACAGCCCTAATAGTGTCGGAGAGTAGATGTCTATGATGTTTTATTGTTTTATCTTGCTTAACAAGTGTATCAAAATTTTTGTTTCTATGCCTAACACTCACGAGGGTTATAATGAACTTAACGTGGGTGATGACATGGTTATTCTACCAACAGGTAGTTATAAAATCGAAGACATATAAACTTACCTCATCACTGAACTGACATCAAAAAATATGTTATTAAGTTTGAGGCCAAACAAGAATACGCTTCGCAGCTTAATCCAGTGCAGTAATGCAATCAATTCTCGATCGCATACTTCTTGGGGTCAGTATTGGGCTTCACAAAACGTATACTTAGATCAGACGTCACTCATAAGTCAGATCAACCTGTAGCAGTACTTTAAATAAATGCACTTCGAGTTGAACGCATAACCACTGGAGCATATAATTATTGACATAAAGCTCATACGATTCATAAATTTTTTCTTGCAGTTCCACAAGGCTATAAAATCATTGAAGTTCCATCACAGATGATTTACTAACCTATTGCAGTGAAGACCATAGATTATCTTTAAGTGCGTATTGTTGATCAGGGTGGAAATTTGGCGAATTTTCGGGGAGAAATTATAACAATAAGACTTCTTGTTAAACAATCGATATAAGTATAGGTATTATTCATAATGTGTAGAAAATTGGTAGAAGGAATATAAACAAGCTAACATTGGAAAAAATACTGAGTTGTCAACGAACAAGCAAAGTTTTAACACATCAAAACGTACAGTTCCCAAAAAGCTTAGGTTTCAAGGTAAACGTTGGCTAAAACTTATCTGCAAATTTTCCCCCTGCTTTTAAAGATGGAAGAAATTATAAACATTCAGTCAAGTGTCACATTTGACGAGTCTATTGCACACTATGAAATTCATGCTTATTAACCATACATTTCATCAGTATTAAATAATAGTGATGAAATTTGTATTTCGATTCAACATCAAGATTTATGCCTGTTAACTTCGCACAGTGCTGTACATATTTGTAAGAGGCTCACATTGACCAATGATGCTGTAGTTACACGAATTGCATTAGTTAATAATGATATTTGTTATTTGTTTAAAGAAATACTCTACGAACTTAAAGGCATTGAAATAAATGAGTGCAAAAATGTTGGCATAACAACATGGATGAAAAGATGGGTGTCGCACTATCCCACTCAAAGGTCAATGCTAGGAAACGCGGACTAGTTAGATATTGCAGAGACAAGCAAGCTGATTAATGATGCAGGTTATTTTGACATTTTCATACCTTTAAGAATGATACTCGGCTTTTCTGAAGACTGTCGTAAAGTTATTGTAAACGCAAAGCATGAATTGATTATCACAAGATCGGGAAATGCTTAAATGGAGTCATACAAACAGATGCTCATTGATGCTTAGAAGGATTTCAAAATTTCATTAATTCGTACAGAGTGGCTCATGCCTTATGTCAATGCGTTGGATCAGCGAAAAATTCGTTTACTAGATGTTATTGCAAAAGACCGACCTATTTCTATGAGTTTTTGTAATTGGAAGTTGTATGAGTACCCTCTCCTCCCATCAACTTCAAAACACGTTTGGACTGTCAAAACATCAAATCAGAATAAGAAACCGCGCTCCGTCATTTTTGGGTTTCAGACGAATCATGAAAGTCAAAAAGCAACAAATGCTAGCCACTTTGATCATTGTGGTATAAGTAATGTTAAATTATTGCTCAACTCACAGCATTATCCCTAAGGTAATCCTAATCTAAATTTGGACAACAATCAGTTTGCATTACTCTACAGTATGTATATAAATTGTCAAAATTCATACTATGGTAAAGAAATAGAACTCATGCTTGGTAAAAAAGATTTTATTACACACATGCCACCTCATCCTTATTGAAAGCTCGAAACAAAATAAAGCTTTGAAAAGCGCGCCAATCAATGTGCGTTTGGAATCTGAGTCAAAAGATAATTTTTACTAGGAACAGCTGCCAATTGTCTAATTGAATACGGTCGCATAGTTGAATATGATCCTGTGAGTGGAGACGTGAAAAAACTTGTCTAGACTTGTCTAGGGATTAAAATACTTTAGTATTAGTCATTCAAGTTTTTTTTTTATCGTGATGGAGTACATAGTCGACATGCAAGGTTTCAAGAAGCCTGGTTATTATAATGTGTTCAAAGAGTTGGCAATTATTTTGCTTAATAAAAATGTTGAGCCATGTGTTTTTCTCTTTAAGGCACCTTTTTTTTGGCGTAAATTAGGTGATGAATACAAGCGATTGAATTTATGGCTTGAGCTCAACTATCATGGACTAAATTAGCAATCAGGTGGTATAAACTACGCAAGAATTGGCAACGTGCTTCGAGAGAATTTCAAAGATGCTTCAAATATTTTTGTGATCAGTGAGATAAAAAAAAAAATGGCTCAAGCGATTTAATATTCCGGTTACTGATATGTTAGACTATCCACCATTTGAGCTACCATTTTTAGCAAGTGCATGCTCACATCATAATGATTCGCATAAATCTATGAGTACCATTCACAATGTTAAGAAAAGGAAAAAACTACATTTTCAAATGGAATGGGGAAGATTTCATTAGCTCTGATGAAAAGAAGTTATAAATAGTGATTGCTCAATATATTTTTCGCAATGTGGGAAAGTGGTAAAAGAGACATCAAAGAGAAGAAGAAGCCCCTAGTCAACGGCGGAGACCAGGAGAAGAAGAATAAATTACTGTTTTTGTTTCAGAAAAAAATCACAACCGATAGATACTAAATAAATGAAAAATCGTTTTCTAAAAATATAGGTTGTAAAAGTGTGCAGCAGTTTTTAACATCATAAATTTCATTATAGATATTCAAGGCTTTTGTGGTGCGAATAAAAATTACATGCCCAAAGAAGTTGCTGTGGTGTCATTACAAGGAAACATTTTTGGGCATTGGATTGGAAGCCACCTTGCGCTTACAATCAATTATCGCACAATGTGAAATTGTATAACAATCATCAGACGCTGGAAGTGCAAGGTATTGAGTGGTATGATGATGACAATACAACAAATAATTTTAAGTATCATCTTGCTACTCTTTCTAAAAATCGCAAAAGAATTTATGTGTGTGGTAATTGTTGAGCCAAATACTTCAGTTCACTCTAAGCACGTTAAGTTTATGATTTGTAAGCAATTTGTCTTTTCTTAGAAGAAATCGAGGATAACTCTTCACCCATATGTCTTACCCATACACAACAGCATTTCAAAAATGAACAGCTATTCTGTGAATTACATAAAGCATACTTACTAAATGAATGGTTTATCAAGACTATTTTTAAAAACCTTGACGTATCACAGTGATAAGTGTTTAAGTGCATACAAACATTATGTATTAAACAAAAAAAAATTCAGACTAGATTACAGGTAAGGATGTTATCGATAATGTAGCAAAATGAGAGAAATAATCTATAAAATTTTTACTTGCACATGTTAAAGTAAGATTATAATCATTAAGTTATAAACTAACACATTATGTTTTCATTTAAATTACCTATACACAACCTTTACTTATTACTTGCTCACAAAAATTTAAAAATTATGAAAAGATATTTTGGGAATTAATTTAAAAATTAAAATAAAGAAATTAGAAGTTCAAGTCTTCAATGGATCAATACGATTAACCATTTCATACCAATGAGATATTTAATCAACTTAGCTATTAAGGACTTACATATTACAGAGCACGAATAACATGTACGTTCCGCAATAACGGCATATGCAAATGCAGATTTTTTTAAGCACTGAACTATGTTGCTGTTTGCATAATAATTAACGATTATGATTATACTTATCTAAACTCGTGTGAGAGCTCGTGCGCTTGTGCGTGCATGCGTAAGCTCACCCGCACTGCAAACGTACGCTCACACGTGGTGCATGCGTACGATCGCGCGTGTGCATGAGAGGTTAAACATACATACATACACTGTACATACATACAACATTGCACGTTGGTCAAATGAGAATCAACTTCGCCCTAATCACAAAAAGACTAAAGTCATGATATTGGCTAGCTCCAATTGTCTTCGCACATTTGATCTCAGAGATGTCTCGAAGGTTACGATCAATGGGATGGAGCTTGAATATGTGACTGAGGTCAAGAATTTAGGTCTTTGGCTTACTCCTTCACTAAATTGGGACCGACATGCTACATATGTCTCCGGAAGAGTTTTCCGTTCGCTCTATTTACTGAAACATTACACACATGCACTCTCATTCCCTAATCGAAAACAGCTCGTTGAGAGTCTTATATTTCCACTGTTCGATTATATGTCCACAGCCTACCACTCCATCGACTCAGTGTCTAATCTCAAGCTTCATAGGGCATTAAATGCGTGTGTTAGGTTTGTATTTGGTAACATCAACCACTCCTCACGTGTTACACCTTTTCGTATAGCATTGGGCTGGCTATCGGTTGGTCGTCGACGCGACTATTTTCTAGGATATCAGTCATACTCTTTTATATCATCTTCTCACCCACAATACTTATCATCTCAATACATTCATACAACTGACCTTAATCATCTTCGTCGATCTGCCCGGCAGCCCAAAGAAGCCCTAGTATGTCCAAGATTCCACACTGAAACCTACAGGCACTCATTTCTCATTCAATCCACTCTCCTTCTAAACTCGCTGGGCATTACAGTTTTCGACACAAGGTTAAAAAATAAATTTCAAACATTTCTGTTTAATAAATTGCTTGATTCTGATTCTCAAGATTGGAACCGCGAACAAGGCATTATCTCATGACTCTAAAAACTTTTAAAATTATTTTTAATAAAAACAAACTTATACAATCTTACAATAGCTACAATAGTGTTAAAATAAGTCTAATCAATTACGTTAAATTTATTTATTGCCAAATTATACGATTATTACTATTACCAATTTTATTAATTATTTTGTCAATTATAATTATATGTATTCTACGAACTATTACTTTTGTCATCTTCACTGTATTCTTATTCCATTGTTATTAATTATGTTGATAATTTGTTATGTATCTTATTACTCTATTAATTATCTGTAAATTATTTGAGAACCATACGTGGTTATACCACAAGGTTTGAATAAAGAATTAATCTAATCTAATCTAATCTAATACATACATACACATACATAGTCCACTTGAATAATGAACCCCTTGTCTAATAACAGGAGGAAGAAAGAGAGCACTTTGTGGAGCAATATATCGTCCTATATTATACAGAGAATTTGGTGGCTGTGGCGATAAGACCCCCACCCCTCCTCCAATAGCCACCACAGGCTTCTCACACTTCCCAATCGACGAACCACAAGTTAAGGCAAGATCCGCCCATTTTCTTCGATGATTTGACCTTGACTTATCATTCATTGCCCTCACTGTCCCCTCACTGCCCTCTCTTAAGATTTGCGTACAACCCTTACATCCTTCACTGTCCCACCACACAATCAAGTAAAATTTGATAAATGTCTTTATTATTTCCATTGGGTTCAAATTTCCAATTGCCCTTCCACACCGTCCCCCCACAAACTTTAGAAATACCCCTTCTCTCACACAGGCCCCTCAACGCCCCCAACATGATAAGCAGATTTCCACACCACCTGTGAGGTATTGCTAATCGCGTGTTGATTTATTTTTTCGATTTTCAATAAGTTTATCAATGATATTAGTCAGAAGTATAATTTTACTACATTATAAAATTATACTAATGTAATATAAAAATAATAAAACAGTTGAATCAACAAACCAGCCATGGACCATGCTTGTAGCCTTATTTACCACAAAAAGATAGAAATCATATTTATTGAAATGTGTCAAATAATGTGCATCGTCATTAAACAATATTTAAATAATAATTTTATTCATTTAACAAATTGATTCATTATCTGAATTAACTGAGTAGGAATATGTCAGACAATTTTATACTTTTGCTAATGTAAAGAAATTAGTTTTTTTTTTTTACCAACATTAGATTAGTTAACATCAAAAATTTCTTTCTAAGCGATATTTTCTACTTTTAAATTATTATCACATTCTATTTTAGTATAAATTTAATTTTTATCTGTGCATCTTAATAACGCAATGTATAATTAACCATGCAAAAACAGTAGTTTTCTCAAATATAATTCAATATTTTCTTAAAACTTCAACGTTAAAAGTACCTGATAGTCATTGAAAACGCCTAAGACTACAGGAACTTTTTTTCTGTATAAAATAAAAGGTAATAATAATGAATTTTTCGTATGAAAACTCTCTTTCCAATTTTTTCTCCACTTATAATTTTTGCCGCAATATTCTATTCAAGTAATTTTGTGATTTGTAATCTTGTACCATTACATAAGCCATCCACTATACTTCAATTGCGTATCAACATAACAACTGTTCCAATTTTTGAATTAAGTTCATACGGTGGTAAGCCTTCACGAAAATTGTTTAGAAATTCAATTGGAAAATTATTATTATCATTACTATTGTCCATTATTATTATTATTATTATTATTACTTGTAAGTAATATGATCTATGCTGTAATATGTTTTTATTTCCCCTTCTACATGATCTAGAATCTTATTACTTAAAATAAAAGTATATTCGTTATGAGAAATAAATATAACGGTTTTTATTGAAAAGTTAAAATTTTTACCAAAAATATCAGAATAAACATTAGTTGTTTTTATTCATTTGGTACATAAACTAATTTAACTTTTCATTCTCTAATATCTAGTAATAATTTTAAAAATTTTTTTGTCAACCAAACAAATATAGATGATATTAATTTTTAAAATACAAAACAACGACTAAAAATATAATGATTTAATACTTTGTTGTATAATAATGTTTTTACCGCTATTTTTTAAAACTAGAAAAATTAGTGCAAAATCACCTGCTAAAACTATTAATTTATTACCAAAATGGAAATTTGTATCACATAAGTCACGTAATGTTCTTTTGACTATTTCTAAGGCGTTTTTTAAATTATAGAAGTGTCGTTCTTATCTGTACTTAATATTAGGCCTAATCAGAATCCCATATTAGGATGTTACAGTGAAGTAAAAAGAACCTATGAGACTTTTTTCCGGAAACATTATATTAGTAATAAAATGATGCAAAATATTTCTTAAATTTCATCTCCTTTGAATATTTTGCGCGATTAGAAACGAGGTAAGAATTTATAAAACGGTGTTTATTAAATTTACACTACTTCTGTTTTTATTCTCAATCTACTTTACAAAGACATTTTATTTCTTAAACTTCAAGAAGCAAACTCAAAAAACAAAGTGATTAATTGATTTAAAAATTGGAACGTGAGCGCACGGAGCGCGCAGGGGTGCAGAGCTATATATATGTATATATATATATATATATATATATATATTTATTTAATGCATGGGCCCAGTCTACAGCACAAGGCTTCAACACTGACACAGTATCGTACTATCGCCACTACCATGCTGGGAATGTTGGAGAAGGAGAGAGAGAGAAAAACATATAACGAGTAAATACTTGTCTAATAGAACAAGGAGAAAGAGAGAGCACTCCGGAAGCAGGATGTATATATATATATAACGGTTGGACTCATCTAATATTTCTCTTCATAGTACTCCCTCCACCACTGGTACAATATCGCTCTCCCCCACCACGATGGCCTGATACAACAGTAGCCCGTACGATAGTGCGAGCCACGCTCCCTCCACCACCATCTCAGGGGGAGCTAGGGTGGGTCCAGAACTCCATAGTCCATCTACTAACACAATCCCGAATCATACACGTTTGGTAAAAGATTAAATAAAGAGATGCGAGTTCTCATGTTAAAAATGCTTAAAAATATCAAACTAAAAATGTTATTGAAAGAAATTGACCTTGTCAACGTTTCCATCTAGTTCGGGAATGCTAAGACAACTCAATTTTTCCAGTTAAAACTACAGATTTGTAGAAAAATCTCTGTACGTAGCAATGGAAACAAAGTGTCACCTTGACCAGGATTTGAACCTAGAACTCTTTTCTTGTCGGAAAAGCGCGTTACCAATTTTGCCATCAATGTCTCAGCAACTTCTCTCCTCAATTGCTACATTTTATAGTTTTTTCGGCGATTTTTTTGTCAACGCATGCTCATATGGTACATAAGAATATTAGAAATTAATCTTATTTCATCGATGGGTAAGTATTAATGCGAGTCCTTAAACTTATCGACTTTCTTATCCAGTTCAAAATTGCCAAGGCAACTTGATTTTTTTAGTTAAAACTACAGATTTGTCGATAAATTGTCATACGTAGCAATTGAAAAAAAGTGCCACCTCGACCAGGATTTGAACTGGGAACTCTTTTCTTGCTGAGAAAGCGAGTTACCAATTTTGCCATGGAGTTCTTGGCGACTCCTCTCCTCAATTGCTACATTTTGTAGTTTTTTCGGCGATTTTTTTGTCAACGCCTGCTCATATGGTACATAAGAATATTAGAAATTAATCTAATTTTATCGATGGGTAAGTATTAATGCGAAGGCGAAATTGGTAACGCGCTTTCCCGGCAAGAAAAGAGTTTCAGGTTCAAATCCTGGTCGAGGTGGTACTTTTTTTCAATTGCTATGCATGATAATTTTTCTACAAATCTGTTGTGTTAACTGAAAAAATCGAGTTGCCTTGGCAATTTTGAACTGGATGGGAAAGTCGGTAAGTTCAGTGACTCGCAATAATACTTACCTATCGATAAAATTAGATTAATTTCTAGTAGTCCTATGTACCATACAAAAGTATTATTTAAAGAGAGAAATTAAAGCTCGAAAACGAATAATGCATCAAATGGGGCTGCCAGGTTATGAAATCTAGGGGTAGAGGTTGAACATTTTCATTTAAGAGGAAGGGAGCCGAGAGTGCAGTGGAAAGTTGATATTAATTTAGATAAACTAATTAATATTGAGAGTACATCTGGAGGCAGGAGAAAACACGAGAGAAATTAGGCATTATCTTACTAACATGTAAAGCAAGGTTGCTAAAATCATAGTAATCACTAACCACGAAAACTACTCAACCGATCTTGCTGAAATTTTACAAACTTATTCATGACACTTCCTAGATGGTTTTAGTATAGTTCTTATCTTTAAAAAATTCATAACATTAGCTATAATGTATACAAGGTAAAAGATTTGCAAAAATAGGCTATCTTTTTACTTTAGTTCAGTAAAATCCGTTAAGTGGCGTAGAAGTAAAGTTGAAGCTACCTGCAATATAATTAAGTCTAGTTATTATATCATCGGCAGCGCATAAATCATAAAGCTAGGAGTCATGCAGCTGAGTATCCAAGCTACACACTGTTCTCACTGTGAAAACACTATTCTCTAATAGACAAGCAACTTACGTCAAACTTCATTCCGAACCACCAAGACTGACGAGTGTCACCAGATGAAAGGCGTTCTGAGCACCAACGTCTCCAGCGTAATCCTTGGAGACGTCTAGCCAGAGTACAATCTGCTCTAGCAATTTTTCTAACCAATTTAGTGCTACCAGAGCACATTTTGCTACAACATCAAGGCAGAAAAAAAACTCTGAGGAATTTAGGCAGCCACAACGCCCTACTTCTCAATGGTTTATTTTAACAATGTACCCACAGGGCAGGTATTTTTTAAGCCCACTTTTTCAACCAATGGTGAATGGTTGATTAGGCGTATCTCCCTTCTGCACGATTTTCGTAAGCAGGGACTCCGAGGGTAAGAGTCAAGCTACCTGCAGCCAGCTCTCAATCATCAAGAATAATAATAAGAAATGGCTGAAAGTATCACCACTTGCCCTTTTTAGGGTTATCATAAGTATTTACGTTACCTAATTAACATCAATCTCATCGGTTCTTTTTAGGGCCATCTAACGTTAAACTACCTTGCCAACAAATACATTTTTACTATCATTTCAAGTTGTTCGTCGCAAGGCAAGGACCCCCGGCGACCAACAACCCCACATTACCCTCTCAACTTTAAAAATTCAACCAAGAATAGCCAATCCTTTCCGATATCTGCGCTGGGCGAAACCTAACAGCTGTAAAAGAAAAAAAAAAGCTTTAGAAAACGGAACAGTCTCCAACGGACAAGCATCACGAACGAGTCCCCCACTTTAGATCACCGAAAAGACAAAACGACTGAACTCTGGAAAAAAAAGTCACACCAGGAGACCTTATGGAAAAGCTTTAACACTAGCTCCAACACTTCAGACGTGTTAGTTTTTCTCCTGATTAGTCTGGTGCTACAACAGCAGGCCAGAGAAAATCACCCTGAGGTATACAGGCAGTCACGTTTACTGGAAACTTTAGTCAAAAAATAGTTTAGTTCATCGGTCCTTCTTAAGGTCATTAGATTACCTTGGGAACAAATATATTTTAACTTTAAAAAGATGACAAGAAATCGCCTTTAGGACTTACAAAAGTTTCAACAATGCCTATACTCGCAAGAGGGTAAATTGGAAGAAAATTTCAAATGCTTTAAGTAAATACGATTTTAGGCGTCAAGAAACTGACGTAGAATATTTATCAAGATCGAAACAGCAGCGTCGAACTCGACGAATAAGGAATCTATAAAGCAAGGGATCAGCTTTCTACTATATAACCCTGACAATTATCATGTAAATCTTCAAGCTTGTTAAATAGGTAGAATAATTATTTTTATTAATTGTGGTGAGTAATAAGGCTCTAGGATTTTTTAGCTTGGGTAATAAGATTTTGGTATTGGAAAGAAAAATTTTTAATGAGATATTTTTTGACAGTTTTTAGTCTTTACATGTTAACAAACAGCCTTTTGCATTTTTTATAACAAGGAAAGTACAGAACAATGACCCTTTAGGGCCATCAACTGTTTGATTGCATAAGGAACGCACGGTACTTTTCAACATCATTTTTAGTATTATTTTTACTTTTGACAATTTATTTATTTGACTAAATAAACTGCGTGAATTCTGAACAAAAAGATTTTTAAAAAGTAGTTTTTTGTTTCAAAAAGTGACAAAAGTAGATGTTAAATTTTTAACTGGAAACGTTTTACGTTAAGTGTTAACACACTACTGTGTTCCGTTCAGTGAGTCTCGGGTGAAACTAAGGCAGAGAAGGTGGGCTTCTAGTTACGAAATAAACTAAGATCGGGGAATAGAAATCTGGGGAGATACTTTGACGACGACAATGACAGTAGATTCAAGGAAGACGCACATATAACAAGAGCATAGAGATATAAGAATAGAGAGCGCCAAACCGACGTAACCTTGTACCACTGTATGATGGAGACCCCGAGTAATTTCTATTACTCGAACAAATGATTAAGATAATTGAAATTAACAATTCCTGCCTAATAGAAAGAATATTTTATACGATCTTAGGAAAATAAATTGCGGGGCATAGCGGCTGATCAGTTCCACAGGAGATTATCATTATTTAACTCCATTGACGAGTCTTTGTCAGCTCTCTCTCGAAGATGTGGTAACATGGGAGGGGTAGAGGCACTTTTAGCATAGTTTAAGACTATTAAGCAGCGGAATAACAAATTAATTATAAAATTTTGCGGACAAGTTTAGCAGTTGCACAATGGGATTACAATGGCACATGATGCGAACCCATACTTGACGCTGGCCGAGACGGAAGCGTCAAAAAATAAATCAGACGTTGAAGCAGTGAGGCAGTTCTTGTGCAGCTTAAAGGCTACGTATAACTGGAACGTTGCAGAGTTCAAGCCAAAGACATTAGAAATGGCTATTGAAGTAACTATCACTGTAAACAATGAATTTGGTCTTCGCAGGTCAATGATAGCTCAAAAGAGTAGATAACACCGAGAGACAGTATGATGCCATGGTAAGCCTTGTCGGCAGCTATGTGCAAGTTGGAAAATCAGATACGGGCGAGTAGAATGATGTGGACGATGTAAAATGGTGTTTATATTGCTGAGAGCACGTCGCACATTGTACTATCGAGTGTGAAAAATTGTGGTAAGACAAAAAAATAATAAAAAATCCATGTGGACGAAGAACCAAAAAACGAACAAAAGAAGAAGGTAACAATGAAGCGGCATGCAATGATTATTATCATCGCTACAAAAACGAAGGAAATTTTTTTAGGCAGCAAGAAAACATTAATATCCCTGATAGGCAATCAAGGCAATCAAACAATAAATGGTAAATCACGGGTGCTCAAGATCAAGGTGGGTAAGGAACAGCATAAAATATTGGAGACTCATACTACGACGCGTGTAGACAAAGCCATTGACAGCAATAAGGAGTTACTTGGAAATCGATCAAAGAGTAGGGAAAGTGATGAAATCGAAAAGCCAGCACATACAAAACATAGAGAGAAAAAAACTTACGGTTTTTCAGCAAAATACAAAAATAACAGCGCAGTCATACACAAAGATCGAATAAAAAGCTGATGCTAAGAAAAAAGAAGATATAATGCTAAGATATAATGTTTTAAACTGACACAAGCGCAGAAATCTCAAAAATGAAGAGGATTACTTAGATTTTGAAATAATAGTAAATGACAGGGGAAAAAGTTTCAAGGCCCTTATCAGGTTCAAATAAAATCCACACAAAAATTACAATTAACTATTAGTATTAATAAAATATACAATAAAATTTCACTTCGGCGCTTAATTAAAACTTACAATTGACCGCTCAAACGGGTCGCATCAGGCAACGCGCTAGATGTTATTATTGCGAATAAAAATATGTAAAATTCGCAAGCGCTTACATAGCTTAAATTGTCTATGTATTAGAATGTAAATATACGTTGTGATAATAAATACAAATGCTATCCCTATCTATAAGTCAATAAGTGTGGCTACTAAGATATCGAAATACTAAACGCGAGAAGTACAAGTATAAATCAATAATTTTAAATAATTATCAATGAAAAGCTTATAACAATTTTGTAAATTATTAGTATCAAACATTCTATTAACGTTATTATTATTAATCTGCATGTGTAACATTTCTGAAAATCATCTTTTGAATCTATTATTCTCAACGTCCAACATTTTAACGTTATCAAAATCAAAGGATTGCAATGTTTCTTTCATATATTCTACCAGTGCCATTTGTCTCTTAGGTATTTGCAATCACTTCTATGTTTATTAACTCTTAATTTAAGACGTCTGGAAGACTGACCCACATAACAAGCCTTACCATTACTTGAATTTATTTTATATACAATATTACTTTTCTCGCTGACATCAACTTGGTCCTTGCCTAATTTTATGAATTTAGAAAACTTATCTGTGCATTAAAAAATTAATGTAGTTTTATTTTTGTGACAAATTTTTTTAAGTATTGGAGCAAATTTATTGTAAAAAGGAAAAACTACTAACTTGTTGTTATTAATAGTTTCTCGGTTTCAAACTATTTTATTCGTAGAATTTTTTATTTGAGCCAATCTTTTATTAAAGTATTTATTAATAAAATTGATAGGGTCATTATTTATTAGAAGGAACTTTTTTAAGATTTCAAGATTTTGTTAATGGAATTTAGAGTTAGACAGTTTTATACCATGATCAACTAATGTGTATTCTATTGCAATTTTTCGAGATAAGGGGTGGTGGGAATGATAATTCAAACAACGTCCTGAATGTGTAGGTTTTCTATACCAATTCGTAATAATTGAATTGTTATTCTGAATCATTAGTTTCAAATCGAGAAAATTAATTTTATTGTCTTTTGTAATTTCAACTGTAAAGTGTAAATCTTTATAAAACCCACTGAATATTTGTTATACTTGATTAATTGAGGATGTAGAAACACAAGCCAAGATATCATCGACGGACCTAATATTAAATGGTACAGCAAAATTCAGTTTTTCAAGGCAACTCTCCCCCAAACGTCTCATGGCTAAGTCGCACAAGACAGGACTAACTGGGCTGCCCATAGCAGAGCCAAACGTATGGTTATAAAATTTATTATTAAATTGGAAGGAAGTCAAATTCAACACCAACGAGACACCTCCACAAAACTCCGCTCAAGAAAGATTGATTTTATTGCGTAGATATTTCCAGTTGGCTTCAATGGCCTTTAGAATGATGTTTTAACTAGAATTGATAAACAAACTGACAACATCTAGACTTATTAGTGTGTAGCCAGACGGCATTATAAACCAATTTATTTTCTCTTTGAGTTCTGAAAACTTTTTTTTATATATGATTAAGTTTTGGGGATGTTATGGTTAAGGAATTTAGTTTAAAATTTAAAAAAAGCGTAAGTGGGGGAATTAATAGCCGAAACTATGATGGGATGAAAAATCCTATCTTAGGCACCTTAACCAGTTCGTAACACCTTGGTAGATATGAATTTTTTATTTCTGAAGCATCCATATGAAACCCGCCATCTTCGAATATTCCCCAATTCTGCCAACGTTCCATCCTGAATTAATCAAGTATTACAAATATTCAATGGGTTTTATAAAGATTTACACTTCACAGTTGAAATTACAAAAGACAATCAAATTAATTTTCTCGATTTGAAACTAATAATTCAGAATAACAATTTAATTATTACGAATTGGTATAGAAAACCTACACATTCAGGACGTTGTTTAAATTATCATTCCCACCACCCCTTATCTCAAAAAATTGCAATAGAATACACATTAGTTGATCATGGTATGAAACTGTCTGACTCTAAATTCCATTAAAAAAATCTTGAAATCTTAAAAAAGTTCCTCCTAATAAATAATTACCCTATCAATTTTATTAATAAATACTTTTATAAAAGATTGGCTAAAATAAAAAATTCTACGAATAAAATAGTTTGAAACCGAGAAAATATCAATAACAACAAGTTAATAGTTCTTCCTTTTTACAATAAATTTGCTCAAATACTTGAATAAATTTTTTACAAAAATAAAACTACAGTAATTTTTTAATGCACAGATAAGTTTTCAAAATTCATAAAATTAGGCAAGGACTAAGTTGATGTCAGCGAGAAAAGTGATATTGTATAGAAAATAAATTTAAGTAATGGTGAGGCTTGTTATGTGGGTCAGTCTTCCAGACGTCTTAAATTAAGAGTTAATGAACATAGAAGTGATTGCAGAATACCTAAGAGACAAATCGGCACTGGTAGAATATATGAAAGAAACATCGCAATCCTTTGATTTTGATAGTGTTAAAATTTTGGACGTTGAGAACAATAGATTCAAAAGATTATTCTCAGAAATGTTACACATACAGATTAATGATAATTATGTTAATAGAATGTTCGATACTAATAATTTAAAAAATTGTTATAAACTTTTCATTGATAATAATATAAAATTATTGACTTATGGAAATCGAAAGTGATCAGTGATCCGTTGGGGGCGAAATGTAAGAAAATAAATAAATACAAGTACAGTGTATTTAAATTTTCTTGCGTTGATTTATTATTGCACAACGTTTTGCTGACAATATGCGTCAGCCTCATCAGGCTACAAAATTAAAATTTAAAACACACAATAAGTAATGTTAAAGACTCAAACACAAATACAATAAATTTTAATGTAAATTATTACTGCAGGTACGCGAGAATTCGTCAGTTAGGTGGACTTACTCGTCACCGACAGTGCTATCGACTGACAATAAATTACAACAACAAGCCAGCGCTTAAATAGGTGGAGCCGCAAAGGTAGACAGTAAAGGGCGATGAACTCGATCAGAAAATTTAAACTTTCGTAGTAAAGGAAGGTATGCTCTATTAAAGGAAAGCACATCCTCCTTTCTATTGATGTTGTGTTTGTCGAGTTTTATATAAAGCATTTCGGAAATAATTTTTTTTATGTAATTGGATTCTTTGTCAAGGATTTTAAAGTTATTCCAATCGAATTCATGGTCAAAATTTATTTG
Organism: Copidosoma floridanum; assembly: GCF_036245765.1. Classification (NCBI taxonomy): domain Eukaryota; kingdom Metazoa; phylum Arthropoda; class Insecta; order Hymenoptera; family Encyrtidae; genus Copidosoma; species Copidosoma floridanum. The sequence goes on along the minus strand of NW_028321905.1, from coordinate 5,806,580 downwards.
GTGTGCACTAACAACGGAATCAGAGTTTTTAATTTTTATATGTTCACTAATGCGGACCTCCGCCGCTCGCTTTGTTTCACCCACATATGACGCAGGACAATTTTTACAATAAAACTTGTATACTACATTTGTCTGTTTATGTTTATTCGTTGTATCTTTTCCTAAGCGGACGATATTGCTGCAGTTTATTGTTACTAAGAGGGTAAGTGTGAATATTGTAGGGTTTTAACACGGTTGGAATTTTTTCAAATTCATTATCAATGTATGGTATGCCAATTTTGCAGAGAGGGTAGGTGTTTGTAGTGCTTCTGTTATGATTAATATACTTGTGTTTTTTTAATCTGACCTTTATGTTTTTATTTATAAAGTTAAAAGGGTAATTGTTTGTTATCAACAGGTTCTTCACCCTAGCAATATTCACACCGTGAAAACGTGTACTAGCAAGTAAGATCACCCTATCAACTGAATTCAAAACAATATTTCTCTTATAGCTAACTGGATGACCAGAAAAATAATTTAAGATTTATCCGGAAGAAGTAGGTTTTTCAAACCAGTCAAAATTAAAATAATTAGAATTTCTTATTATCGTCAAGTCTAAAAAGTTGAGTTTCTTGTCAATCTCCATTTCGTATGTAAATTGTAGTTTGGGATGATATGAATTAAAAATGTTTAAAATTTGGTTAATATGGTCAACATTAATAAAAAGTAATACATCATCTACGTAACAAAAATAAAAAGATGGAATAATGTTATAATTATTTTTTAAGATTTAAAGACAATCATTTTCCAGGTCATCTATGACAAGGTCTGCAAACAAAGGTGAAATAGGAGAACCCATTAGCATGCCGAAAATTTGTTGATAAAAAATGTTGTCAAAAGTAAAAAAAGTGTTATTGAACAAAAATTCTGTACATTGTCGAATTTTATCAACCGGGATGCCCCTTTACGTTCTATCGTCTCTGTTATCAAAAGCCCTACATATTTTCTAGCAAAAGTAATTTGCGATGAACTCAAGAAGTCAGTCAACGTTCCAATATCACACATTAATAATAGCTTTGAATTGAAAAACAAACTAAAAAAAATAAAACCCACTACTAATAATAGACTAATGTCTTTAGATGTCAGCTCCCTATTTACTAATATTCCTCTAGAGTTGGTACTACGGAGTATCGATCGACGTATTGTGACCATAATGAACAAATGTCGAATCCCGGTTTATGAAATTCCACAATGCACAGAATTTTTGTTCAATAATACTTTTTTTACTTTTGACAACATTTTTTATTAACAAATTTTCGGCACGCCAATAGGTTCTCCTATTTCACCTTTGTTTGCTGACCTTGTAATGGATGACCTGAAAAATGATTGTCTCTCCATCTTAAAAAATAACTATAACAGTATTCCATCTTTTTATTTTCGTTACGTAGATGATGTATTACTTTTTATTAATGTTGACCAAATTAACCAAATTTTAAACATTTTTAATTCATATCATCCCAAACTACAATTTACATATGAAATGGAGATTGACAAGAAACTCTACTTTTTAGACTTGAAGAAAATAAGAAATTCTAATTATATTAATTTTGACTGGTTTGAAAAACCTCCTTCTTCCGGACGAATCTTAAATTATTTTTCTGGTCATCCAGTTAGCTATAAGAGAAATGTTGTTTTTAATTTAGTTGATAGGGCGATCTTACTGGCCAGTACACGTTTTCATGGTGTGAATATTGCTAGGGTGAATAACCTATTGATAGAAAACAATTACCCTTTTAACTTTAATGATAAAAACATAAAGGTCAGATTAAAAAAACACAAATATATTAATCATAACAGAAGCACTACAAACACCTACCCTCTCTGCAAAATTGGCATACCATACATTAACAATAATTTTAAAAAAAATTCAACCATGTTAAAACCCTACAATATTCACACTTACCCTCTTATTAACAATAAACTGCAGCATATCGTCCGCTTAGGAAAAAATGCAACGAATAAACATAAACAGACAAATGTAGTATACAAGTTTTATTGTAAAAATTGTCCTGCGTCATATGTGGGTGAAACAAAGCGAGCGGCGGAGGTCCGCATTAGTGAACATATGAAAATTAAAAACTCTGATTCCGTTGTTTGTGCAACCAAATCAATTTTGACCTTGAATTCGATTGGGATAACTTTAAAATCCTTGACAAAGAATCCAATTACAAAAAAAGAATTATTTCCGAAATGCTTTATACAAAACTCGACAAACACAACATCAATAAAAAGGAGGATGTGCTTTCCTTTAATAGAGCATACCTTCCTTTACAACGAAAGTTTAAATGTCCCGATCGAGTTCATCACCCTTTACTGTCAACCTTTGTGGCTCCACCTATATAAGCGCTGGCTTGTTGTTGTAATTTATTGTCAGTCGATAGCACGACAGGTGACGAGTAAGTCAACCAAACTTACGAATTCTCGCGTACCTGCGGTAACAGTTTACATTAAAATTTATTGTATTTGTGTTTGAGTCTTCCAGATCACTCATTGTGTGTTTTTAATTTTAATTTTGTAGCCTGATGAGGCTGACGCATATTATCAGCGAAACGTTGTGCATTAATAAATCAACGGAAGAAAATTCAAATACACTTTACTTGTATTTATTTATTTTCTCACATTTCGCCCCCAACGGATCACTGATCACTTTCAATTTCCAAATTCACCGGAGGACACTGATATATCCGAACAAACCATTATTGACTTATGCTTGTACTTCTCGCGTTTAGTATTTCGAAATCCTTAGTAGCCACACTCATTGACTTATAGATAGGGACAGCATTTGTATTAATTATCACAACGTATATTTACATTTTAATATATAGACAATTCAAGCTATATAAGCACTTGCGATTTTTACATATTTGTATTCGCAATAATAACATCTACCGCGTTGCCTGACGCGACCCGTTTGAGCGGTCAATTGTAAGTTTTAATTTAGCACTGAAGTGAAATTTTATTGTATATTTTATTATTACCAATAGTTAATTGTAATTCTTGTGTAGATTTTGTTTGAACCTGATGAGGGCCTTGAAACTTGTTTCTGTACGAGCCAAAACGTCGTTCAATAATAAACAGAAGTTAACAGTATAACCATTTGAGTTTACTGATTATTTATTAATCTATCCACTGCTATTAGAGTACGCCTAATGCTCAAGTTATTGAAACAGCTTAAACAGCTGACATCGATGGAGACGACGAAAAATCATTAGGTGAAATACTTATACGAATGTTTCGGAAAAATGAGAAATTTGAGATAGAGATAAAGTTACTTAGAGAGAGTGAAAATAAGATAAAACATTCAAATAAAAATAAGAAAAATGTAAGAAATAAAGATAAAAGTAAACATGGCAGAAACGTTGATAATATAATAATAACGAGAAAATTCAGGCTTATGAGAGCGTGTACAGTTATAACGGAGAGGAGAAAAAACACGTTCAAGAACTAATAGAATTCAATCCATACGTGTTTAGACTTGAGAAAGAGCCTGCATTAGAGGAAATTATCATAGCAAACTGTAACATACCGACGATTTTATACGAGAAATCTTAGCCAGCAAGACTTTGGGGATTTCAGCTAGCCTAAGCCAGCTTAGAGAACGGAAAACATGTAAAAAAAAAACAAAAACGGCAAAGGAAGAAGTTATAAAAATAAGTTTAGATAAGAAGCGCACTTGGGTTATCAGCCAGCATAGGCAAGTTTAGCTGCAGAAGCGTCTGAAAAGGAAGAGAGAATCCTCAAGATAATAGATACTATGAAAGTAACGAATGCAGCCGCAATTCTATTGAGCAAGAATAAGAGTAAAAGAGGAAAGGAGGGTGGCCAAGATGTGCTCCAAGATAATAACAGGCAACAGGCAACGATATCGAGTACTATCTAATCAAGCCAAACAACGCCAAAGAAAAAGGCACAGAGTGGACCTACAACTAAGAAAGTAAGCGATGGAGAGCGAAAAAATGACTCACTATTGTACATACAAGTAGGAGAAGGTCAATAAAAAGGTACTAGAATAAACAAAAAGATCAGGGCCATCCTTCACGACTGTAGAGACAATTTTCAAATAAAATTCAACTATACGTCAAGCACCGAAATTTTGAAGGAGTGCCAAGCCTCAGAATAGTTGCATGGGAATCCAATACTACCACAAATCGACTACTATGCGATCTGCTGGAGAATATAAGAGGTGATTCGGGAACACAAAAACAGCCTCTTAAATAAAAGACCACCCACCTGAACCATCACCATCACTAGACCCTTCCATCAACTCCAAGCCACTAACTGATGACAACTTACGGAGGTCAAACAACAACATGATAACATTACTAATAATTAAAAAATAATAATATTAATAATAGTAATGATAATAATAATAGTAATAATTTTAATAATAATAATTATTATTATTGCAATGATAATAATAATAATAATTTTAATAATAACAATAATAATAACAATAATAATATTATTATTAATAATAATAATAACAATAATAATAGTAATAATATTATTATTAATAATAATAACAATAATAATAGTAATAATAATAATAATATTAATAATAATGATAGTAATAATAGTAATAAGCCCCAGGCTAAGGCAATCAGCCTACAGGGCACGTTCCTGCGGTGACGGACGAAGAAGGCCGTTCCGCAGGTGCATAGTTCCGAGGCGCTGCAACAGTCGAAGGTTGGATCGAAATAAAATAGTTTTAGTGGACCAAAACGCCAAGGAGAAGACCTCAAAAAAATGAAGGGCAGGTCCCCGAACGAAATTAAAAATGGGTGATGCTAATAGAAACCTTATACCCCAGGCAGTAAACTTTCAGAGGAAATCTGCTGTCAGTTCCGAGCTGCTGAAAGCCCGGGTGACTGGTGTTGGTACTCACGGACTCTAGGGGTTGCCCCAAAGGCATTCACTACGAAAGTGAGAAGATGACTTTCAATAAAAAAACACTTACAGAAGCGCTTTACATTCTTTCCCAGCCATGGACGGGACATGATGCTACGAACTGGACGGGGAGCGAGTGATGTCAGTGCTGCCAGCTTTTTCAGTAACAATACCAAGATGCATCTGGAATATACCAGCAACTTAAAATCAGAGCTAACTGTAGATCAGACAAAGGAGGATCTCGTATTTACAGAATTAAAAAAAAATAATTAAAGGTATGGTAAAAAAAGCAACAACGACCTTCAGAAAAACAGCAATGCCGATAAAAGAAGGTGAAAAGTGGCATTGTACCTATTGTACAAGTTTAAGGATAGCCATTAGGGACAAGGAAAAAGATGGAAAATCTCCTAAAATAAGATGATACTCTAATGAGAAAGACGTACAGATAAGAAAAAAGTGAGAGAATCACACGCTTTATTTAATCTAGATTTGTGAATAGCGTGCTGACAGGAAACTAAAACAAAAGTCCAGAAGCTCTGAAGGAGACCCCTAATCCCACTTCTCAAATATGGAAAAAGTTCCGAAAAAATCAAGAGCATATCCCCAAGATAATAATAAATGGCAGTGACAGCGACAAACAAGATAATACCAGAAAAAAAGAGAAGAGAATTTTCGTTGAAGTCACGGAAGGGCAGAGCTTTGCTAAAGTACTGAAAAAGATAAGGACTGATTTCAAGTCGAAAGAGGTCGAAATCACAGTCAAACGAGTCACTGCAGCTAAAAAAGGAGATCTTCCCCAAAGTAAGAGAAGTAAAGAATAGAGGGAACCTTGTTAGCAGTACAGCTAAGACCGTGGGAGGGCTAGTATATGTTAAAACAGATAAGAAAAGAGTAATACTTGAAATTCGAGATCTGGATCCAATTACCGAGAAGGCTGTCGTCAAACTTGCATTGAGTAGAATTTTTGGCCATTCGCAACACATAAGAGCAGTGACAATGCTAGGCAATAGGCTTCACAAGCTGCCAAGTGAGGAGACGGTTTGAAGTCCTCAGATACTCCCGGTGTCTGGAGTATGGACACATAGCCCAAAACTGCAATAAGGAGGATCAGTCGAAGCTTTGATTTTGATGTGGCAGCTGCAATCACCGCAAAAAAGATTGCAAAGAGGAGGCCCAATGTTTCACTTACAGAATATAAGGTGCCAAATACAGAGCAGGTAGCGGCAGCTGCTTGGCATTTAGAAAGGCACTAGCAGAGGCTAAGAGTAAGGTGCCCACAAAGCCTAGATAGAGTTTAAGAGGATGGAAGCTATATGACCATTGCAGACCCAAGCTGCGCTGATTTACCAAAGTCATCAAGTAATAGCAACGAAAATTGATGTTTTCGCAAAACAGCCGGCGACTAGACGGAATAAAGAGAAGGCAACATCACGACAGTAACAACATTCCGATGGAAGGCCACGTCAATGGTTAACACTCCGTGGCCTTGGCTCAAAGTAATAATACGAAAGTGGATTCCGAGCCAGGTGTCTCGAAGATAGGTATTGCCAGTCTCGTGAGTATTCAGTCAATATAGCTAAGAATGTCGTAGCGAGAAACAAGCATTTTTAGGCTAACTGCGAGTTCCATACACGGCAGGGGTTTGTACCCCCTTTTATTGTGCATTAAGACATTCTAGATGACCATGGATAAAGAAAAAAAAATTACAATAATAATAATAAAAACAATAATTATAACAATAAAAAGAGAAATACTAAGTATAATGGTGATAACACTGATACATTAATATAGTACGATGCAGAATAACGGGATACGCATAATTATATATGTGTGTAAGTATTTAAAAAAGTGCTACTTTCCTTTATTTTTTACGGCCCCAGGACGGGCTGCAAAAAAAAATGGATTATTCTTCAACTTAAAGAATCGTCTGCCTTGCAATCACAGAAAAAAAAGTTATGGTTGCGTAATTGATCATAATGTTCAACTGGACTGTCTCATAAATGATGTCAGAATATTTTAAGAGCAGAGACACCTCTAGTGTAGTTCCGAAAAAAAATTAGAACCTACGTATTAAAGTATTGTTCAACAAAATAAAAAAGCTGCCAAACATGTACCTTTTACCTTAGAAGAGAACAAAAATCGACAAATTTCTAACTAAAAATTCTAACGACAATGCCTATGAATTTTCTATCTAAAGATACTTTGTCTTACATATATATCAACTGTTGAAAATAGCTTTGAGAGTACCGATAATTTATATCTAACCAGAAGAAAGTATACACTTGAATGTGATTCAACTACTCAAGCAACAACACATCCATTGTAGTCCACTAAAGTAACATAAAAAGTGACATTACAATAACATGTAAATAAGAAAACTAATATGAGAATTTTGTAGACGAAGAAATCAGCTATAAAAAATTTAAGTATTAGTCAAACACCAATAGGTGTAAAAGGGGTGCCAAATATAATAAACTAATGAAAGAAATCCTTTGACATAATTTGCAATCATGCAGATATCATTTTTACCCCGGTACGTTGGGTGTAAAAATCCATCACAGTGGCGCTACGCACCTTTTTTTTCTATATAACGTTTCTGATGAAGGTGCCTTGTTAGAGTGGTGGAGAGGGCCGAAAACAGTTAATTTATCTAGAACTATTACAGGTGGATAGAGCGGAATCACTATCGCAAGAGACAATGTGACGATGAACCCTACAGTATTGCGACCAATAATCATCCAGATACAGGGTGATAGGCCATAAGAATATCATTTAAGCTATGGCAACATTAAATAAACAATTAAAATAAATAATTGGTGGACGAAGAATGAATCAATAAGGTTTTTGTTACCATCGTCTTCATGATGAATTGTACACGTATGTCATTATATATGTAAAAGAAAAAGCCAGTATACAGTGGGTACTTGGGTACCCAAGTATAAAGCTATACTCCTATAAAATTGTATGGCAAACAATGTAATTTTTAGTATAAAAATATCTTCTATGAAACAATATAGTGTACGAAGGTGATGCAATTATCGTGGAAATGAGTATATGTATGTAAATTGGGTATGATTTGAATTAATTTATAATGAACTAACGATTATAAACAATACATAACGGCACAATAAAAATAGTATATAGGATGCCCTGTACAAGACTATGCTTTCATCGAGTCTTCGGTGATTTCCGAACAACCCCCTACTGCCTACACTGATTACATCTGTAACCATCACGCTCACATCTATCACATACGATCTCATACTTATTCCTAGTCTATATTTAACACCCAAAATATAATTATATACGGAAAATAAAGAAAAAGTATCCTGTCGTATAGCTTTCTTCAAAAGAGTAATATTACGTACCAAAAAATGTCCCTTGAGGACGTTCTTCACATATAGGATTTTTTGACCGATTTTACTCCAACGTCAAACATATATTAAAATAGCATAAAAAATACTCACAAAAATTGCAGCTTGTTTGACTGTACCACTATTTTATGTATGTTACATTTTAAAAAATCGATATTCAACATGTAACTGTATAAAAAAGCTCACGTTGAACAGCATTTCACGTTTTTGTTATAAATGAACTTCATACACACAACACAAATAACACGACAGATACTCAACACTATTAGAGAGGAAGAACTGATCACCACTAAGGACGACGACGTCGCGGCCTTGGACGTATTACGTACAATAGCATGTATAGCTATACGTCCGTGCGTCCCTTCTAATTTGAGCCCTAAAGAATGAAAGAGCAGGAAAGATAAGAGCTGTTGGTTGAGAGAGTAGAGCGAAGTCTGCCATGAGAAATGAGATGAGTCGGTCGAAAATACACTCTTCCCTTACTAATATAAGTAATAAAGGATTGTCAAATATAAAACGTTCTTATTATCTTGCGTGCACCCCAAAATACCTTTTTCCCACATAGCACTACTAAAGAATTAAGTTTTAATAGAAAAATTATTTACAAACAATGTATTGTTATTACTTATAAGTTTGCAACCGTGTGATGTACCAAGAAGTATGCAAACCTATTTTTCTTTAAGTTTTAATAAGAACAGCTTGTACTACTACACTGTGATTTACCACTGGACCTATCACATAACTTTTACAATACTACTCTTTAAATAAAAACACTGCTATTTAAAAATATTTTTCAAAAACCTAAAATTTATCAAAAAAACTGCACTAAGTTTGTGTAAAAAAGTAGAAGAGTATGAAGTGGCATGTCAGGTAAAGAGGGTCATGTCAGGAACTTCTATAACGGAGTAAGAAGCAGATAAATTTAGTTTTATTTCACGAGGAAAAAATTAAGTATTTTTCTCATTTTATACCAAGCAGTAATAATGCTCAGTTCTTCGTCTCACATATAATAATAGAATTATTATATTACTACGGTTTAGTGTTAAACACTTTTTCACCCCATTTAAGTTGGACACTATAAAAAAGAATGATAAAGAAGTACCATAATTCAAGGTATTTTTCACCTGTTGTACTGGGCTTTGTGCTTGAAACAAAATTCGGCGCCTCAAAAGCTCTCCAAAAATACATCCTACACTCCATATATCAACAGCAGTTGTGTAATGTCGAGCACCCATTAAAATTTCTGGAGCTCTATAATACTGTGTTACAACTTCTTGTGTCATGTGTTTCTTTTTATCAGGTTCTTCTACTCGTGCTAATCCAAAGTCACATATCTAAAAAAAATAAAAATATATAATATTTATAGTTGATAAAAGAAATTATACATTCTTAAATATGTCAGTTGAAAATAAATATTTATATCGTTGTTATTAGTCATAATTTCAAATCATAGTTAAGACAACTTCAAAAAATTGTAATATTAATTATTATGTTGCGTACGATTCTATGGTCTTAGGGTGTGCACGAAGTAAATAGTCGAGGAACTAGTATCAACGTCTTTATTTATGCAAAAACGAGAGAAGAGCGCGTCGCGTATGTACGACCTTTGTCCTTGCTGGTTTCAGCCAGAGAGGCCCAGCTTGCTTCAGCATCCTATCTGCTTAAGCTTCCTTTCTCTCCAATTAAAATCATCTGCAGTAAGGCCCCAAAAAGAAGGGGCACGGGCGAATTTGGTTTTTTTTACTCAAAACCTAATATCTCGCGAACATTGATAGATAGATAAGTAATTTTTTTTTATCATCTTTCTTTATTGATAGAGATTAAAGGAAAACTATAGAGGAGACAGAAAAATTTGAACCTAACCTACGAATTTGTCGTAATCGTCGATTTTTCGCAATTTCAGGTCTATTTTTTCTTATTTAGCTATAATTAGAATAAATTTCGGCTAATTTGACACCTTATTCGTTTTTTGTGTGTTCTGGGCAATACCTACTTGATGCTAACGTATCAATTAAATTATATATTAGTAAATATGTACGAATATATATGTATATATCTATTTTATAAGCATCTAGTAATAATTATCAATGTAAATGATTAATAATTAACTTGTAATGATAATAAAAATATCGACTTACTAGGTATCAGAAGTGGCAAAACGCAGAGACATACGGTAATAGTTATTCATAATAATTTGTATGTATATATATGTGTGTGTATCCATGTATGTACACGGAAAAAGAAATCAAGCATCTGTAGCATGAATACCATCCATATATCGACAGTGTGAGAGAAGTATTGGGTTAAACGCATCGGTTCACATAGCAACACTGTGCGATACAGGTATACACGGTATAAGATGCGCTCAAACGAATGTAGTATGGTCTACTAGCGTATACTCTGTGACACACATGGTCGTAGCGCGTGGAGCCCACGCGCAAAGTGTTTCGTGTGTATTTATACTGATTTTGAATGAGAGACATGCATGAGATGCACAGGCATCTTAGGTATTCTACGTACCTATCATGGGGTTGGTATTTTACACTGTACTTACTAAGGTATACGTAATCTATTAAAATACACATTACTGTAAATTCAAGGGCTGTCCTATGATGAAATATTACGTACAAAAATTTTTTTATATATTTATATAGCAGAAAAATCCTAATAATTTGATATAATCAAGACTTAATAATAGACAATTATTTGGATATAAATACGTAGTTCCAACTTCTACTGATATTAACCGATGTGATTGACATCATAGTACATAATTAGTTAAATCCATCATTTTAACACATAGTCGTAACAAAAAATTATTTTCGTATTTACCTAAAGTAATTTTGATGATTTGTTTGTATATATCAGTGCCTTCCGGTGAATTTGGAAATTCAAAGTGATCAGTGATCCGTTGGGGGCGAAATGTGAAAAAATAAATAAATACAAGTAAAGTGTATTTAAATTTTCTTGCGTTGATTTATTGATGCGCAACGTTTTGCTGACAATATGCGTCAGCCTCATCAGGCTACAAAATTAAAATTAAAAACACACAATGAGTGATCTGGAAGGCTCAAACACAAAAATACAACAAATTTTTATGTAAATTGTTACCGCATGTACGCGAGAATTCGTAAGTTTGGTTGACTTACTCGTCACCTGTCGTGCTATCGACTGACAATAAATTACAAAAACAAGCCAGCGCTTATATAGGCGGAGCCGCAAAGGTTGACAGTAAAGGGCGATGAACTCGATCGGGACATTTAAACTTTCGTAGTAAAGGAAGGTATGCTCTATTAAAGGAAAGCAGATCCTCCTTTCTATTGATGTTGTGTTTGTCGAGTTTTATATAAAGCATTTCGGAAATAATTTTTTTTTTGTAATTGGATTCTTTGTCAAGGATTTTAAAGTTATCCCAATCGAATTCATGGTCAAAATTGATTTGGTGTGCACAAACAACGTAATCGGAGTTTTAACTTTTCATATGTTCACTGATGCGGACCTCCACCGCTCGCTTTGTTTCACCCACATATGACGCAGGACAATTTTTACAATAAAACTTATATACTACATTTGTCTGTTTATGTGTATTCGTTGTATCTTTTCCTAAGCGGACGATATGCTGCAGTTAATTGTTAATAAGAGGGTAAGTGTGAATATTGTAGGGTTTTAACATGGTTGAAATTTTTTCAAAATTATTGTCAATATATGGTATGCCTATTTTGCAGAGAGGGTAGGTGTTTGTAGTGCTTCTGTTATGATTACTATATTTGTGTCTTTTTAATCTGACCTTTATGTTTTTATTAATAAAGTTAAAAGGGTAATTGTTTTTTATCAACAGGTTTTTCACCCTAGCAATATTCACATAAAGTAATTTTAAAAAATTTTACAAAAACTATGAGGAATATTTCTGTTGGCATTGTCAAACTGTTTAATTTTTTTGCGCTAGCACAGGTGTTCATTAATGTACCTTTTGCCGTATAACCTTCAAAATTGTAACTTATACTGATGTTGTTTCGGTGATTGTCTCCGCTCTCTTTCTCTCTATATGTATATACATATATATGTATATATAATGCACTCAGCGCAGGGTGTTGACAAATAAAGTTGAGCACAATTCACATGTAGTACACTTGAACAAAATATTAGTAATTAATGATGAACAATCGCCACATTAATTTAGTACTCATGAAAGAAATAACTATTACCTTGGTTATTCATCATTATACACATAAAATCACACGAGCATCACACATATCACATCAGTATATCAGCTGTAATGAATGCGTATTGCAGACCGCGTATGTTATGTATAGGGTATGCCTATAGCTCCCACTCGAATTCAGCGTGCGTACACGCGAAACACTTTGCGCGTGGGCTCCACGCGCTACGACCATGTGTGTCATAGTGTATACGCTAGCAGACCATACTATATTACTTTGAGCGCATCTCATACGATCTATACTTGAAATCCAAGCATTGCACACGTGAATCGATAGTCATACTAACGCAGTATAGATTCTCATGCTACAGCTGCTTGATTTTTTTTTCAGTGTATGTATAAATGCTTTGCCATCAAATATCCGAAATCACAGTTTCTCATACGACTTTATTAAATATTATTATTTTGAAATAGCTGGCAGGACACGATACATTGATACATATATATAGATGTATGCTAATAGATGGAGCGTTTTATATACATACATATACATATAAACTTTTACTTTGGATAATTTGGTTTAGAACACAGCAAGTTTTGCGAGTATGGCTTCACACATACAGACAAGCTTTAGTGTACATACATAATCAAATTTATTCCTTTCTGTAATATATATATATATATATATATATATATATATATATATATATACGTATACATAAATGTGTATTTACATTTATAATTACTTTAACATGCGTAAGTCTCACATTCATTACCTTTCAGCATCACATAACAATAAGTTTTTAGAAATATGAATTAGCTTAGCGTACTTCAGAACCTAATTTTGGAAAATTAATTTCATCTGCTAAGTGGTATGGATAGAATAATGGTTTTTCATTTAAGTATTTTTGAAAATTTTTATAGTTAACTTCTGCAATACTACTTCATGTTACTTTTTGTAGCATAACACATTATAACGCATAGTACAATATTTATAGAATTTATTTTCATAAATTATTTCATCGCTTACCTTTTCTGAAATAACTTTCGTTAGAAAATCAATGCAAACATCACAGATTTCTGCAAGGATTTCCGCAAGGATTTTTGCATGGAAAACTATTTTACCAGAATTTTGGCAGGTAAAATTTTACTTCGAAAATTTTTACGATCCATTGAATTATTTTCACTTTCGATCTTTCGTAAAAAATATACAATAAACAACTCTTGTAAAACATTTATTTTTGAGGAATTTTTCGAGGAATTATAATCGATAAAATCCTCAAGCAAACATTATCTATCTACACGAAAATTCTTACGGATCTTTTGCGGAAGTTTTTGGCGGAGTAACACTGTGATCTGACATTATTGTTTCTTGGATTTATGTAAATACCTAAAAATAAGAAAACAATAACATATTTTTCTACAGTATTGTTGATATTTTATTGAAAAAATCAGATTCCACGTAAATATCCGCATATAATATTTAAACTCCAGTTATCTAACCTACAGAAAAATTGAACTTATTTATGTACTACCTGACTTTCGTTCACTTGCAGCTTTTAAATGTACTGTACTACACCTATTGCACCTTAGAAAAATATCTAATTGCCATTCCTACCTTCCTACACCCTAAGGGTGCAGTTCTATGGAGTACGGAGTTCGAATACGGGACCATGACAGTCAGAGAGAGGTCTGAGAGGAACCTGTGCACTTCTTTCTCACTTTCATGACTCAGGGGTTTCATATTGCGCATTTAGTGTGTCTATGTGCCCGCAGCCTATTGCTATAACGAAATTTAATCTATCTGTAACATAGTATTCATGTGGCTCTGTATTTCAGGTATTAAGCGTGGAGTGAAGAACAACGGATTTACGCATTTTTCTAGGCTAGGTGAATTTCCGATCTAATATTGGCTTCAATAATAGAGTAGACGACAATGAACAATCACTGGGCGATAGTCATGCCAAGTCAGGCCAAGCTGTGCCCAAGTCAGTTCCATATTACGATCCCGCCTATGGTCAAGCTTGGCACCCTGTGCTGGGCCACGCAATCTGGCTGGGTAGCCCACTTTAGTTTCAAATATGGCGATATCTCGAAAATTACTGCGAGACTTACAGTGCGAGTTTAAATTGTCGATTTTGCAATGTCTCAATTACTTTGGTATAGCTTTAGCAGTTTCGAGAGAAGACCCTTATGATCACACGTTCGTATTTATATACTCTGCACATAGTTTAATCATACAATCATGGCATTAACAGACTGACGGGAATATTTTAGAGAAGATAGTACATGTCGAAGGTATTTTATAAAATACCAGTGCTTTACTAATATGATAGGTTATATAGAATTAGTATCTAATGTAGTGTATTGTCTCTAAGTTATTTTATAACTATATGAAAGAATGCATGAGTATACTATATGTTTTCAGTTTATGTATTATTGCATCATGGTTTAATATATGTTACGTATACAATATTGAAGATGCATGACGATATAGAATATTTATTCATCTTGTTCACGTATGAAATATACTATATTTATGTAAAAAGAGTCATGTTATTCTGCATGAGAAAGTTTAGTGTGCATATAAATATATAATTGATTAAAATGAAACATGTTGTATACCAACTAAAATAGTTTAATTCCATCAAAAGAACTCATACAAATGCGTCTTGTTCTCAGAAATTTAAAGTGTACAATAGTCATTGTTGATAAATTCAATAATAATACGGTCAACTGCAAAAATAACCTAAAAAATAATTTTAACGTAAGATTATTGATTATCAGTAATAATCATCCCAAAAGTAACCCTCCAAAAGGTAGGGCTGTTGAAATAGCAGGCAAATTTCTTTAGTATCATCAGTTGGCAACATTATATTATAAAGCAGGCCTTTACAATTAGTTTTCAGTCTGCTACACGTCCGCTAGTGTTGCTTGCTTATGTGCTTGTTTTTTTATCTGTCCCTCTTTCTATCTGTGTATATAGTAATTTTTACAGTTAATGATTTTTCAAACTGTAACTGTGCATTATTTACTATTCACTGACTCTGACCATTCACTCGGTCTGCTGTACGGTAGGAGAGAAAGAGGAAGTGAGAAGGCTGATAAGTAGGTCTCTCTCTTGATGAAAACAAATTTTATATAGACTGAATGTATTATCGATTGCTAGTATTGAAATAACATAAAACTTTAATGCAACAATCTTTATTATTTTCAAGTGTAGTTGCCAAAGGGCTTGAATAACATAAATAAAATATTTTGTATCGGGAAGAATTATTAAGAGAATATTTAAAATCTCAATCGTCTACATTAACATGAAAGAGATCACGGTCTGTCATTGTCGTTATAGTTAACCTACTTGCAACTGTGCATGACAATGTAATCTCTCGTACTGAACAAACTATATTTAATTATTCAAGTAAATACGTTTTATATATTTATTTTCTGTTAGCAAACAACAGTTATGTACGTAGGTGGAGCCGAACTGATGAAATCATACCTAAATGTATAAAGATAATTTGACTAAATTTCCTTCAAATTTAATTGAAACCCCTTTTAGTACATTGAAAAATTTAACAATACAACATTCGAGAATTAATAAATTAATTCCAATATTCCATGTGTATGTTTGTAAATAGTACTTTGATATTAAATTCAATTTATAACAAAACAAAACAAATTTTCTGTGATGTAAATTTTCCTTACTCTGGTGCCATTTCAATATAACTAAATAATAAAATTTGAATTGAAATTCAATTGATTGTGCACCAATAATTTATATACAAATTAGTAAGCTGCGCGTAAGATGTAGATCGATATTATGCGAGATAGCCCAGATAAACTAATTTCCATTAGAGATGAGAGGGGGCTCTTACTCTTGTCTTCCTTACCTTGTGTCGCCTTTGGTACAGTTAAGACACCTGGGACCTTCTGCCATCTCGGGGTCCGTGATGGAACCACCAGAGATTTCTTGACAATGTCTAGGCAAATTATAAACCACTTTAAATTTCTCAGACTTTCGGGTATTACCGAGACAGTTACGAAATTTCGAGTTGAGATGATTATTGTCCAATTATCCTTAATTAGAAATCTCGTAACAAAAATTTTTTACTTCTTGAATCTAGACGAGAAATTTTTCAAGATTCTTATATCCCGAACACCCCTCAAATAAGTAAATTTGTCAGTAGTAGAAAGTGTATGTAAAACTTATTTCTGTGTTATAACTATGAATAGCATTTTTCAATACAGTAATATAAAACATGGAAAAAACTATTTCACTATTCCTTATTACAAAATAAGTAAAATGGAAATTATTTTTAAATCTTGTTTTTCGAAAAAATGTTTTACATTATTATGATAGCATGTGAAGATCTAAAAGAAATGTTTTTTTCATGTATAAGCTATATATTACGTTACTTTCAAATTATAGAACGTTTGTAACAACTGTGAAAAAGTAATCGACAAGTGAGCTAGTACATATAAAAAATGGAGAGTTCAGAAAGTAAAAGTACTGGGGGCCGACCTAAAAAGATTCCGAGAGTACGAGAGAATAGTGGAAGAAAACGTGTAAATGTTTCTGAAGCTTCTTATAAGACGAAACGCAGGCGAGCCAAGGAATTGTTAACCAACAAAGACATTGATATCCTGAGAGCCGCGGTTAAGCTCGCAGAAAAATAACATCATGATAAATCTAGTCAGAGTGAAGATAGTTTTGTAGATGAGTGCTCTGATATGGATAGGCTTGAACATATTAAAATAAATAATGGTAAATATTTCCACAAAGTATGTCTAAGATGTTTATAGAACTCTCAGTTTAAAATATATGCTTCAAAGACACTTCAAATTGATATTAAGATGTTAATTTTTCAATTTTTCTTAGGAAACATGCGTAAACACACAAAAGAGAGTGCACTTGCTTTTTTTTAGAATCTGATATGAGTAAAGCCTCTTATAGAACATTAGTAAAGGACTGCCTTGCAATAAACTGTAAGATTTATCCTGGATATGAAACTATTAAGAAAGGTATGATGAACTGCAAGCCTACAGATATTGTTTATACTGAAACAGTAGTTACAGTACCCCTCCAGAGTAGGTTAAATAAAACTGCGGAAAGGCTCTGTGAAGCAGTGGCCCTTAACTGGAGTAACAAATCCTTGAAAAATCTAGTTTTATCAGCAACTCTTGGTTGCGATAGCTCATCAGGCTATCTTAATGCACAACAGAAATGTGAAGCTCCAGACAATGATTCCCCAGATGCGCAACAATCTATGTTTGTAACGTCATTACTAATCTGCCAGTTGGAGTCACGAACAAGTAATGAAAAGTGGACTAATCCAACGCCACAATCCCATAGATTTTGTAGAACATTGCGCATTGCCATGGAAAAAGAGACCGATTATACGACCAAACTTGAATATGACAGATTATCCAAAGAGATAAATGAGCTTAATGATCATTCTTTTCGGTTGTCAAATGGAAATCTTGTAACAGTTTCATTTTGTATAACAAAGACACTCTTCGACGGAAAATGTGTGAATTGTATTGTCGATAACAGAGCAACGCAAAGATGTCCAAAGTTTTTTTACATGATGAGCGATTTTGACAAGAAAGATATTGATTTTAAAGTTAAAGATAAAGACATGCTCCGTCTTTCATGTGGATTAGGACTTTTGCATTGTTTGATCAAGGTTTTCGAACATTTTTTACAGATGTCTTATAAAAAAACATAAAAATCGTGGAGTTCAAGTAAATCAGGTATGGTATAACTCGGAAAAATAACGGAGTTGGCTACTTATTTTATTTTGTACGGTCAATCTAGTAGTTTTGTCTAAAAACTAAATTTTATATTTAAAAATAAACTCCATGACATAAAGATCATTGAAGCTCAATTCTAAGAATCAAGTGACATTGTCCGCAAATTTTTACATTAAAACCATTTTCGTGTATTCCTACTGTATGTTTTATTACAAATAGAATTTAAAATGTTCTCTCTAAATGCAAATAATTAACTTGCAGACTTACGAGAATACGTTAAAAAATATTCATTTGGAAATTGAATTTTATCTTACAGTGATAAGGCTTCATTTACTTTTTTACAAAAAAAAATTGTTTTATTAATAACAGCCTTAATTAAAGTAAGACAACACACGTTCACAAAATTAATCGTAATGTGTAGGACAACTTAATAAGATTCAGACACTGTTTTAGTCACCAACTCTAGTATTTCTTAATACTATTATGTTGTGTCTACTTTCCTTCATGACAGATATTATTTTAGATTTGTTTAAAATTGAAAAAGAAAAAGTTCAAAAGGAGTTGTTAAAACAGTTTAGTGTTCGAGTGGACCAAGTTTTGCAGGGTAAGGGTACCAGCAATACAGGTAAATTGTCAAGGAGGTGCTTGGATCATCCGCAAAAATTCGCAGAAGCTTTGGGGATAAACGAAGATCTTGTAAAAAATATGGCAACAATCTTAGTTTTATTTAGATGTGGCAGAATGCTCAATTATGAAGAATTGGAAAGACTGTGTGAAAAAACTTACTGGCTTTATTTTCAATTATACCCATGGGTACAGCTCAGCCCCACAGTGCATAAGCTACTAATGCATGGTTGTCAGATAGCAAAGTCTTTTCCAATGCCAATGATTTTCTATTCCGAAGATGCCAGTGAGTCATGGCATAGATTACACCAACTGCAAATGACTAATCATGCCCAGCAAGCCAGCAGATTATTCAGACTTATGGACGTTTTCGATCGAGCTGTATATTTAACGGATCCTATTATATCATTATTGAATATTCATGAGCGACTAAAACAAGGAGAGTCCAAAAGATTACTACCAAAAGAAATGGACAAGTACCTTAAGTAATTAGGAGTGATAAATACATTATCAATAGGAAGGATAGCTTAATGCATTCGTCCGATTTTCATTTAATTTATTACAAGAGTTTAAATACGTATATTAAGGACAACAAATAAGTAAATGTGTATATGTGTTCTTTGTGAGTGCGCTAGTAAAAATAGCAATAACAATTCGTATAAATCTGGTAGATAACACAAGGAAATAAAACAATAAATACTGTATGTATCGAACCTTGGAAACACTGGTGGCAGAAAATTGAGAAAAATAATTTTAACAATGTTTCTAATACGAATATATTAATATAAATGTTAAAGTGTGTGAATGTACCAATGTAAATGAGTGTGAAATGAAAATAATTAAAAGTTAAATCTATTTTCTCTAAAACTTTTTGTCAAAAATCATCAAAGACTTATTTCAAAAAATTTTATAACAATAAATGTATGTCTTATTACATTAACATCCTTCACTCAAATAAAAAAATTTATTTGGCTAAGTTTCATACGTGTCTTATGTATGTACAAGTAATTCCACCAATTTTTCATTTTTCAAATTTTATGAATTATCTTAAAGGCTCATTAATAAATGAAGAAAATAAAATCACTAAATACTGAGTATTATGGATAAGACTGACTAGTTAATGTCGACGAGGTAAACACTTAATACATATGTTATACAACAAAAAGTTCAAAGTAACATATGTAAATACATATATATCAATATGTATAATATATATTGTAAAAAGGAATGTATTTCATTATTTATGTACACTAAAGTTTATCTGTATGTGTGAAACAATACTCACACAAAACTTGCTGTATTCTAAACCAAATTATCCAAAATTAAAGTTTATATATATATATATATATATATATATATATATATATATATAAAACGCTCCATATATAAGCATACATCTATATATATGTATCAATGTATCGTGTCCTGCCAGCTATTTCAAAATAATAATATTTAATAAAGTCGTATGAGAAACTGTGATTTCGGATATTTGATGGCAAAGCATTCATACATACATACATGGATACATACACATATATATACATACAAATTATTATGAATAACTATTACCGTATGTCTCTGCGTTTTGCCACTTCTGATACCAAGTAAGTCGATATTTTTATTTTTATTACAAGTTAATTATTAATCATTTACATTGATAATTATTACTAAATGCACATAAAATAGATATATACATATATATTCGTACATATTTACTAATATATATAATTTAATTGATACGTTAGCATCAAGTAGGTATTGCCCAGAACACACTAAAAACGAATTAAGTGTCAAATTAGCCGAAATTTATTCTAATTATAGCTAAATAAGAAAAAATAGACCTGAAATCGCGAAAAATCGACGATTACGACAAATTCGTAGGTTAAGTTCAAATTTTTCTGTCTCCTCTATAGTTTTCCTTTAATCTCTATCAATAAAGAAAGATAAAAAGAAAAAAAAATTACTTATCTATCTATCAATGTTCGCGAGATATTAGGTTTTGAGTAAAAAAAACCAAATTCGCCCACTGTCGGGCGCACGTACGTGTAGCTATGATATCGTACGTGACACGTCCAAGGCAGCACTATCGTCCTCGATGGCGATTTCCTTTTTAATTTGTATGTTTATGTTAAAGAAATTTTCGTGTGATGTTGTTTGTGTTGTATGTGACATTTCTAACATAGGAGTAAAAAGGTGGAGAGAAAAAAAATCTTGTCCTTGATCCTTCTTTACGCATGTGCGCTCAATTATTTTTTTTTGTGTAAGCATTTATTGATTTTGTTCACGCTCTTCTCTCTTTATAATATAGTGCATTATTGCAAGATTCTTATTTATAAATTCATAGAGTGTAATAATTTTGAAGTTATTTCTACTAGTTATTAACTAATTATTTAATCCTACTCTAAGTTATTGATGTTGAATTTGAAAAATATGGCATTACGGTATGTTATAATGTATTGTATAAATATGCAATAAGTCGCTCTTATCAAAGTTTCTTTAATTCTGTCCGTTTTTAAAGACTATGTACGTTCTTAGAATTGTATACTGATAATGTGATATGTGAACTGAGGGCTCGGGTCATCGCACTGCGAAACCTGTATATGTTTGTGTGTGTGTCTGTTTGTTATAAAAGCGGGGTACATTGCGATGTTGGGGCCTTTGCCAGTTTGACTTGCGTGTGAGCCATTTGCTCGATACGTTAAATGAATTGTCTTTCACGGTTTAAATTAAGGTAATTTATTTGTCATTTCTACATTATATGTATCTGTTGTTTATATTAGTCATTGTAATAATTTATTATTGTTAATAAAGCCTGAAGAGGTCGACACACCAGTCAACGAAACGCTGCTTAAACTAATTGTTTTCATTTGCCCCAGAAGATCAACGAAAGAAACTTATATTTATGTATAATATGGAGGGCGAGAAAGACTCAACTATGCATTGTATAATATTACTTATTCTCCTACTGTTGGTTCAACCATCATTTTAATGTTTTTGTTAGTGTTGCTGTTAGAATTGGCTACGCTACGAGCCTATTAGATGTCTTTACGTAATACGTTTTTGTTCGTAAATATAGTAACTAAATTATAATAAGCGAACGTAACTTAGATACATGTATGTATGCATAATTTAATTTAATTTTTTTTTTTCCTCTTCTTATGCACGAGGACGTTGCATACTGTTAGCTGCCAGAGATACACCTTTGACCGCTACGCGTACTTGGTTTTGTGACGCGACTGGTCTTTTTGTGGTCTGTAGCATTATTGGTTGCACTGTCACTGCACCCACTGCTGCGCCTTTACTTACAAAACTGCACTTTCTACCTGTAAGCATTCTAGCCAAATTTAGTATTAAGGGGCCCCCCATTTTTAACAATCCAAACGACTTCGTCGCCGTGACTAATAATATTTCCGCCGCCGTCCACGCGTAACTCTTGCAGCCTGACATCTCTTGTTTTATTTGCACTACCTCGTATTCGTATGCTTGGTGATACACGCCACCGTAACGTTTTATTATTTCGTATATCCTTCTCTATTCCCCCAGGTATATTCTTGTTTTTGACATCTTCTAAGAACCGCAGTAGAGAGAGTGAGCGGAGAGAAAAGAGAGCGGTTGGCTGTGTTGTCTTTGTTAACGTTCTATCTATGTTTTTATTTTCCTGTATCTACGCTCATGCACATATGTGTACCTGAAAAGTGGTTTACTTGAATATGACGCAACCCAATGCATTATACCATTCAAGAACCGTGTGCTTATTTTCAGTTGCGAGTGTGGCACTCTCTTTACAGATTTCTATTTTCGCATACGCTGTACAGTATACATACATCTTATTTTTGCTATTTTACTGCGACTACGCTTTCTTGTGGCCACATGCTTAGTATTTCCTTACTCTGTCGTTATAAGAACGAAGTTCTTTATGTCACGTTACTCGGGGGGCTGGAATTTTAAAACCGACAGATTTTTTTTTTTGAAAAGAAGTCTCTTCCTCTCAAGTTTCCCCCCTTACCCCGTCTCCCTCACTGACTGTTCTCTACACACTTCCCCTCTCCCCACTATATACGTATATCTGCCAACCGTGTCGTGTTACTCTTCTACACACCTTTACCCACCATTACCCCTCACACTCCCAAACAATTAATTTTCAAACAAATTTTAATTTAATTTTCTCACAATCATTTTTGTTTGACTTTGGAATTTTTTCTTTTACAATTCTTAAAAAAAAAAAAAAAAAAAAAAAAAAAAAAAAAAAAAAAAAAAAAAAAAAAAAAAAAAAACCAGGGGGTATTAATGGGTCAAGGGACCCACGGTAAGAACGAAGTTCTTTAAACATGAGATGGGTATAGACACAATTTCTCAAGTAACAAGGAGGTCGCTAGACCCACAGGAAGAACGAAGCTCTGTAAATGTTAGCACTGCATTCATGTTGTTTACTAAAACAAAAACTTGAAAAACGAATGAAAAAAAAAAAAACAATAAGTAGTTTAGTACTCACGATGGTTAAACTTCGTGAGTACTGTATTTATGCACGAGGTTCTCACGAAGTTACACCATCGTGAGTATTAAACTACTTATTGTTTTTTTTTTTTTCATTCGTTTTTCAAGTTTTTGTTTTAGTAAACAACATGAATGCAGTACTAAAATTTACAGAGCTTCGTTCTTCCTGTGGGTCTAGCGACCTCCTTGTTACCTGAGAAATTGTGTCCATACCCATCTCATGTTTAAAGAACTTCGTTCTTACCGTGGGTCCCATGATACCGATACCGTTGTATCAGTAACAAGCACACTTACCACTGAGCCAACGCCGCTCTTCTTACTCTGTCGTTATTATATCTTCAATTTATTTTTTATTTATTTTTTTTTTTTCTTTTATATTTTTTATTCTCCTCGGTAATTCAATAAGTGCATTTTATTAATATATTTAATTATTATTATACTCCAACAGAGGTGGGTCCAGAAAGATTGTCAATCTTGTGTCAGATGCTCAATTGGCTTATATTAGTCCGTCTGATTTTCTGTTCGTAAAATTTTTCCGCTCCCTTCCTTCCATTCTTGTGTGCCATGTATGGAAAGGGAATTATGATGGAGCCTTATAGATTTCGATAATCCGACGGCGCTGGCACCCATTCACTCCAATTATCGTTTTTAACTTTCTTCTCTCCCCTTTTGCTAGTTTGTGTGGCGGCTTTTTGTCGATACATACGCCTTATTTTGCGTATTGTAGCCACTATCTTTGCCCGGGTTGGTGACTACTCAATCACTTTTCCCAACTTTTTTTTTCTGTTTTTTTTTTTCTTTTTTTCTTGCTGAATTATCCTGATGGTTTGTCACCACCGTAATATTACTGGGTCTTTGGAGTGTCACACACCATAAGGTGCTGGGTGGGTTCATTTCAGCGGAAATTGTTGGTGTTATTTTCAGTAGCATTGTTGGTTATTTCTCTAACGCCACCCTAGCATCCGTGTAATCCGTTACGTTGATTTTTTTGTGGATTTCCATGCGTTGTTTGTTTTCTATTCTCCCGGATCCTAGCATCAGCTATGGGAGTTCACTGCAAAGTCTGTGGGCCTTCGCCGGGTTATGAGAATTGCTTTCAATTGCTCCAGGTCCGTACCAGAAGGATTTTGGAGGAGCTTCTTAGGGTAATGGGGTATTCTTAGGTTATTTTCGAGGAAGGAATGCGTGGTCTTTAAACACCACAAATGTGATTGCTTTAAGAAATCATAGTGTCTAGCAATAACAACAACAAATTTGCGTTACCTAAAATCTGGTCGATATTCTTTTCGGACTCTTCCCTGCCTTTCGATTTATCAATTTTTTTCGTCTATTTAACCCTTCATATTAAATGCTTACAGCCTAATTTTTGTCATGTTTGAACGTGTTGTATGATTTTAAAAGACTGTAGCGCCTCGCTTTTGTTTTGGTAACGCCACCTGTTTGTTATCTCATTCTTATTATTATTATTATTATTATTATTATTATTTTAATAACTAATTCTTCTGGTTACATTTTTCGTTAGAGAATGCCACGCGCGCATCTTGTATGGTCCAGGGACCACAAAAATTTAAGGAAAAAAAAATTTGTACGTATTTTATTAGTATTGTTTCTTTAGAAGGAAGTAACTTAATTGCCAAAATGTCTTTTAGTTCAGCAGTTATCAGTTATTTTATATTTTCTTTTCGTATAATTTGTTGTTCTCTCGCGGCTCGTCCGAGGGCCGCAAATTTATGAAAAATGACGCTTTTCCTGTATATATTTATACACGTACATTTCTGTGTACCCTGTCTTTCTATACAGACAATATTGGTATACTAGCTTTACTATTTTTATATTCTGGTTAGAATTTTGTATTAGGGGCCTGTAATGGGCGTTCTCGCCGTTACCTTCTAGATGCAAGTAGCCGACTTCTTGGTTGTCCATTACAATATAGTGCATATTAATATGATTTCCCCAGTTTAATTTCAGGTGTACACACACGTTTTTCTTAAATGTTTGCGAAAATATGGATATAAATTCCCCGTTTCTATATTCTGTACGCGACTTTCGTATGTTTTCTGTTTATTCTGGCTCTTTACACTTTCACAGGTATTCTGAATTTTTTAACATCATTCTCAGCTCATCAGTCAACAGATTACGATTAAATAAAAATATAAAGCTATGAAATAGTACTAATACTCTAGAAAGTATTTTATGAGGTTGAATACACTCATTCGTTTCTCTTCATGTAGTATTGTTAAGATATGCCAGCCACTTATCTGTCAGCGCCGATGTGTCTGACGGGAGGTTGGGTTCCTTCACTATTTGATCCCCCGGTTTTTTAAACTGGACTTGCTTATAAATTTTACGCAACGTTGGATCTGTTTTTTCCATTTCCTTCGGTGACACTTTTTCCTCAGGTACTTTTTCGTTGGGCTCCCACATATCAATCCTCATTCCCGACCTTCCCTCTACATCTCGCCTCCTTACGTCGATCATAACTTGCGGCCACAGTTCGTCTGATCTTCTCTTCAATAAATCGTACATATCCGGTTCCTTGTCTGCCTCTGTTATTGGAGTAAAGTTTGTTTTTGCACTCACTGAGGGCATCGCTCACCTTCGTTCTTCTTCTTCTGCATTTTGTGTCGTTGTACTATTTAACGTTTGTGGCGTATCACAATTAGCTATTACTATTTCCTCCGAAGGGCTCATTGTTGTCAGCGTAATAGAAAAATTCGGCTTTTGTCTGTTTAATGTATCCAGTTGTCTCTTGCGCAATTTTCACTTTCTTTTCTCCATTAGTACTGATGCTGATGTACTAGTCGTTTTCACTCCCCTTCGAAACCCTGGTTCTTTCATAATATAACTTAATTTTCCGTCCGTCATTCCTTGAGAAATAGGATCATCTCCTGCAGTAGCAATCGGACTAGCAATTTTTTTTGCTTCATCGTCTGATGTATCCGAACCTGTGCATTCTATTTCCATGTCACGCTTATTTTCATTCTATCCCTCACATAATTGTTTTTTTCCTTGCACCCTTATATTGCATTCATTAGTACCGTCAGTAAGCTGCTCATTTGCTGTATGCTCGTACTGTAGTGGCTCCCTTTCACTCTCTCCTTCCTACGATCTCTCTCGTGCTTGATTGGCTCTCTCCGATACTTGAAAGCTTCTGCTCTCAAAACCACCTTTCCCAGAAGTCTTGGTACCCCCTATTACCTCGTCTGCTTCCATTAACTATCGGGTGCCTTTCACTTTCCTCGCCTCTTCAGCCACCAAACTTGCTGGTATCAGCTGCCAGCCCCAATCATCGAGTCCCGTACTGTGATTTCCTGATTCGCTATTTATTACTACGGGTACTCCGTAATTTGCAAAAATAATATCTTTTGACGGACTCTTGTTGCGTTCCGTAATATGGTGCTTGCTCACGAGTTTTCCGTTCTTCTAGTACGACCTTATTTTTTATCGCTAGTGTGCTTGTTAAATTTACTCCATGTTGCATTTAGTCCTCCCTTCGTATATAGGCTAATCTATCGTTCATCGGCCCCTGTAAAATAATTTTATCCGTTGCCTCCGTGTCTGTTTCTGTTTTAAAATTGCTAACTTTAATATTCTTTCTTAGACGACCTCGTTTTCTCACTATTTACCTTATTTTTTGTTTATTTCTACTTTTTCCTCGGATTTGGAATCTCCCTCACCATAAGCTTGACCATCTATTTTCGTATCTCATTTATTTCCTTTCCGTCCATCAAAATTTTGTTGTTTCTTCTGTAATTTCTTATCTCAATCCTCTGAATTAGAATAAATAATTTTTCCTTTTTTAGTATTTCCCTGAATACGCTGTTAACGGTTTGCTCGCATTTGAAAAATTGGCGCCGGAGGCCCATCACTATCGGCTAGTCCTTCTTTCACCTGTTCGTCCACCAGCTGATTCAGTTCTTGGTATGGCCACTCAGTGTTTATTTCTCTCTTTCCTATTACTGGATTTCGAGAGAGCGCGTCAGGTGCTTTGTTTGAAATGCCTGACCAATAAACTACGTCAAACTCGTAGCCTCGTAGTTTCACTTTCAACCTATTAAATCTTATGTCGGGCTTCTTTGACGTATGATAATATTTTAGTGACTCATGATCTGTTACCACTGTAAATTTGCGCCCAAATAAGTATGACCGAAACTGCTCTTTTGCGAACACGATGGCCAACAGTTCCTTATCATACTTTGGGTAGCTAAATTCGCTCCCTCGAAGGCATCGTGAAGCATATTCACACGATCTATCTTTCCCCAGTTCGCCTTGGCTTAATATTGCCCCTATTGCGTAGCTTGACGCGTCCGTTGTAACTATAAAGAACTTCTTCAGATTAGGTGCAATGAGTACCGGCTCACTACATAATGCTTTAGCTAGTGTTTTGAAAGCTTGCTTCTGCAACTCTTACCATTTGAACTCTGTTCCTTCTCTCAAAAGTTTGGAGAGCGGCTGAGCAATTTTTGCATAATTCTGGATAAATCGTTTGTAATATCTAACAAATCCAAGAGATTGTTTGATTTTTTTTTTTTGCATTCGTAGGTCTCGGGTATTTCTTCGCTGCTTCAATTTTTTTTTTAAATATTTTTGTCTGTCCATTTCCTACTACGCGTCCCAGTACTTTCACCTCGCATTTCAAAAATTGGCATTTTTTTAGCTCAATTATTAAGTTTGCTTCCGAAAGCCGCTTTAAAAGTCTAATAAAACGCCTCCGATGTTCTTCGAGGTTCAGAGTAAACACCATGATGTCATCCAAATACACTTCAATTTCATGCCCTTGTAGACCCGCCAAAGCGAGTGACATCGCTCTTAAAAATGTATTGGGCGAGTCCGTACTTCCCATTAGCATTCTCTTAAACTGATAGCGACCATCTAGCCCCAAGATTGCCGTTTTATGTGCGTCATCCTCGTGACCACATGCAACCTACACATAAGGCCATTCAGTAGTATTTCAACTACACCTAAAGTGCTACGCTCTCCATGCGTAACACCCACAATTCTTACTCGGTTCCTCACGTCAAAGAATGCATTTGGAAGATCTGTCTTCCTTTATAATGGAAATTTCAGCTCCTTTGTCCACGTAAAATTTTGCTCCTCTACCTCTCTGTTGAGTGCTTATCATATATCTTGAATCGCCGCGCTAGAGCGACTAAAAATGCGTCTACGGTATTAAACAGCGATAACCGGGTGCAAAATTGATCTGCCACCATCCCCCTAAGTTAACCACTTAGTGTACCTATGAAATATGTTCCATATTGCAGCGGGACTGCTAGATTTGCTGTTCTCGACATCTGTTTGAAGAGTGTAAAGTTTATTGGATCTCCATTGAATGAGTTGGGGTTCATGTAAGTTGGATTTGGCTGCGCTTGATGTTGCTGCTCTCGCAAAATGTATTCCTTGTTCATGTTATTATGCCAAAACAGCCAGTCAGATGACGGTGCTGTTGCTTGGTCTCTCACCCTTTCATTTTTCGGGCCTGCAGGTTCATAGCTGGGTCCAGCATCAAGCATCCTCGCGCCCAAAAAACCGTTTTTCTCTTCGTCTGAACGCATGTTGAAGCGTATCTTGTGTATCCTTTCTGTCGAACCTATCTTTCGACTGCAAGTTTACGTCCCTTGAAATTTCGCTCATTCCATTTCCAGCTGTATAATCTGCATTCTTTAAGGGTGACATATTCGACACGTCGTTTCTTACGGTGTTTAAATATTCTGCACCTGTCCCCATTATGCATGACGTTGTTTGTGAAACTTTCTCCCTAATTACCCCTGGTTTCATTTTTTTTAAGAATTTTAACATTAGCATACGCTGTTTTTTGCCCATTTTTTCCCGTTCCATTTGAAATTCGGGGCTGTGCTCTGAAAATACAGTCAGTATTTCTGACTCCTATTCGATTTCCGGATACGAGGGAATGTCGTCCTCCCTAACACTAATTACGTCACTTAGCGCTTTATCGAAGTTTTCTATCGTAGATTCTTTATTATTCCTTTTTTTTGGTTTTTCTTTATTTCCTGCCTGTGTGGGAGCGCTCAAACACTTATAAGTAAATTTCTGTACGATTCTTCGCTTTTATATTTCACGATGATAAACACGCTTTACTGTAACATTTATCGTGTGTCTAATTTTTTATTAATTTATTTATTATTTTCTCGCTTTCAACCTGACCTACTTTTTTTCAAGACCCGAAATCTTTCTGACACACGATAAATTACTGCAGTGCCGCACTACCTATATTATGAGGAGGACAACGAACCCAAAATGAGTATAACAACAAAAATAAATTCACAACGCACTAAAATTTTTAACAGAACCCCTGGGACAGTTAAATGTATATGTTTATTTACAAATCTGAAGTACTTACCATATTCTCCCGGCTAGAAAGATGGCGACCACGACCCTAAACATCCTTGTTTTCTCGATTTCTATCGTAGTCCCGGGTATCCTCCGCCTTGACCCTTGATTTGAAGCTGCCTTTTTTCCGTACTTTAGCAACTCCCTGTTTTGCCAATTTCTCTCGTAGCAGTTCCTTGTTCACTTCGTGGCACGACACTATGTGTGTTTCCCAAAAATCGCGAGAGTCGATACTTTACCGTCGACAAAAACCGAAAAAAAAATTATATTTTCATTTGATCGCGATGACCATCTCACTTCTGACACCAAAACTGTTGCGTAGGATTCTATGGTCTTAGGGTGCGCACAAAGTAAATAGTCGAGGAACTAGTATCAATGTCTTTATTTATGCAAAAACGAAAGAAGAGCGCATCGCATGTGTACGACCTTCGTCCTTGCCAGTTCTAGCCAGAGAGGCCCAGCTCCCTTCAGTATCCTATCTTCTTAAGCCTCTACTCTCTTCCACTACAATCATCTGTAGTAAAGCCCCAAAAAGAGGGGGTGCACGTACGTGTAGCTATGATATCGCTCGTGACAATTAAGTGTCTATGTTTTTATCAATTTTATCATTATCATTAGTTATATGATGATGATTATGATAAATAGTATTTCACGACTACAATCTAAGCTTATTTTAGCAAGAAAAAATAATAGATTTAATCATTTTACATAATTCTACGACTGCACAAAAATTACAGGCAGAAAAGCCAAAATCGTTTAATGATAGATTCAGAGATCTTTAAGTTTCTACATTGTAGAAAAAAACAAAACTCTGTTTCGATGTATCCTATGCAAAACTAATAAACGGAAAGCTTTACTAGTACGAAATTAAAAAGATAAAATAGCAAGTGAGGGTACAAGTCAACAAGACTCGAAAGTGTAAGAACCGATACACATTGTACTAGCTAACTAAAAAATAGCTATAAAGCTGCAATAAACTATTTAAATCATAAATGACCAAGCAATCAGGTAAGAACACACAAAGTTAAATGCAAAACTAGATGCAATAAGAAGCAACGAATCATGCAGAAACTACGTGAGAAATGAAAGAATTCAAACTTTTTCAATTCGTAGATTTTATTTAAATTTTTATTTATATGTTATTACGTTAGTTCTATTATCAATACATACAGACCACATAACCTAAGGCATCAAAAGTTTTACTTACATTTTTTTTGTATTTTTGTATTTTTCGATCTTGGATAACTAGCGTACTACGTATTCCCTATACTTATTCTTAGTCACCATCGATTTTAAATGTTTTTTCAAACGTACATTAGTTATTATTAAAAAAATAATTTGAAATAACAATGTACACAATGTATGTTAGGAATATTATTTAGTTACAAATATACAAATATACTCGACGTAACATATGTTATAAGTTCTGCAAAAAAAAATATAACTTGACTTTAAAATTAGGATTACGTATGAGAAAAATGTCAAGTGCGAATTGTTAAGAAATAAATTTAGGCACTTTCGCCTATGCTTTTTAAGAGTAAAGGCTACGGACGCTTATGTTTTCTGTTACCCCGCCAGTACAATCTTTGAAATAATTTTGGGATTTGCAGTTTAAAATTAGATTGTAAAAATGCATTTAAATAATGGTAAAAATGATAGTCCATAGTATGAGAAAAAAAGAATTAAGACAATCTTAAAAATATAGCGAATCAAGTGAACACTTAAGACGTTGAGAATGAGATGAACACGGAAATTTTTGAAGATCAATAAGAAGTTCAAAGTAATAGAATCCTGTCCAAAGAAGGTAATTTTAAAGTCCCAAGAATGTGTCGACTTAACGTCGAAGTTAAATTGTTTAGGCGAGAAGTTAGAATGTAAAAGCATGTATTTAAGGATGCCATTTAAAGCTTTTAAGTGAAACGAAGGAAAAACAGACCTAAACGTAGAAAGGTAGTGTGAATAGAATTATTAAAAAAAGATCGAGAGAAATAAGAAGTATGATCATTCAAGACCATATTAAACCTTAAGCAAAAAATTAATCATTGTAAGAACGACTATAAGACAAAAAAAAGCGTTATGAAATTTAACTTTTCAGAAAAGAAAAAAGTCAGGTTAGTTGAGTATGTTAAATTCAAAAAATTTTTTTAATTACTGATGCCTTTATGCAGGTAAATATTATCCAGTTAATCTTGTTGAGTTCAATAAACAATTTTTTTTTCGATGCACCGTACTTCTTGCACGATACTCTTAGTAAAATACTGTGTAGTACTACTTCATTAAAAAAATCTAACTGTGTAATTTTTACAGAACAAGTTTATGGGAGAGGGGCTTTCAATGAGCGAAGAATGTTAAGGACGGATAGTGGGAGCGTAGGGGTGGACTTGATTTTAGATTTCAAAAGAGCATGGTATCCGTTCTGCCAGATAGTAGGCTGGACGAGCAGCAAGCTCCAGTTAGCCAAACAATTCTGCGCGTTATGTACATACTAGTGTAACAGAATTCAGAAACCCTGACTTATTTATAACTACTAGTTGTAATCCAGTACGAGAAAAAGTAAAGTTTTAAAAAATCTTGTAAGATATATGGCTCGTAAAAATAAAAAAATTGAGTCATTTAATCTAGACGAATTCTAGACGAATGGAAAACAATGAATATTTGCGTAATCAATACAGATGATGTGAATGTATCTTTAACTAAACAAGAAGATGTAAAATACTTGAATTATAGATAAAATCGCATTAAATACTAGTATAGATGCTATTCATACGTAAATAAGTAATTCTATGATTTATACAAAGGTACTCTATAACGTATAGCAAAGTAATTTTAAGTAGAAATCATAATAAAATAAAGCAAATTACAGAAGAAAGAGTAAATTTAAATGCTTCGAGAATTCATCATCACAACACACACTCTACAAAAAGCAATTTCCTACAAAACTTGCAGTTTCAATGACAACTTATAAAATAAAAGGTCAAATGATAAGCTAAACTAACATTTTATTTTTTAAAATCCTCATTTTTTTCCCAGCCATATATATGTTTTTAAATCAAGGTGTGGTGGTCTTGAAAATGTGTGCATACAAAATAATTGAAAACAATTATTTCGATAATACATATTTATTCGTAGATTCGAAAGCAAATCAAATAGAAACTGACAATATGTTATGGCAAAAAAATTAACTATGATTATACTGATCTTTTTAGTTCATTTATAATAGCTTGTAAGCTTTCTAAGATTTAATGATTAAATTTTTATTATCTTATACAGATGTACAAAGATAAATATTTAAGGAGGTTTAAGAGAAAAGTTGACGTGCCGAAAAACTGTATGTTTTATACTTAAGCAACTCAACAGTGCACGTAAAGTTTTCAGATTTTTACCAGAGAAATTAAAAACATTATCAAATATTTACAGTTTAACACAGTTTCTCATGAGAGACCAAGCTAAGGTTGCAAATTAAGGTGCATTATGAGATAGGGGGAATTAAAAAAAAACTTTTTTATATATACCCAAGTAAAAAAGAAGAATGCTTGACAAAAAAAAATCAAGCCTTGCCAGGCAGTTTTCAAAAATATAATCAATTGCAGTCGAACAGTTTCAAGCTTATGGAATAATGTAAGCAAACTAGATGAAAACTACACCTGTTTCAAGAAAATTCAGACTGGGCCAAAAAAATTTCTGTGTATAGACTTTGAGCCCAACAACAAACGCGACCACTTTAGGGTCATTGTACTGGGACTTCTAGCAAAAAAAATCAGCCCACATCAGGACTGACCTTGCCCTCGTTAATTCTATTTGGAATACAATCTCTTTTGTAAGCAATAAAACAAAAAAACAAATTTTTTACTAAAATTTACACGGAAACATTCCCAAACGCGCTTTTAATTTGGTCCAGTATCATGGTTACTCAAAGGATAACAATTTTTTTAAAATTTCCCTACATCATATACCGTTTTTTTTTTTTTAATTACCTTAATAATATCATGTACAAGGTTATTGCAGCTACTACTCAAGCATTGTTCTACTTTTTATAGATGATTGATCCTTATTTATTATATTTTCATTTTAAACTTAATGAATGGCTAGTAAGTTGTTAATATATTTATCATAAAGCATTCAAAACAAAGTAACGAGGTATACTTTTTTTACATAAAATAGACTATCATGTAGGGTTTTAATAAGTGTGACCCACGGAATCCCGACAAGAAAGAGAACTTTTTATTAAGTACTGTTGGAGCCATAAACGACTGTCTGTTTTCCGTAGTTCACCTTGTTACTTTATTGTGAACGCTTTATAATAAATACTTTTACGGCTTACTCAATAACTATTTTTTAAGTGTGGAATGGAAATAAAATATTCTAGTGTAGTAATCTTTCAGGCACGTATTTCATTGCGATAACAGTATAGATTATAACAGTTCAGGAAAAAATCTCAAAAAATAAGTACATAAAAGCTAATGTATCAAAGAAAAATTCTAGTTACTAAATATCTAGTTCTGAAAATTACAATATCATGGGTACAAACAACTGTTTTTCGTCAATATGTTCTCGCTTTTATTTAGTTAAGAGATTTTTTGCCTGACTGTTGGTGCATTGCCAATATTTCTTGCGTTAGAAAAGTAGATAATACTACAATTTAGTTCATCAGTGGATGCTGCTTCAGAACCTTGCTCACTACTGCATCTGGATAACCAGCACTGCTCCTATTTAAAGAATGGTTTGTTAAAGAATAATTAAGTTTTCAAATTTGTTCATTATTAAAAGAATTTTATCTCGAGCGAAAGCTAGTGTTGTTTCTTGATTCTTGTTGAAATATCTGAACATTTTTGTAACAGTAAGGATAATTGTGCATTAAAGCAGTTTGTGAGTTGCCAAATACACAATGTTGTAAACTTGTGTGAAAGTAGCTTCAAATAGGCTATTGATTTTGGTATTGTACTAGTGGTGTGGAGCTAAAATTTTAGTGATTTTTTCACGAGTCGTTCAAAGATCGATAAAATTGCGGTCTATTTGATTTTTAAACAAATTTTACAGATTGATCAATAGAGTCTTTATTTGTATATTGGAGAGCTGGATGTAATACTATTTTCTCGTCCTAACTAAACGTAGTAGGGAGAAATTTTGTGTCTTCCCGATTTTAATAGTAAGATAATGCGACTGCAGATGTTGAGATCGTCATATTCAACTTGTTGAGTATTGTTTTGAGTGGGCTGAAAACATAAAAAAAGGTTTTTGTCTGCCTCATAGGTGTACGGATACTTCTTGTCTTTCTGTAGGGTGTAACAGCTAAACAAGGTACGAATGTGAATTATTATTGTACATGATAGAATCAGTATTCAGGTATAATATTTTACCAACTTCTTCAACTTCATAAGACTACCTGTAAATTACCAACAATATATAAGGTAGGTCTTGTATAAATGCTTTACGGCCAACCATTACTTGATATAATTTTAAATTAGGCTGTTAATGTTCAACAAAATTGTTGAAAGTGGCTTCAATTTTTCTGCTCTTGCAACTTGGTAAATGAGTTTGAAGATTCTCTTGTAAAAATCGCAACTAGTTTTCCCCTGTTTTATTAAGGAGTTATTAATGTCGGTAATGTATAAAAAATAAATTCAACAGAGATCTAAGTGTGCTATTGAATAGGTG
Organism: Copidosoma floridanum; assembly: GCF_036245765.1. Taxonomy (NCBI): domain Eukaryota; kingdom Metazoa; phylum Arthropoda; class Insecta; order Hymenoptera; family Encyrtidae; genus Copidosoma; species Copidosoma floridanum. The sequence continues at coordinate 5,771,246 of NW_028321905.1, read as the reverse complement.
TGTGTCATCATCATCTGAATAACTTCTTACCCTACCTTTTAGCCTTGAAATAACTCTTCTTAAAAACATGGATTCTTCTGTATCTAAGGTAAGGGACCTGCTATTTTTAATATCTAGCAAGAAATCTTTAGGTGGCGCAATTTGGCCACTACATTTGAGTAGGTGTAAGGCAACTTGATTATTACGTAAAGCTGAATTATTACGGGGTACGTAAGGTGATAATTTATGAAACTCTAGTTATTTTTCGGCTTCCCCTGCCTTATGATAATGTTCTAGTAATTATACCGTTGTAGCTAGTTTAGCTATTTTTCAAGTATTCTTAAGTGTATGGTCCAATTTAAAAAAATTTTGAAAACAGGAAAGATAAGAGCAAAAAAAAAACAAAATAAAATAATAGCAAAAAAATTTGAGATGAACATTTTAGATTCCATTAACGCATGCTTCAAGTGATTTTCAACAGTTAAAAGATAATTGTTTGCTACATCATTTCAACTCGCAAGCAGCTTACCGCCAGCCAGTTTCAATCACAACCAATCGCCGAGTACTACGGCTCAAGTGATGAATATTGCATTAAAATTGAAACCATTCATATCAGCACATGTCAAGGACTTCGAGTAGACGATAAGCCAAAAATTATAAGATTATGCATCTCTAAAAGTAGGAATCAGTACACAACTTTTATGTTCGATCATGGAGCTTCGACGAACTTAGTAAAAGTAAACCCATGAGATCAGGAAATTTTAGTGTACTTAAATAACATAGTTAATTTGAAATGAATAACACTCAATTTCGTTTTGACGAAAGAAAATCTACAATTTTTCATATTGCCCCTAATGTTTACCTACAAAAGATAAAGGATTACTTGATACAAAATTGTTCAAGGACCAACAGGCCATATTATCAGAATATTGCGGTACTATTGTGTTAAAGAATAATGTTTTAAACCTCTTTCTATTTTTAAAAACACTTAAGCAAATGGTATTGTTACGGACAATTGTGTGATATACAGGCAAATATACAGTTTCAAAATAAGTATAGTCATCGACAACTCGACCAAGTATATTAAGAAATTTTACTAAAAAAACATTAAAAGAAACTAGCTTATTGAAAGTGAATATTTCAGAATCAATAGCCTCATTATCATATGCTAGTAATACGAATACAGTAATTATCAGAATAAAACAAAATAGTTCTAGGAATAAAGAAATGCCACAATTACCAATCAGAAAAGGTGTAAGCCTCGGTGTACCATCAAGGACAAGAGTGTTTTCCGAGAATGACCAGAGTGACACTGAAAAATCTCCAGAGAAAAATACACAACAACCAGTAAATGACCCACAAAGAAGCAGATTACGACAAGAAATAACTAAAACAGACTCAACCATTCATAGAGACTCTGATACAAAAGACACAAATATGAAAGTTGTAGAGATACCTATTTTTCATCAAGTAAATGACAACATTAACATCGAAAAAAATTAGAACCATGGAAGAAGGAATAAAATTACTCACCAAAGAGTGAAGAATCTGACAATAAGACTTTATCAAAGTCTACAAGAAATATTAAATAAGACTAAAGAAAATAGCGAGCCCAAACAAACAAATCATGACTTTCTCTATGTAAGCACATCCACTGAAGGAAATAATCCAGATCCTGAAATTCATGATATACTAAATAAAATTGATACTTATGATCCTAATAATTTGTATGATTCCATAGAAAATGGTAAAACTTCTAAAATGTCGAAAAATACTACAAAATTTTGAACCTATACTCAACGATGATCAAATTTCACAAAAATATACCACAAACAGAAAATTGTTAATTACTCCACGTATACAAAAAGAAAATCCCTTAAGCTTGAGTACACCGACACAGACGATCCAAAGTACCCGATTTAGAACAGATAACTAAAGAACCCTCGGAGCACTTAGATCAAGATAACACAACCTTAATGAACCATAATAAAAAAAATTTAATCACTTAAAGTACTGCACCTGACTCTATGTTTCTATCAGATTTGTACCCTTTTTAATCAATGAATCGATTAGAACAACAACATGGAAAAATGTATGTAAGCCCTAGTAATAGTAGCAGCAATACTAATAATTTCAAAATTAGACTAACTCCGTTTACGTATAGAAGAGATAATATAGTACATTTAATTGGTAAGAAGTGCCAGCCAGTCACGTTTGTCTCAAGACTATTGAGAGCGATAGGTGAACTTGACTTTTACTATTTAAAATCAAAAAAACCTAATGTAAGTTAAATACTAGTGACATCCTATGGAGGGCACAATATACTGTCAATAATTATTAGTTAAACCTCCACTGACCTGATAACTACAGAAAATTTTTTAAAAGGTTTTAAATTCCTCAAGAAGTTATTGATTATACGAAACGTAGAAATATTTCATATTTAAAAAAGGGGAGATCTTACAGATGAATAAAAACCTGGATTAATAACTAAAACATTATTTAAAACACTCGACAAGATACCTATACCAATTACCGTCTATTACGGAAAAGTTAATTTTTCAATAATTCAAGACCCTACCAAAATAATACAATTACTTTACGATAGACCTGTTGGATGAGGATGACGTAAGGCAACTAATCAAACTAATTAAAAAATAAGAGAACGATTTTACAAGATAAAAATCATACTCTTAATTACGTCTGATAATGCAGCAAATATAAAAAAAAAGAAGATTAAACGAATTAAAACATGAGACCTGCAGTACTTATAGATACACCCATTAAAGCTTTAATTGAAGTTTTAATTGATACCGTTAGTAAATTAAGAATGACACTGAATGTTAATTACGACTTGTAAATAATAAAGTGTAATTTAACTAAGTACAGAAAAAGTTCTTGTACTTAATTTAATATGAAGCACTCTAGCTAAGCACTTGTACAAAATCTTATTTTAATGTACGGTGAGCCTAAAGCAATTTTATTAAACATGCATGCTACTCTTATATCTAATTTATTAGAACAACTTTTAAAAAACCTAAAAACCAATCATCTAACTACATTACCCTATCATTTTCAAATAAACAGATTACTAGAGCGGAGTCATGCCACCCTAAGTGACTTGATGAGAACTTACTATGAGACTTGTAATGACTAGAACAATTTAGCTAAATTAGCAGTTTTTACGTATAACATGAGTGTACATACAGGATCAAATTTTAAGACCTTTTAACTGGTATTTAACAAAGTAGCAAGATTGTCTTCAAGAATACATAAGGATGAAAGGTTACGAACTGACCCATTATATTTACAAGATCTCATTAGGCGACTTCAAGAAATGTAAATTGCAGCAGAATACCAACATGAAAATGAAAATACCTAAAACAAGATGTGCTAAAAAAATAAGACTTTTAAATGTTAAACGAAGAGATTACGAGAGGGTGAAGAAAGAAGTGCGTACCCGTAAATTTGACTTCTACTATAATGAGCCTCTTCAAGTAAAAACATTTTTAGAAGGAAACAATGCATTAGTTGAGAAAAATGGTGGTCAAATCATAAAAAAACACACAGATAAATTAAAATCAGTTTTCCAATAATATCCTTTCAAGTATAATATTTTACACTTCTTCCAGAAATGATACAGCTATGTGGATTATATCGACTACCTTAATGATGAAAGTGCCTAAAGATTGCGCAGATTTAAGGGTAGTCCGCAGATAGCTCAAGTTTTCTACCTTATCTGTAAGATTGGTTTAATTGTGTACTTCATAACATTATTTATTTATCAGCTAGCTATTTAGCCAAAAAAATAAAAGTAAAACCATATTCTTGACACTTTAAAAAATAAATTTATCCAATACTTGACCAAATACATTGAAAATTTAAGGCAAGATGTGTGAAATCAGATGCTGAATTGATAAGGTGGAATCTAATTTTTAATTTTTTCATCATATTTAAATGAATCTTGTCAAAATCAAGCAATATTTATTCTTTATAGATTCAAGAATATGCATCTCCAATTTTTCGTAGATGTTAATATTTCAAATCAACTAATTATTGTAAGCTAAGTAGAATATCTGTTGATCGGTAAAGTAAAAAGCTTAGTTATAAATTTCTTATGCCTTATTTCGTTAGGTGATGTTATTTGTGTTGGTAACTGACGCTAAAAAATTTTTGGGAAAAAGAAGAGTAGACGCACATTTTTTAATCTACAAGAAATAAATACAACTTGATTCAGCAAGATTTCTTGAAGTATAAAATAGATAAGTGAACAATTAGATCATATCTTATCAGTCCAACATCTGATTTTTCACTTCTCGCCTTGAATTCTCAATTTATCTTGCCAAATAACGGCTTGTTTTATTCTTTAAGGTGTCAAAAACCCCCGTTTACTCTTAAAAAAAAAAAAAAGTTAGCTAGCTGTTAAATAAATCAAACTAATATACGAAGCAAAGTCGCTAAAACCGTTGTGATTGCTAACCGCAAGAACTACTGAACTGATTTTGCTGAAATTTTTCATACAGATTCTTGATGATTTCCAAATGGTTTTCGCATAGTTTTTTTTCTTAAAAAAGTTAATAATAATAACAATGTATAAGATTAAGGGTTTGCTAAAATAAGCTAGCTTCGCGCTTTAGTTTAGTAGGATCCACTAGGTGGCACTGAGGTGAAATTAAAGCCACACACAATCAAAGATAGTGAAGAGTGGTTATAAGATGCCCCATCAAGTTGTCGATTATCGTAGTCGTTTATCGGCAGTATACTAAGAACAGAGTTCTTAGTTGTGCAGCTGGGCATCCCGGCTACCCAGATGACACTCTTCTTTCATGAGCAAGCGAAATAAATCGGTTTGTAACCTGGATCGCCAAGATAACCAAGTGCCACAGAAAAATAGGCGTTCCAAACGTCAACGTCTCTGGGGGGAATACCAGAAGATGTGTCTAGCCAGAGCACAACCTGCTCCAACACCTTAGAGTCTTGTGGCTGTTCAACCATCCGGCCGGGTGCCGTTAGAAAATTTTCTACTTCGAATGCAAGCCAGAGAAGACAGCCCCAAAAAGAGTACGGGCAGCTACAACGGCCACCTTCTTAGTAGTCGTAACAACGGCATACTTACAGAGAAGGTATTCTCCAGGCCCACTTTCCCGACTAACGTTGAGCGGTTGGTTATGCGGGGAACAATCCAAAGACGAGATATTCTCTGGTTCGTGGCGCGGCGTACCTCCCTCAAGTACGGTCTCCGTACATAGAGACTCCAAACTTTAGAGTCAAGCTACTACCTACAGCTGGCTCTTTATCATCAAGAATAATAGTAAGGAATAGCTGGGAATTTCACCACTGGCACTTTTCAGGGCCATTATAATTGACGTTCTCTACTTAACCATCAATCTCATCAATTCTTTTATGGGTTATCTAAGTTTAAACTATCTTGCCAACAAATACATTTTTACTACTATTTCCGGAAACGATTCGTCAACTGAAAGACTATGTAAAGCCGGCCACTAATTAACTAAGTCAGTCATTCACTTGCAGACGTCACGAGAATAGTTGTTTGTCGCAAGGCTGGAAACTTTGGTGACCGACAACCCTATATTACCCTCTCGATTCTAAGCATTTAACTAAGAATCACTGATCTTCTCTAAGCTCTACGCTGGGAGAACCAAACAGCTATGAAGTAAAAATAAACTTGAGCGAACGGGATAGTCTCCAACGGCCAAGCATCACGAACGAATCTTTCCACGTTAGATCACCAAAACAATTGAGTCTGCAAAAAAAGAAGGTGCTTTAGACACCAACGTCTTCGACGTGCTGCCAGGAAACGTTGGGAAAGAGCTCTACAACAAGCTCCAAAGCTTTAAACGTTGTAGTTTTCCTCCCGATCAGTGTGGTGCTACAACAACAGGCTAGAAAAAATCAGCCTGAGGTATAGTGGCAATCACGTTTGCTGAAAACTTTGGTCAAGAAAGAGTTTCCTTCAGAAGATCACCGGTCCTTTTCAGGGTCGTCAGAAGTCGAACTACCTTGCTAACAGATGTATTGCAACCTAATAAAAATGAAAAAAATAGCCTTTAGAGCTCACAAAAGTCTTAACTCTGCGAAAAATCGCAAGAAGTCGAATCGGAAGAAAAACTTTAAATGCGTCTAATGATAACATTTTAAAGCGTCTAGAAAATGACGCTGAATTTTTATCGAGATTAAAGCAGCATCAAAGTTGACAAATAAAGAATTTATTAAGTGAGAGATAAGCTTTCTACTATAACTCTCATAGTAATCTCTTGAATCAGATTTTTAAACGAGTAGAATATGTATTTGTATTTTTATGATGATAAAACATGTAGAAATTAAGCTCTAGGACTTTGTTGCTGTGGTAATGAACTTGTAAGATAAGAAAAAAAAAATTTTTTTAATTACATATTTTTTGTGAGTTTTGAATTTTTGCAGCTTTAAAAAATAGCCCTGTTTATAGGTAACAAAGAACAAACTGCAAATTAACGGCCTTTTAGTGCCAACGATTATTTTGTGGCATAAGGAATGCATGGTACGTTTTAGCATAATTATATTTTTTCCACTTTTTATAGCTTCTTTCTTGACCAAATAAACTGCATGGATTCCGAACAAATATGTTTTTAATGAGAAGATTTCTGTTCTAAGAAGTTTAAAAAATAGATGTAAAATTTTTAATTGAAAACGTGTCACATTACGTGTCAACACACTACGGTGTTTTATTTAGTGAGTCTCGGGCAAGACAGGGGAACACTAGTACAGTTATAAAGCTATACAATTAAAGTTATCTCATCAAGTAGATAGAAAACTGTAACTATCACCAGACTGCCCTTAAACTATGCCAATCATAGCAACTATAATATAGAACCACTGGATATGGACTCTGGAATATACTATGAACGAATCAGTATCATAAAACTTAAAAGAAACGACTGGAATAAAGAAATATGAAACGAAGAATAAGTATAATTTGGATTGAAATGGATCGACAATAAAGAGATATCAACCTCTTACAAACGCATAATGGGTGTATGGAAAGAACACTAACTGGTAAATATAAAATTATTACTTAGATACAATATACTCGTTAGGTAGAAGTAAACTTAAACTTAATTGTTTTACAAAAATCTTAGGTAGATACTAGTAACTTCCATGATACTATTAAATTAGTTCGAGAACTACATTTTAATGAACAAGCATAAACATATGAATAACTAAACGTGCAAAACATAATGAACCAAATGGAAAGAATAGAACTCGCGAATGGAAGAAAAAATAAACTTTTTTATTTTATTTTATTACGAAATGTTATTGAAGCTATCATCATTATAATTGTAATAGCGACAATTATCAACAAGGCAAGAGTATGTTTCGAACAAACTATGAAACGTAGCGTCTCAGAAAAATTTATTAAAAGCACCGTTAATCTAATAAACACAGAACCTCGAGTAATCATAAACAAGAATCAAGGGAACATAAAATAACTCAAAGTTATGTCAAAATTAAGGAGAAACTAAGAACATCTGAATTTTTCAACATGGAGTTTGATACTCCCACACCATAATACACCCGAAAATTTGGAAGTAGACTAATGGGTCACTAGATATTTGATATTATTTTCCTTTTAAGCTTTATAATGAACTTTAATTTTGACATTTAAGTAACAATGAATACTTAAGTCAACTTAAATCATTCTTTACATAAAGTTATTGAACAACCAGAAAAAAAAGAAAACATTAAAGAAATGCTTATACTTCTAAATATTCATAGTTATATCTAACGAACTATAACTGCCATTTACGGCAATGACTTATTTATTAAAGAAACTGATGAAACACTAAATTAAGGATAGAAAGTTCTTCACCAACATCATTAAAGAATGGCAAAAATAATATACTATATATAGACCCAAAAAGACTTATGTGTCCCTTATCATGGGATGTAGAAGAAAACAAAAAACAAAAAGAAAGATAAGAAATAAGACGGCTAAGAACAAGGCATGATAATACACACACCGTATAGAAACTATGCTTCCAAATGCTCTCTACAATGAAATATTATATTGCATTGGATTCATATCAACATGGAAATAAAATGCAATATTTTCAATAAAAGTGTCAGTCTCGTAAAATATAACTAGAATCATGACTTGTGTCGTAGAACAAGGCACACCATTCTTAAACGTATACAGAAACAAACATTAGGAGGTGATGCAATCAAACCTTTTTTCGTACGAAAGTGTAAAAATACCTTAACTCCTATACCATGAAACCTGATACAATCATTCTATCATCCAATGCCTAATTTATCAACTCAATAGAAATCATATTTCCTTCCAAAGAATAAGTTTCAAATATTAAATATGTATTTGTAATTAAGTTCATAACTTTGTTTTGTCTGAAGTTTAGGGACTGGAATGAAACCCATTATTATTTTAAATAACTATAGTTATGCGTTTGCTTAGGAAGGCAATAGTTGAAAGAAGGGGTGTTTGTTAGATGATATCTTATGAATTTAAATTAACTTATTTTTCTTCTTAACAATAAAACTTTAAGTATCTTGTAATAGAGCAAAGTCATACCCTACTAACTAATTCTACGCTTTGTCGCTTTTGGAAATTTCAAACGATAATTGAGGCAAGCCGTGAAGTATCGCTCTAAGTATGTAAGTAAGAAAAAAATAATAATATGACTAAGACTTTGCGTAAGGTCTACTTCTTTGCACAGCGTTATAGTTAGTAGTTTTCCACCACTGAGCGTATACATGATTGGATCAATCTCACCAAGTATGCATACAAGTGTGCACTTATAGAGGTTATTCTAAATAGCTTGATATCGCTCTCATTAATATTAATATGAATGTAATAAAAGCTAAATTAAGTTAAAGAAATAAAAGTTTGAATTTTATTCAATAATAACGAAATCGGACGTAATGAATAGGTGATCAGATAAAAGTTTATGAAAGAAACACGGATAGTGATAGCTAACAGTAATAACATAACAAAGAAAGATTAAAAAGACATATAAATCTCAACAATTAAAAAGATAAAATAAAAATAAGTTCTACTAATTTAATATCGATGATTCTTCTATACGCACACAGTCCCTCTCTCTTTTATCTTTCTTAACAAGTAAATAACGGAATAGCTAGACAGTTCTTACAACATGATGAAGTTCAGTAAATATTACAAAGTATTCAACAGACCATAAAAGAACAGGGATTTTTATAACTAAAAACAAACTTTATTAAAGCTATGACCTTAAAACTCCTTGATCGTTATTAAAAATGCTAAGACTAGAGAATTATAATACAGCTAATAATTCCTTGTGATATTATTTATAACTCTGTGTGAGGACTTAATCCTTTATTGCACCAATATGAGGCCATTACAGAGAATTTTGGAACAGATCATTATGAAAACCGTGATTTTAAGGTCAACCTTAACATATTCCAACTATGCGAACGCAAGTAGCAGCTAACGAACGGTCCTAAAAGTAAAATAAATTAACTCTAATAAAAACTTGTTGAGACGTCGTAAATGCAAACTTGAAAAGTTACAATCCAGATTCTCGTAACATTCAATTATTTTAGGCTTTACCGAATTGATTAAAACATAAGATAAGACAAAACTCAGTTCCTAATTAAATTGATTTTTTTAATTCATATATTATTTAAAATTAAAAATCCCGATTTATAAAAACAAAATTCCAGCTTTAATAAACAAACTTTATTCAAAAAAACTGACTTACATATGATGAAGACCTTCACATAGCCGTGAGATAAGAAGACGAATTAACATACGTAACTACCACATAAAGTACACAGAAATTTGTACAGTAGTTTCAATTCAGTTTAAAATGAGGCATACCAACACCATGCCATACATATCACTCAGTAAAATATAAAAATACAACGTCAAAGCAACGGTTTAAAAGAAAATCATACTCTAAGTTAAAGCAAACAAGGCCCTTGGGCCAACGCAACTGTTCCTGACAAACAGAAATTGTATTTATTAGTTTGTAGAACAAATCTACAAGTTCAACCCTTCACTTAGAAATTTTTACGTAACAAATAGGCTTTCCTGTGGGAAACCGAGCTTTTTTTCACATAAAGCATGCTTTAACCAAATGAAAACTTGTATATCGCACCCTTATTTATACATTTTTTTATTTTTATTTAATTCATAACCAGAGTAAACAAAACGTACAGAGCAAGACCGGCTGGTTTACCTTAACCCTAATTACAATGTATACAAAAAAAATAATAAAAATCTAATAACCTAATAACTATGAACTTAAGTGCCAGTTGGGCTAATATCCAAACGGCAAAATAATATAATGCTATTTGTAAGAGTTAACGAAAACATTTTCATATAATATTATTATTAGTGATAACATTACTGTGAAAGATAAAATAAAAATATCTATAAAAGCTTATTAGTGCATTTCCATTTTTCTTATTTTATCTGGATTTGGTTTTTTTGTACTATCTCATAGTTTTAGATTTTTTGTTAATTCATTAAATAATTTTTGTAGCACAACTGTAACTGCTCTTATAACTCACAGTTTTTGTTATTTCTGGCAATTGTATTAGTTTATTTCTAGTTATACTATTCGAAGTCTTATGTTGTTTTTATAATTCACTTTAATAGAATCGAATGCATTTAAAATCAAAGAGTTGTTTGAGAGATCGATTTTTGTCTATTATTTGCCTATTTTTATTTACAATTTTTACAAGTCTGTTTTATATTTTCTGTAAAACATGAATATGGGTAATATATACACCACCCCAAACACTAGTTAAGTGATGACTTGCATAAATTAATAAATTTTTTATTTTTTATTCTATTTTATATTATATTCATTTCCTGAATTATAAAATTTTCGGACTCTTAATATACTTAACGAAAGTCGTTATCTAACATAGCTGACTGTGTACTTCGTGGCTCTCGGAAGTCTCAAGTGACAATTGAAGCGAGCCACTAAGTCCAAACACGTGAAGTCAGCACGTACCGGCCCCACAGCACGTAAGATAAAAAAGTTTTAACTTAAGCTTCGCAAAAGGTGCATTTTTTTGCACAGCGTTTTAGTTAGTATCCCGCTGCTGCTCATCGAGTACACTACTTATTTAAACAAGTAACTTGCCGAACATTTCTGTTAAAGAGAGACTTACTGTTCTTTTTTGTTTATCTTCGTCACTTTATACGATTAATTTGTATCCAAACCAAATGGAAAATAAATCAATTGAAAACAAGGCGAATAACGTAAAAAAAATTAAAACTAATTCACCTGAAGAGGCTATAAATAGAGAAAAAGCCAACAAACGACGGACTGATACCAATAGAGTATAATACAGGAAAAGCGAAATCTCAACTTACATTTTACAACTAAGGAGAATAAAACTAGATATTTGATCTTTTATCATCTATATATAAAAATAACATTCTACGAAGGAAAGTAAACAACCGAATAGTTGGACATACAGCTGGTTCCGCGGCTCATCAGGGAGCATTAGACTAAAGTACACAACCAGTTTTTACCGTATGACAATGTTAAATAATTACGATTAAATTTTTAACCCAATTATAACGTAGCTCATCATGCTGTGAAAGAAAGCAAAATACTGTATTTTTAGTGTATCACAATTCATACATTTAGAGATCTTATAAAATATAAATACTAAGTACTTAGTTTCTTAAATAATATTTTTAATAAATTTGTCCCATTTTAAATTAAAATCAAAAATTAACCCTAAATATTTGTGATATTAAACCCTTTCCATTTTTTCATCCCTAAGTGTATTATTTAATGCTTATGGTACGCTATCACAGTGGTTTTCAAATGTTATAAATACTGATTTGTCTATATTAGCTAAAAGTTCATTTAGAGCCAGCCAATCGGCTGTATGCGCCAAATATTGGTTTACATCACTTTTCGACTTCACTCCAAGAGTCTTCAACAGAAATAATTGAAGTTTTGTCAGCATAAGACATAATACAGCTATTAGGCCTAGCTATTTATAGATCATTAACATATATTATAAATAGTAAAGGACCAAATACTGCCCTTTGTGGTACCTCGATAATAATTTTTTCCATATCACTCCAATCTTGTCCCATTCTTACACACTAAAACCTATTGTCAACATAGCTTTCAATTAAGTCCAATGCATTAACCCTTATATTATAGTTATATAGCTTATTTAGAAATATAGCACGACTTTCAGTATCAAATACTTTTATCAAATCTATAAATGATATCGCAATTGACCTACCTTTATGTAAGTGATCACATAATATCGTAGTAATATATTTTAGCAAATCTTTTAATTCTTCTGCTTCAATAAAATCATATTGATTTTCAGTAATAATATTATTTTAAGATATAAAATTTATAAACCTGTTGTGAATTATTTTTTTAAATATTTGTATTATATGAGATATAAGCAATGTAGGACGACAGTTTGACATTTATTTTGACTTTCTAGACTTAAATACAGGTGTAACTTCAGCAATTTCTAATGCATCAGGCCATATCAATTCATTAATGCACATGTTAAAAATGTGCACTAGTACATCACTAATATTTTCGGATATTAAACTTTTAAAATTTGAAACTAGAGCGTGACTGTATTTCGATAACAATCTACAAAAGCCAATATTTCGACATCCAACCGATGTCCTCTTCAGGGCTACATGGTATAAAAATATATACATAGTAAAAAAATATAGGTAATAACAAATGTATCATAAAATTAAAAAATATATAATACCAATAAAAGTGCGAGGATAAAACGTGATTACGTCGCATGAAGCGCGCAAACAAAAATTAGTTACACATGGTTAATGGATGATAACACGCCAAACAAAAGAGACCTATAATTTTTTTCATGATTGACAAAGTATTATACTTAATGATGATTGATATAATAATTGACAAAGTATTATACTTACTAATCCTTGTTTTCGAACAAAAAATATTTTTGAGGTTAGGAGAGTTTTGACTCTGAATACCTATCCTTCTTTTTTTGTGGAAAACTATATCAGAACTAGGATTAGCATACCCTATAGAACTTCTTAATGTTCCAATAATAGAATCCAAGGTAGATTCTCAGACCTTATGCACAGAGTACCGTTCTCATGAGCTTCCCTATATAGAGTACTTCCATACTTTGAACCATTAGAGCATTATCTTAAAAAAAATTTTCCACACACAATATTCAAGTTATTTTTTTCAACACTTGTACGTTAACCATCTTTAAATCTTTAGATTAGGTGAGGACACAACGCCAAAGGGGCAGATTAATGGCATTGTTTGTGTTGTATTCTGCGGGAGTAGAACCTATTGTATTGGCCAAAGCAAAAGACAACTAAATATTCGCACAAGTAAACATGTTAGATTAGTTAGGAAACATGATACTAGATCTGCAATAGCCTTACATTCTAACGAATTTCAGTACTCTTTTTATTTTTTATTTTGGTCAAGTAAGAATCTTAAATCGAGAGAAGAATGCATTCAGGAGGGAATTCTCCAAAATTATCTATATTATAATTTATGACAATAATGTTAATCGACAGCTTAATACCAAAAAGTTAAGTCCTGTATATTAGAAGTTCTTGCTTGATCTTAAACACAAATTTATGTAAGCATTTCGATTGTTAATTAGTTACTACTGCATAATTTGATTTTGTTCATCTTATCTTTCGTGTATTACATGTATATTTCATCTTTTTTCATGTGTCTTTACATCCTCTCACTTTAGTCTCTCACCTAGTATTAAACCTCTACAGTTTCTTTCTCTATGTTTTTCCTTTTCCTTGACCTAAAATTAAAACTTTTTTTTAATCAATGTATTTACAAACTATGCGGTTCTTTTGTTCAGCCTGTCATTATCCATTAGCCATGTGTGACTAATTTCTGTTTACGCGCTTCATGCGACGTAATCACGTGTTATCCTCGCACTTTTATTGGTATTGTATATTTTTTAATTAGATGATACATTTGTTATTATCTACATTTTCTTTTAATACGTACATATTTTTATACCATGTACCCTTGAAGATGACATGTGCTGGATGTCGAAATATAGGCTTTTGTAGATTATTATCAAAACACAGTCATGCTCTATTTTTAAATTTTAAGCGTTATTTATTTATTTTTTGACAAGGAAGCAAGCGTTTGGGAGATTTTTAACTTTAAAAAAATTTATTTAAAGCTGTATGTCAGTTCATGTACTGCTTTTATATCCTTCCAACCGTAGTTATTAGCTATTATTTTTAGTTCATAGTAATTAAAATTAGATTTCTGCCTATCTTCTATCATTTTTTAATATTTCTTCACATCAATGAATAAAAGATAATAATCAGGCAAAAGTTGTTCTAATTTAAAAGTCCTTGCTTAAAAGCTATTGTTTTCAATAAAAATATCAATACATGAGCCATTTTTACTGAAATCTTTTGTCCAGTTGTATTAATAAAACCTGGATGATATCCTTTTCCGTTAGATTATTTAAAAATCTTCTCTTATCATATTGCACTCTGCTATATTTATGTGAAAATTTCTGATTATCAAGTGATTTTTAGTATTTTAGACTTTTTGAAATAGTTAAATCATAGTCATCCTCCATATTAACACGAAATGAGAAAATTGATAAACAATCACTCGAGGATAATAAGTAGATACCACTAATTTTTAATAAGGCGACGTTTCGCTGGCTTCTGTTATGCCAGCCTCATCAAGCAAAAATAGTTTATTGACTATATACACACAAACTAACATACAATAAAATACAAAGGTTTTATAGTATAAAGGAAATGAATATTAATACTTGATAATACTTGCCACAAAGGTGAATACGCTCTACTAAGCCCATCAACGTCTTCCTTATTATTGAAAGTATTTTTATTTAAATTAATATAAATCATCTCTGATAACAATCTCTTTTTGTAGTCAGGGTTCTAAAGGATATAAAAGTGATTCAGTTGTTTCCGAGCATGTAAGTAATTTAAGACACAATTTCAACTGGAACTCTGTAATTATATGTGACAAAGAATCTAACTAACTACGAAAAAAGATGGTTGTCAGAGATGATTTGTAATAATTTAAATATAAATATTTTAAATAAGAAAGAAGACGTTAATGGGCTTAGTAGAGTGTATTTACTTTTGTGCCAAGTTATGTCAAATATCGATAGGCACCAAGCGGTCTGATATCTGTTATTGATGTGGTGTTGCCAGCCGCTGTGCACAGATATAGTCAGACCATTACTCGATGTAGACGTAAGGTTTACAAGAATGAATTCGCACTCGTACCTTTTTCAGTGACGCCAATTTGTCGGCAATAATTTTCCAATTGTGATAATTGTTTATTAATTTCCTTTACATTATAAACCTTTGTATTTTATTGTATGTAGGTTTGTGTGTTTATAGTCAATAAACCATTTTGGCCTGATGAGGCTGGCAGAATCTAAGCCAGCGAAACGTCGCCTTATTAAAAGTTGGTGGTGTGTACTCATTGTCCTCGAGCGATCTTTGATCAATTTCCTTATTTTTTTTATTTTTTGTACAAATTTTTTAATACACAAATTTAATTTATTGCAAGCAAAATCATGACATTCATATACTAATTTTATTATTTAGCATAATTCGAGTATGTAACATTAGTAGTTTTCGTATTTAAATTATTTCTGTGTTCTTATAAATTTTATTTTTATCCTATACTCCATCAGCTTTGTTAATTTTTGCAAAATTAGAATATACCTTGTACCCTTGTATAACATATTGTTGGTTATGCTCAAGAATATTATTTTATTTTATTGTTTATTTTTCTCTTATCTTTCTTATTTTCAAAATGTTCTCATATTGAGTCATACACTTGATTATATTAACAACGTAGCTGATGTAGCTACACAGGTAAAATTACTGGAACAACACCATAAGGCAACAAAAGCCAAAAAATCATGAGGATTCCTTGAATTATTGCGTTATGGAGCCTTTAATGATCCAGCTTTACGTACCAATCAAGCTGCCCTACACATACCCAATATGGTAGCTAAAATACACCACATAGAGATTTCTTGCAAGATACTGAAAACGGTAGGTCCCTTATCTCAAAAACAGAAGAAACCCGAATGTTCTTAAGAACAGTCATTTCAAGGCTTACAGGTAAAGCAAGAAGTTGTTTGAACGAAGAAACATTTAATATATAAAACAATCTTGTAAGCCATTAAATAGCACACTATTATAACTCTACAACTTACGCTTAATACATTTCTGACATTAATAATTATTTAATGAAACAGAGGGAAACTGTTCGCGATTTCACGAGAAAATCTCCCAATCTATCATTTAACGTGCAAGAGCAGTGAAAATAAAAGCCACTACCGACAATATTCCAGAACACTACCTGCTTGATTCAAAGTTATATCTAGAATTGGTTTTCCGTGAAGCATTTATACGAGGCCTATTCGATGGATACTAGGCCAAGACGATGTCAAACGAACCAAAAACTTCGGCTGGCACGTTACAGGTAGCCTTACAAGCCGAAAAAGTTAGAGAAATATAATACCTTAACACTCTCGCTATGATGTACAATCAAAATTCACACGTGTACCTTGCTCAGCAGTAACACCCAACAAAAGACAGCAAGACTCAGTACATTAACAACGCCGACAAGGACATTTTTTATATGTTCAACGCAATCAAAACAACATACAACAAGTTAAACATGACGATACCAAAATTTGAAATTAATATAATACACACCCAGCTCTCCAATATAAAAATAATGACTTAACTGATCAGTCTGTAAAATTGTTTAAAAAATCGAATGAAGCGCAATGTTACTAACTTTTGAACGACTCGTGAAAGGATCATTGAAATTTTAGCCCCACACCACCAGTACAACATCAAAATCAATTAGTAGTCTGTTTAAATAGCTCCTTTCAGACAAGCTTATAGCAATGTGGATTTGACAACTCACAAACTGCTCCAATGCAAAATTACTCTTGCTCTTTTAAAAATATTTAGAAATTCCTATAAAAATCACGAAATGACACTAGCTTTCTCTTGAGGTCAAATTTTTTCAATAATGAACAACTTTTAAAACTAAGTTCTCTTTAAACGAACTTTTTTTCAGATAGGAGCAATGCTCGTCGCCCAGACGCAGCAGCAAGCAAGGATCTAAATCAGCGTCCACTGACGAACCAATTGGTGCAATTACCTAATTTTCTAACGCAAGAAACATCGGCAATGTATTATCAGTAAGGCTACAAATCTCGCAACTAAATAAAAGCGAAAACACATTTATCATACATACAGGAGCTGACGCCAATGCCGTAAAAATATCTATATTAAAATCGAATATTATTATGAATGTGGATACAAAAATTGCCCTTGTTAGATTAGTTTTTCAAAATATCATGAGATAAAAAATGGTGCCATTCAGTATACTTAATAAAAATGACGGTTTTCACGTTTCTCGCAAGCATAACTATAAAGACACGAATATTAAGAAATTTATTTGTAGCTAAAAAATGAGCCAGGCTTTGTTACGATATAAAAGCATCGATACTAGAAAGGAGACCTAGAAGTCCTAATCTGTTTATACAGAGAATTGCAATAATAAGTGACGAATAGCGTGGACTCAAATTGCTGGAAACAACAGTAGGATATACAAGTAAACAAGAACATTTCGATAAAATTATGGATAATATTGGCATAAATCAAGAACACTCGTAATATCTGCCAAATTCTCAACATTTTTAACTTATAAGAGTAACTATACAAAATAGCAGCCAGAATGAGAGTTCCAATTAAAAATTTTTTATCGCAAACTAACATTCAATGACAAGTATACCTGCAATAAATGAAAATCACTAGTGGTACATTCATAGACAAAGCAGCAATAACATACGATAAAGGTTACTGTTTTACGATAGCTGTAAACATTAGAAAAGAGCCCGTAGAAATCGAAATCTGTCCTCAAAATCTTGTAGATTTTGATTTGGATGACTTGGAAAATTTTCTTGTCTTCGATTTGAGTAATGATATTTTTAACATAATAACAAAAAAAAGAGGATTAAATAAATTTCAGAAAAACTTTGCTGGAATTATGATGATGATGTGAGCAACCAACCAACTAGTCCGATAAGTAAAAAATATTCAAATGTATTTTAAACTACAGGCGATGTTGCTCCACGTGCATCGTATGATTTTACTTAACAATATAAGTACCCTTCTGCTCTACACAAGAAAGTTAAAGATAAGATCGATAAATTATTTGAGAAACAGCTATTAGATACTTTTTTAACTCATATAATAGTGCGCTTTGGATGTTCCCCAAAAGCCAGGAGCCAACAGATAGAAGAGACATCAGTCTCGTAATAGATTATAGAAAGTTAAACGCTAAAACTATCCCTAATGCTTATCCACTGCTTAATATTCTAGAGATATTAAAAAAAAATTGGTAACCAATGTTTTTCTTAGTATTGGAGCTAGCTAACGGATGTCATCGAATTAAAGTATCTCCAGAAGGTTGCCACAAAACTGCTTCCAGTACTCCGTACGGACATGTTGAGTATACAGGTACGCTATTTGGATTATACAACGCACCAACTACATTCCAAAGACTCATGGATTCTGTATTATTAAAATTACGAAACTATTCATATTTTTAAATGACATTGTAATATGTGCTAAACTTTAGCAGAGAATGAAATAAAAGTAAAAAATTATTTAATAGACTAACAGATGCTGGATAAAAGTTACAGCTAGATAAATGCAAATTTTTAACCCTGGAAGAAACATACTGAAAACATAAAAACGATGCTCACGGAGTAAAACCTGATTATGAGAAACTCGAAGCAATTACAAATATTTTAATTCCCGACAAATCGTACAAAAATTCAAAAATTTTATAGACTTACTGAATATTATAGACAATTTATCAAAAATTTTGCTGGAACTGCAGAATCTTCAACTCTATTTTTACGAAAAAGTCAAAAATTTAATTGGACTAAGACTCAAAAAGATAGCTTTAGTCAAGAAGTTCCAGTACTTGTACGTATCAATCTTGATAAACCATATATTTTAACTACTGACTTCTCCAACTAAGCTATTAGTGCAGTTTTAAGTCAAAAAGAGCCAGGACAAAGTCAACCTGTAGCCTTTGTGTCCCGTACTCTTAATAAATGCGAAAGAAGTTACTTCACTACTAAAAAAGGGTGTTCAGCAAATTAAGCTGAAGTGTAACGCCTTTGACACTATTTCTACAGATGAAAATTTACAGTCTATACAGACCACAAACCTTTAACATGGATCAAATCACTAACAAATCCTATGAGGTGACTAAAATGGACCGACCATTCACAAGATTGTAAAAATTACTCTAAATTACAACGAAAAATCGGGATATCAAATGTACGAAACATCAAATCAATGGCGTAAATAACTACGTATGAATTGATGCAAAAAACTAATACCTCTGTTACACCTAAGACAACTACTAAGAAATATTGATTAACTGCAATTCGAGCTACAGCAACTGTTTTTACCAACCATTGAAGTTTTCAACTTGACTTCAAACGAATTTTGTAGCATAAAAAGAAGGGACACTTCTTTTGAGCACATGGAACAGATGTCAAAGAAAATTTTAGGAAAAATGGATACAAACAATAGAGAAGATATTGCTTCCGAACAAAACAATGTCAATTTAAAAACAGAAAATATTTTCGTCTTCGTTGCAAATCAAACATTTATTACACGATCAAACTTAGAAATGCTCGATAAGGAAACAGAACAAACAAAAACCAATAACTTACAACTAACATAACAAGTACGAAAATAACAACAAATACTAGGCATTTATCAGAACAGGGAAGAATTAAAACATTTTACTCTCAATGTACACAATTAATATAAAAATATACATTTTTAAGAATTCTCGTATTACATCCAACAATCCTGTAATAAATTACCCAAGGCAACTGAAACTACCACCGAAATTCATTTTTACTCCTACTACTTTTTCAAAAAAAATCGAGGCATATCGTAAAGAAAATTAATTCGTTCGATGAAAAACATTCCCTACCCATAGATAAAGAATGAATCACCATTTTTAAGTTACATACCTTTTATCGTACAACAGATATTATTGATGACAAAAGATAAGCTAAAACAATAACATTTCCTTTAATTAGAAATGATAAGTGTAGTAGTCAAAAGATGCATCCACTACCCATTGCGCTACCTCGTATTCGTGTACTTAGTGATAAGTGCTACCGTGATGTTTTCTTATCTCATATGTCCTACTCTATTTCCGAAAGTATATTTTTGTTTTTAAAATCTTTTAAGAACCGCGCTGGAGAGACTGAAAGGGTAAAAATAGAAGCAGTAGGCCGTATAGCTTCGTTTAAGCACTATCTGAGTTTCTCTTTTCCTATATCTACGTTTACGCAGATAAATGTACCTGGAAGGTGGTTTACTCGAATATGACGCGACCCAATGCATTGTACCATTCGAGAACCATGTGCTTATTTTGAGCAGCAAGTATGGCACTCTCTTTAGAAATGTCTATTTTCGATCTTATTTTGCAGCATACGCTATGCAGAGTACAATATCTATTTCTCGCTATCCTAATACGGCTACACTTCTTTGTTGTCACATGCTTCATTTTTTTTTCTTACTTTTTTTTATTGTTTTTTTCAATTAATTGTTTTTTACCTAATTTTTATTTTTTCTTTTATATTTTCTCATTTTCTTCGGTTATTGAAAAAGTACACTTTATCAATGTATTTAATTATTATTATACTCCAACAGAGGCGAGTCCGGGAAGATTGTCAATTTTGTGTAAAAGGCTCAATTGGCTTTTATTAGTTTAGTCCAATTTTCTGTTCGTAAAATTCTCCCACTATCTTTTTTTTGCTCTTCGTATGGAAAGGGAATTGTGATGGAGTTATTGATTTTAATAATCAGACGGCGCTGGCTCCCATTCAGTGCAGTTTCTCTCTCTTTTCGTTAGCTTGGGTTGCGGCTCTTTGTTGATTTGTACGCTTTATTTTGTGTGCCGTAGCTACCATGTTTTCCCGATTTAGTCGCAACTTAAACACCTTTTCTTTCCTCTCTTTTTTTTTTTTTTTTTTTTTTTTTGCTGCGTTATCCTGGTGGTTTGCCGCCACCATAGTTTCCCGAATCTTTGGTGTGTCCCACGCCCTGAGTTGCTAGGCAATATTATTTCAGTAGGAGTTGTAGGTGTTGTTTTCTGCAGCGTTTCTAGAGTGCCACCCTAACATCCAGGTAATTCATTACGTTCGTTTTTTTTGTAGATTTCAATGCGTTGCTTGTTTTGTCTTCTCTCGGATACTAGCGTCAGCTAAGGGTGTATACTGCGCAGTCTGTGGGCCTCAATCGGGTTACGAGAATCGCTTGCGATTGCTCCAGGTCCATGCCTAAGGAAGTATCTTTGTGGAATTGTTGGATATAGTGGGGTGCTCTTAGGTTATTTTCAAGGAAGATAGGGGTGGTTTTTAAACGCCACGAATGCGACTGCTGTAGGGGACCACGGTGTCCAGCGATAACGACGATAAGTTTGGGTTACCTAAAATCTGATTGATTTTTTTTCAGACTCCTGTCTGCCTTTCAATTTTTTTTGTTCGTATGTTCAACCCTGCATGTTCCATGCTTACAGCCTAATTTTGTCATGTATATACCGACGCTTTGGACGAAAGCAAGTCAAGTTCCAATTTTTCAATGTTATTTTAAACGGGAAAACTTGAACTGGACTTGTTTTCGTCCAAGGCGTCGATACGTGTTTTATGTTTTTTCGTTGATTGTAGCGCCTCACTTTTGTTTTGGTAACGCTACGTGTTTATTATATTATTGTTATTGTTTTTGATATTGAATTGTTGTCATTTCAACATATTGTTACTGATATTGTTATTATTTACATTATTCTTACTACAAATTTTATTTTGTTACATTTTTTGTTAGAAAATGTAACGCGCGCATCTCGTATGCTTTATGTTTTTTTTCCATATCGTTCATGTGTTATTGTTATGAGTTCTCACTTTTACCAGTATACATATATGTTTCCGATTGTTTATTTTGACCTTGCCCTTACCGTTTGCTTACCTGATTCTGTCAACGTGTGTTCTTTCGCGGCGCATCCGAGGGCTACGGAAGAAAGAAAAAAAAAATTTTTTTAACGTATTCTATTGATATAGTTTCTTTAGAAAGGAGTAGGTTCATTGTCTAAATGTCTGTTGGTTACGCAGTTATCAGTTATTTTATATTATCTTTCCATTTAATTTGCTCTCTCACGGCTCGTCCGGGGGCTGCGAGAGAATAGAAAAAGGATTTACATATATATAGTGCTTATTTTGTGGGACCCTGCTTATTTTCCTCTTCAATTTGTGCTGGGTGGGGCAATTTTAGTATACACGTTTTTTAAATTCTATCCACATGCGCTACGCGAGTCTCGTTGTCCCTTTGTAATTTTACACTGATTTTTATAGTCTATGCCAGTTATTTTATATGGCCCCTCGAAATGGTCGTCGTACTTTTCCTTTAGATGGTTCTTTTAATCTATAAACCATTTTCCCTTCCATGGAGAACTTCGTCATTAGTTTTCTGTCATAATAATATTAAGATCTGAATTTATTTTGTATTTGTGTCATGGCAGCTTGTGTTCTCAATTGAGTGAGTGACTGTGTTATCGATTTGAATAAGTAAGTGTACGTTTGGCCACTCTCTGGCGACTTAAGGTTGTATATTTGTCCATTAAAAAAAATCTACTTAACGCTTGTTAATTTATATCATTGATTTCTGATTTCGATCCAAGACCTCTCATTTTCTTGAGAAATAATTATCTACAATCTCAACTTTTTTTAATTGTAAAATATTGATTATTTCCGACAAAAAAATAATTGTTTAGGATAATTTTTTTACAAAGTAACTTTTTTGACATAAATCATTAATATTTTACAGTGTACGTATTTTACAGTGTAAGTGTACGTTTGGCCACTCTCTGGCAACTTGAGGTTGTATATTTGTATATTAAAAAAAATCTACTTAACGCTTGTTAATTTATATCATTGATTTCTGATTTCGATCCAAGACCTCTCATTTTCTTGAGAAATAATTATCTACAATCTCAACTTTTTTTAATTGTAAAATATTGATTATTTCTGACAAAAAAATAATTGTTTAGGATAATTTTTTTACAAAGTAACTTTTTTGACATAAATCATTAATATTTTACATTGAAAAAAAGTTACGATTTTAGATAATGAATTTCTCAAGAGAATGAGAGGTTTTACATCAAAGTCGGAAATCAATCATATAAGTTAACAAGCGTTAAGTAGATTTTTTTAAATGGCTATATTCTTATGAATGATTGAGTGATTTGTTCAAACAACATTTTTTCTTGATTTAGCCATACTATATGCTCATAATTCATTAGTATTATTATCGTTGAGTATTTAGAAGACTTGACAAAAAAATTTTGTTTAAAACGTGCACTCTAGCGTAAAAAAGATGTCCTATACAACCTTAAAACTTGTTGGAAGTTTAGCTCGATGCCCGAATATGAGTTCGTATGGCATGAAATTCGTCGATTCATGTTCAGCTGTATTGTAGGTTAGCATGCATAGTGGGAGCAGCTCGCTCTATCTTTTAATTTTGTCCAGATATTTTTGTAAGTATTCTGACAAGACGTGATGCATGGGCTCTATTGCACCATTCCTCTACAGGTGAAATGTTGTGCTGTCGAATTTTTCGATTTTAAATAATCTGGCTAGTTCCCCCATTGCCTTGTTTATAAAGTTGGTTTGCCTATCGAACAATAGTTTCTCCGGGGCTGGGGCTCATGCTTTTACAGTTTCTTCGGCGGTTGTGCATCGTACTGACGCTAATACAATATATTTTACCAGCCAATCTTGAATGGATAGAATGTGCGTATTTCCTTTGTCGGATAGTTTATATACCGATCGGTAGAAATCTATTGATATTTTTTTAAATGGTCTGCTTGCAGTGTCTGTAATTAACATGGCTTGTCTTGTTTTAACTCTTACCAGTTTTTTTGTTCGATATGACGGGGGTCTCATATTTCTCCAATAAAAGTCTTTTGCTAATCTTTTGTAGGTTTTTGCTAATCTACTGTAATTTTTAGGTTTTTTAAGATTTTTTCGAACTGCTCAACGAAGTACGTCTATTGCTTACATTTGCTTTATACTGTTGTAAGAATATGAGAGCGCACCGATTTACTGTCCCAGAGAGCGATTTACTGTCACCGAATTCTTTGCTGTTATTGAGTATGTATTTATTTGGCTTCTTTTGGGTCTTTACATTTATTTATCCATTCTGACCCGCGTAGTACTTCTCTAAGTTTGTATGTTCATTTTGCTAGCCCTTACTGGGGTGTAAGGCAATGGAACAAACAGCTTCCATCTCTAAGAACATTGATCATTACTAGCTGTTTGTGGGATTCTGCAAATTGGATCAACGGTACTCGAGTCCTTGCATCTGCTTCATCGTTCATCAGGATTAGTGTATCATCGATTTTCCGCACATCGATTCTTATGCCTTTTTTCTCCCTAATGTCTTTCTTTTCCATGTCAATTGAGACCTTTGCTCGTAGTCAATTGGTTTATTCAATAAGCATTGACTTTAAATTGCTAATTGGGCCTCTGTTTTTATTATAATTATTGTTTTCACCGTCGGATTCTTGTGTGTATGGCGGTCGTTTAATCGTGTACCCATGCGGTGCCATCCGACTTGGCCCAATCATCTATCTGCTGTCTGTCTTCGACCCTACTCTCTCTCCGTTCATGTACCCCCCAACTTATTTTTCGTTTTTCTTTTACCTTTTTTGCCTACGCCAGGTATTTCTGCTCCTGCGGTTTCATAAACTGCCTCCCTAGCTTTCCAGTATCTTTTTTTCTGCTTTTGTCACTGTCTCGCTATTCCGTGCTAGTTGGTATCTCCAATGTTTTGTTAGCTCAGGTTACCTCTGCGTTGCTACCAGTGTATTACAATGCGCAATAATAACATTCTTTGAGTTTCACGATTACTAAACAGTGTTGAAAAAATCTGGAAATTTCCTATGTAGCGTATCCAATTGACGTTTACGAGTTTTGTGTTGTATTTTCTTTGCTATACTCTCGTTTACAAACGGTGTGCTCGTTGTTTTCTACTCTTTTTCCATTTTTTTTTTTTCTGTTTGCGCATGTACGCTAGCTTATTATGCATTGCTCCCTTCAACAAAATTTCCTCTTTGATGTTAACTGCTCCAAGGGTATCTTTTTCTGTCTCATCTTTTGGTTTTTTTCGTTATCTCTCACTTGGATCCTGTATCTTTATCACCGTAGCTGCTGGTACTTGATATGCGCTCGCTTGCTCTAAGTTTTCTGGGCTTCTTTTTAACCACTTTCTTGTCTAACTCATTTAAATCCGATGTTTTTATTTTGTTTTTTCTATTCTTTCTTATTACGTTTCTTCGTCTTCTTGCACGCATCTTATATATGTATGCCGGTGGCGCGCTACTCTTCGTGATTGTCTTTTTTCCGTTTTTCCGCAAGCTTATACAGCTCCTGGAGCAGCAGTTCTGGATTTTTCTACCCTTCTTTTAATGCTGGAATACGAGAAAGGGCATAACGGTGCCTTGTTTATTTGCTTAAGGTCACATTTTCAAGGTCATTGATCAAAATCGTTAGCTCAAAAAATCTTAAATTTCAATTTTATAAATAGATATAAAAGAGTGGCTTCACACTTTTGCGCACTGCGTACGTCAATTTCCTATTTCCAATATTTTAAATTGATTAGTAAAATAAGAAGCTTCTTTTTTTTATAGTCTTCAACAAAAAGTTACCTCATCAAAAATATTACTAAAAATAAGGCAATAAAGAAGACCACTTACTAAAAATAATAATGAAAAAAGGCAAAAATGTACAAATATAAAATGTATCTACATATGTACAAACGTAGTAAATATATGGGTAAAATGAATAGATGAACGTAAAAGCCACATGTTTCAGTATTTATCTTCAAACTGCCTTCTTAAAGACCGTGCACACGTCTGATTAGCAATGACTTCCACGGTTATTATTATTACATATTTATATGAATTTAGAATTAGCATACTTATATGTAATAAAAAAATGTATTTACTGATGTATACATAATCACAACAACAACAAAAGTCAGCGCGCCTGTCTATTTGACTAATGGGCAGTGTTAAAAAAAGTAAATCAAGAAGGTGTCCATTTTTTTTCAATTCTATAAAGGTTGATATGAATTAGGATATTCTAAGTAACAATATATAAAAGACAATCCAATTTTAAAAGACGTCAGGCGACAACAAAAATAAAGGTATAGTATTGGTAAAATGGAGCCGAGTGTTCTCCGATATGGGACGTACTTTTACAAACCGAACGCTTTTCTGACTTTTCTATCGTTGATTCGGCAAAAATTTTTTTTACATGTTCTTCAAAAAAAAAAAAAAAAAAAGATAAATATACATATATGTACATTTTATTCTAATGTTATGAAATGGATTTTTAGCTAAGAGACTAACTTTTAAAGATTTACAATTCTAGTTCTATATAAGCTAAGGTCTTTCTTTTTATTTTGAAGGTAACAAAACAAGTATAAGAAAAAAATTGTGAAACAAATAATTAGGAACAAATTTATATAACTATAAGCAATTGACATGTTTAAATCGATTATTAACGATTGCCTCACCCCAGTAGCTAGTTTTTAATGTTACCATCGTATTTTACGACAAATTTCCTATCGAAAACGTATTTTTGTTTACTAGGGAAGTAATTATTACCATTAAAAAAAAATCAATTTATGTAGTGCAGTACGCCTTATCGACGCACGGATTCTATCACACGCCTTATTTTCTTGCACTATGTCGCTTTCCTTATCAAAAAATTGGTTAACTGTATTTATCAGTTTAAGACAAATGTTAATAAATAAATGGTTATTGAAATTCATTACTAATTATTTTTGTTCTTTAGGGTTTTTTATGATATTCATAACAGATAAAGCTTATCCGCTAACTTTTGTATTAGTCATACCTAACTTTCACATACGCGTATAGGTACGTAGCTACGTAGCTACGCACCTTATTACAATACAATTGTTTTTAATGACCCATATTTTTTAAATCCAATTACGAATACGTGTGGAAACCTTAATATACAGTATTGATAAATTCTTATAATTTTAATTTAAGAAACGGTTAAAGTGAATTACTAATACATTTTTTTTTTCAGTTAACAAAAAGAATTTTCAAATGAAACTGAAACAAAGTTAAAAAAAAATAAGGGCATCGTAATTTGTGAGTTTTCTGAAAATTTGCCTTTATAATTCAAAATTCTGTTTAAGGAATCCATTGAAACAATGACAAAGAAACAATACATTCTTTTTAATACATTATAACGATGACAAAGATATAAAAACAAAAAAAATTTATAAATCTTACTTATCATATGGATGATTTTAGAATAGCAGCTGAATGGCACTTTTTTACAACTTTACATAGTAAAGGACTATGTCATGGAGTAGGTGGAGCAGTAAAACGACTTGCTGCTAGAGCTAGTCTTCAGAAAGTTAATAGTCCTCTCCACCGATAGAAATGTTTAACTGGGCGTCTGAATATACTTACTCAGTATATCGTGTCACTATTCGACTAACAGTGATAATAAAGAAAAAGAAAAAAGATTATTAATCGTTTTCAAAAAGCTATAAAAATGAAAAGCATTGTATTTGATTGCTTAATGGTTCTAATTTCTCCTGAAAAATTGGAAGCAAAGCGATTCTTATTGCATGAAAAAAAACTATTCTGAGAATTTATAATTAACAAAAACCATACATGTAAAGTATATGTATAGTATAGCACAGTATAGTGTAGTATGTGTAGTATAAGAGTGACTGCCCATATTTAACAATGTAACTGAGAGCAAAATACTTATTAACTAATAATATTATGTTGCGATCCTTACAAAAACGAGAATTCTTTTGCTAAGATAATGTTCTTTATTTATTAATTTTTTTCCACTTTTTTATGGATTAATTTAATTTGATGATCAATACTATTTAATTGAAAATACCAAATAATAACTTATGTGACAGAAGAAACGATGAACAGCAAGAAAATAAGGTGTGTGATAGAATCCGCGTGTCCAGAAGACGTACCCACTATATAAATTGATTATGAATAGGAAATTTGTCGTAGAATATTATGGTAACGTTCAAAACTAGCTACGAGGGTGGGGAGTTGTTAAAAATTGATTTAAATGTTTTTAATGTTCCTAATAATATGAATTCGTTCATACTTATTTGTGTAACAATTTTTTTCTTAAAAGCCGTTTTGTTACCCTTAAAATAAAAAAGACAAAAAAAATGATGTCAGCTTGAACAGAACCAGAATTATAAATTTTGTAAAATTAGTGTTTCCGCCAAAAAACATTACATTAATGAATTATTGATTGTTTCTTTTCCTCATAAAATTAAATAAAAAAAAAAGTATTTTTCTTCGATATAGAGCATGTTACAAAAAAAAATCTCAGCCAAATCGACGATGTAAGAATCAATTTTTGTCAGAACCTATCTGGTTTGTAAAAGAACGTCCCATATACAAAAGAATCCACCCAACTAAAAATTGTATTTTTTTTCTTATTTCATAATAGCATCAAAAAACAGTAAAATAAGACGTTGTTAGAAAAGGGTGTGGGGGGGGAGTCGTAGACATACAATTAGTAATGTAATTTAATAGAGCACCGAGACTTTCCACCACATAAACTACCGTTGTTCCAAAAGTTTATATCTATAATTAAATTCATAGTAACTTAGACAAGAACTGATAAAACAGAAAAATCACAAACTGAAGTTATTGAACAGTGGAAGTGAGGTGTAGTCAAATAAGAAAATAACAAGTCTCTGAGAAAAATTCTGATCTTTTTATTAAGAAGGTGGGGGATCACGAGGAAAGTGCATTTGGTGGAGTGCTGTGCAACAGCTGTAGGGCGAAATAGGAAGCTATCCGAGGATGGGTCTTATTTGATTCCAAGTTTGCCTAGAAGCCTCGGCCTATCCTGTTTGAGTGGCAGGCGCTTTATGTATCGGCCGTTCGGGGCACGTCGCGTCAGTGGTCCACGAAGCTGTACTCATATTCGATCTCTTAGAGAGATTGTCGATGGACCTGTGGAATATTCTCAAGCTTCCAACACCATTGCAGCAATGCAGTGAGCTGACGGTGCCACGGTGAGCCATCAGATTACTGCAAAGTCGTGTAGATGGCTCGTGTGGTCAATTTTCCTCCCGACGCGCAGCCTGTGACTATCCAACTCAGAGCTGACTGCTGGCTCATCATATCACCACGTTGAATAACGTCAGCCAGTTCTAGTATGGGATACAGGACAGCTCATATGAGGAGGTCAATGCCCTGAGGTGTGTCGAACAAGGAGTCGACCAGCCACTAGAGATCCCACCACAATAGATCCATGAATAGATGCAGGGCTGCTGAAGGTAGTACGATTTCAAGTCAGCCAAGGCACGCTACGGAGAAGGGGAGTATGGCTGTATGGCTCAGAAGATTAAGGATCAAGCGGGTTCTAGCCATGGAACGAGCTGCACGATTGCCTCCAACGCCAGAGATAAGCAGGTCAGTAGGCTTTAGATGAGCATGGAGCCTACGGGCGAGATCAACAGATACAATGGTGACTTCCGACCACGTGTCTAGCAGAGCTTGGGCGGAGACAGACCAACCAAAAGGCCTGCTCAGCTGAACTCGGGCCATGAGCAATACGACTAATCAAGCCTGTGAACTATTCCTAATCTTGCTGTCGTCAGGATTTTGGTTGTCTAACGAAGACTCTTTCAACGGTCGGGCGTTATCTCGGAGGTCAGGACGGCGCTGACAGCTGGAACCGTGCAGCAGGCTGTAATGTGATGCTTTGTAGTGCCAACAGAAGGACTTGGAGGGGAAGTCTCTTATGAAATAACCCGACCGGAGATAGTTAAAGCATAGATATTCGCGGCAGACAAGCTCCTCCTTAGCACTAGACTCGAAGCCCTGAAACCTGGTGCAGTGCACTAGGAATAAGAGCCTCGTCGCAAACTGGGCACGGCGGGGACTGGCCACTGGTCACGAATGAACGAGAGGTGCACCCAACCATTGTTGACGCGGCTGGTCACAGGCTGGACGTACTGGACAGGCAACTCAGCCGTAAAGTCTCGATGAAGCTAAGCACGTAGCTCCGACGACGCTTCAGGAAAGTCGTTAAGTGCGAAGAAAGTCACCACATTTTTTGCGCCCACCAGATTGGCATCTTCTAGTTTTTCCGTCTCCTCTTTCCAATTACGCCCGGTTGTCGGATCCATGGCTGAAATAGCACAGGAGACGGACTAGTCATCCCAATGATCTACCAAATATCCTAGTGTTCTAAGTTATTCTCAACGACGTTCCAGCGTGTCCAAGATACGCTGCAATCCTACCACAGACTCGTCACGCAGTGGCTTGATATTGCGCAAGGTGGCGATGTATCCGTGAACGAGTTAACGCCACTGCTCAAAGAGGGCCTCCAATGCTGCCCAGGCTGTCACGTTATTAGCGTGAGCTACGCACGAGGGTCTTAGGGTGTGTCAGGCGCTCGACATCAGTGAGCTGACGGTCTTCATGAATGAGGGCGACTGCCAATAGTGAAAACTTAAAGCACTGGAAACACCTTTATACTACCTTTTATTTTGTATAATAAACAATTCCTAATAGTTGTGACACTTAGTATGGCGGTCAATTATTCTTAAGGTGAAAGTTTTTAAACGTAGATCAATAATTAAAAAATCATAATTTTTTGCGGCCAATTCTACGTAGCCTTATCAAGACAAAAAAATAAAAATAATATATTCATTAAAGTAGAAATAGATGTTAATTAAGAAATTTAATGTATTGCTTGTTAAAACAAACATACTTTAGCAAAAGTTGTAAGTGTATTTGTTAAAGTATACTTACTAAAGTAAACTTACTATATTATAGTTGTAAGACCAAATTCAGTCACCAACCCCCTTTCACACCCCCTCTTAAAATTTTGAATGTTTCCTTGAGCCCCCTCAAAATAAGGAAAAAAAACTCAAAATTTCTTCCTCAAGGCTTTTCAATAGTGTATGACCGTATCATTTTAGGGGTCCCGTTAAAGTTACTTTGTTTTTAAGAATGCATATGGTATGAGTTAATTTATACACTTAACAGTATCAAGCTGTATAAAATGTTTTGTCTCTTATGGTGTTAAATAGAAAAAAAAAAAATTTTTTTAGGTCCCCCATCAGTTAAATTCCTACGATACTGGAACAGCAGAATAGGCAATGCCACATGATATATATATATATATATATATATATATATATAGAGAGAGAGTATAGGTATATATATGTGCATGAGGCATATATTCATGTATATATATATAACTATGACTAACTTCTCGTCTGCACTGTCTGTAGCTCTCGCGTCTCTCGAAATTTTCATCCATCTTGTAAGTAATAATCGAAAAATGCCGTTTCCTCACGTAACTCATGCGACAACTGGAAAGAAGAAAGAAACGTTTATGAAAGTAAAGGTTAAAAAAGCTCTTGATAATCTCTTTGCAAGAAATGAAGTGCGTAGAAGCAAGAGCGATAGCAAGAGTCAAGTCAAAATCGAGGTTAGATGTTAATGTTTCCAAGCCCTTGTTAATAATCAATAAATCATTTGCGATTTTTTGATACTGTACAATTGTTTTAGTATAAAGTTATAGATGGTCAAATGATTGTTAAAATAAAAAATCTCTCTAAGGACTTGTGGTATCAACTTTGTCAACAACCACTATCATTGCTGTTCGTACTCGAGCAGAAAAATGAAGAAGTGGCAACTTGTTTTCAAATACAATGTCAAAATTACTCAAGATTTATAAAGTTGAAACTAGTACTCGATCGCAAATTCGTTTTATACTTGAGACTAGCAAGAGGTATGTAATAATAATTTATTGAAAATATAGATGAATGTATAATAATGCATATTTTAATTTATTTGCAGGTGCATACACACACATACCTGCAATTAAATACCATGCTTTCTATAAACAAAAATGATTTAATTTTTTTTTATTGTTTAACACTCGCCAGTTGATGATGAAATTTATCGTTCTAATCTATAAAATAAATTATTTAACTAAATTTTTATGATATTGTTAGTATTTAAACATCAGCGAATTGTTAATAACTCTAACAATGAGTACAAATATGATTTATTGTAAATACTATTTATTGTCTTTTTGACTTATTTTCATAGTGTGCATATATTTCGTAGAAATTTTTCGTACACATTCAATTATTTTTTAATACTGTACTCTAAAAATAATTAGAAATTCATACGACCAATAGTATACAAGCGAATGTTGATACATCTAAATCATTGTATCAAGAATTTCATATCCATAGATGGCAGCATTTCCAATACAAGCACTCTGTATCCTCCATACATGCCATTTTTTCAATATCCAATATATTTACTCAAAGCTCATAATATTACACCACATTAATTCTTCTTCAAGAAAATTTTATTAAGAAATGAATAAGAATGAGAAAAATATCCTCCCCAGGTGTGGATCGAAGACACAACCTCCTGTTTACTAGACAGTTGCTCTACCACTTAAGCTACCGAGGAGCTGTACATTCACTCGCCCCGTAAGTTTAGATAAGTTTCTCCTTCTTAACTTTCAGAGCTATCTTTTCACCTTTTTTAAACATTCTTATTCATTTCTTAAGAAAATTTTCTTGAAGAAGAATAAATGTGGTGTAATATTATGAGTTTTAAGTAAGTATATTAGATATTGAAAAAATAGCATGTATGGAGGATACAGAGTGCTTGTATTGAAAATGCCGCCATCTATGCATATGCACCTCTTGATACAATGATTTAGATGTATCAACATTCGCTTGTATACCATTGGTCGTATGAATTTCTAATTTACCGACACGCATTAGAATCACATATCTACTTTATCGGGCTCTGGTAAAAAGATAGTTCTGAAAATTAACAATGAGAAACTTATCTAAACTAACGATGCGAGTGAATGTACAGATCCTCGGTAGCTCAAGTGGTAGAGCAGCTGTCTTGTAAACAGGAGGTTGTGTGCTCGATCCGCACCCAGGGAGGATATTTTTCTCATTCTTATTTATTTCTTAAGAAAATTTTCTTGGAGAAGAATTAATGTGGTGTAATATTATGACTCTTTAGTAATTATTGGATATTGAAAAAATGGCATGTATGGAAGATACAGAGTGCTTGTATTGAAAGTGCCGCCATCTATGCATATGCAACTCTTGATACAATGATTTAGATGTATCAACATTCGCTTGTATACTATTGGTCGTATGAATTTCTTATTTACCGACAAGCATTAGAATCACATATCTACTCTAAAAATAATTGTAATCTTTCACATGATAAACTGTACATAAGATTTATATTATTTAAGAATGGCAAAGCTTGTAGAAATATTTAAATAGAATTAAAAATAAAAAATACTTCAGGAATTTGTAAGCAATATACCCAAATTGTGTAACCTACTTTCTTTCACGTCCCCACATACGGATATTTATATGCATATAGGTATGTTTTTTTTGTTGGTGCCATAGAATTCAAACTTCGGATTTGATTTTCATGGAGTCTAGTTAAATTACCGATTTTATTGCTCTTTATGACGTTGCCTGGATTAAAAGAGGACGACAGCATAACAGTCTCAGCGGTAAGCTATATTTATTGAAGACTTTAGTTAGACCTAAACAAATGTTTTTGTTAATGTTTCTCACTATTCCTACACGTTACGACACGAAATTTTTGTAGAATTATTTTAGAAAAAAGTATTCGTATACTTATGCTACAATATTTCCTGCAGGCAGTGTAAAAAACCCCCAACAAACATCTCAGCTGTAAAAAAAAAACCACAATGGATCATCCAGATCTATGGAAGTGGACATGGCCGTTGAGTATATTTTGAAAAATGACAATATTTTAAAATTAAACTATAAAATTAAAATCTTCATGGGTGATAATGATTTATCGGCTCTTGCCACGCTTCAAAAACTTTCACCTTGCACTATTGAAAAATGGTCAGATATAAATCACGCGACAAAAACTTTGAATGAACAACTTTACGATTTGGGATTAACTCCAAACCTTCGAGAGTATTTCTCAAAATGCTTTGCACTGGCCATAAAAAAAACAAAGGTGATCAAGTTCATATAAAAAAGATCGAATGGCAATCGATCCACATGCTTTTGGAGAGCATGAAAGTTGCGACGCTTTTTGCAATATCATTTATAAGAAACTAGAACACAAATAGATTGAGGATGGTAAGAGTATATTAAACCTGAATTCAAAAGCAAAACTGGAAAAAACTGTACGACCTTTTTCTAATCATTGCAACCAAATTGCTCCTGGTGAATCTTCTCAAGCAAATGAAAGCTTAAACAATACTATATGAAATAAACTTCTTTTATCAGTTTAATATGGTGGTTCAGAGTCACACTCTCATAGAGTTAGATTGGCAGTATGTCAAAAAAATTTAGAATACGATTGTACTCGACTATCAAATGCTTCTTTAAACATTCCACCTAGTAAACACATTGGTACTTTCCACAAAATAAAGCAAGCTAGAATTGATTATAAAAAAGAAAATCAAAGTACAATACCAGTTAAAGGCAACGTTGGGTACTAAAAAAGCAAAGATCATCTAAAAATGCAGCAATCATGAAACGTGCAGGAATCAGTTATCAACCTGGATATGGATATTTAAGTACTTCAGACTTAATTAATCAGGCTGTGGTGACAGGTAAAAAATAAATCTTATGTGCTAATGACGAGTTAAATTATATGTAAGAGCAACGTTTTCTAATTCTTTCAGTCAATTTTTATTATGAAGACTGTTGCATATTTGTGTTTGATCTTGAAACGATGGGCTTGCAAGCAAACGATCAAATCGTGCAGCTATTAATTTTTCAGTATTTCAATATTTCAAAGTACCTGATGTATTTTACTAACATTGCAGTACTATTAATGTAGTAATATTCCACAGATAGCAGCTGTCTCCGATAATGATACTGAAGTTGATGTTTATGTTTTACCCATCGGAAAAATGTGACCAAGCGCTTTTGATGTGACCGGAATAGTAATTTACAATGAGAAACTGTTTCATAATACAAAGGAGGTAATTATGTTATCTTCCCGAGAGGTATTTTTAAGTTTTATATTTTTTTTAAAGAAACAGAACAAGCCGTGCATTTTAGTATCACATAACTTCTTTAGGTAATATGTATAACAACAACATTAGCATGGTCATATTTCAATTTGTACTTATTTCGTTATGTATTTATTATCTAGGTTTGACGTACCCAGTATTATAAAACTAGCAATAAACTTAGGCTTCCTCAGCAAGTTCTCAACAAGTTTTGTAAAAGGATTTTGCGATACACTACTTTTGTTTCGAGCGGCTCTTCCACATAGAAAAAAACAAAAAAGCCTCAGTTAAACAACACTAGTCAGTGATTATTCAAGTCAAGCTGATATTGTTAACGCGCGCAATGCTTTAAATAATGTTGTAATGTTAAAAAAATTACTTGTAATGCTAAAAACAGATATTCGTAGTATTATTAAACGTACACGTAGCTGTGATAGTATTATTAATGCAAAAAACTACAGACGACACTAAAGTAAGAAAAAGTTGTATAAAAAGTTTAAATACATCGGAAGTAAGATTGCCAAGGCTAGCACAGATATTACGATTTTAAAAAAAGCTCACGACAGTAATGGCTTGTAAGACTTGACTATTCTGTTAAGCGAAAGTTTCACCGGTAGAGTTCGTGTGACTAGTAACAAAAAAATTATCTTATTAATATGTGATTTAATTTCGATAATATCGATAACTAAAAAAACGTGACAAAAATTTTTTGACAAACACCAAGTCATTTTGTTTTGTATTTAAATAAAAAGTATCAAATACGTGTAATACTGCAGGATTTTGTAATTATTTAGTATTCCAATGTTCTTCTCGTATACACCTCTTGTACATTTAAACACATACACAAATTCTTTCATACGTATACTTACCTAAGATACCATTGGATAGCAGACATCGTTTGACTCTCCGCTCACTTTGGAATGCAACGTTGACATATCTACCAAGCATGCGCGCACTGATAAAGCTCGCTGGCTCAGCTAAAATGTTACTTCACTTTCACTTTACATTTCTCATAATTTTTCACCATTACCTTTTTATTTTTCGATACAATAGGAATCTAAAATATAAAATCTACGAGCTCTTAGTTTTTTATTAAGATCCTTTTAGTTTTTTCGACGAGATAAGTTAATTTATATCTAGGTTCTGCTTATTCTGTATTCCACCCATATTAAAACCAGAATTTCCAACAACGATTGGTTAAAACTTTTTACATTTACTCTGTATTTTTTATATCAATCTAAAGACGAATAATTTAAAGGTACTTTCTAAAAATATAAACTGAATCCATTTCCTTTCAAAAATAACTCTACGAAAATAAAGACCCCCCTCGCCACTCCAAACAGTTTGAGTGGCCCACCTCCAGCCCCCCCCTCCTCCAATACCCTTCATGGTACTAGTTGAAATAAAATTATTAATCATAATTCATGACTACACAATAAAAAAACCAAGCAATACGCAGTCATATTAACCTTTAGGTGATCATTTTGTTAACGTGATACATTTGTGTTAGTTCTAAAAATTTACATTGGTGATGAAAATTGTTTTATTATTTATGTGAACAATAACATACTTCATACAAAAGTATGATTTGTGATAGATACTCTTGTATAAATATTCATAAATGAATCAAGTAAAATTTCTTCCCAGATATTGTTAATGTCTGTAGTATTAAATAATTTATCGTTAGGATGCAATGTAACAATAGTGTGAGCCTGGTAGACTTCTTTTTTTAAATTCAATTGTGTAAACGTACGGAATAACTTTTCCGAAAATATTTTGTTTGCTTTAACCTTCTAATAAAGACTTAAGTTTTGTATGACATCATCTGAGAGTAATATTCAGTATATCTGTAGGAGTGGTAACTTTAGGAAAATTTTTCAAAACTTTCTTTATTCCATTCCATTTTAGGTTAAACACGATGGTAATACATAAATCAGGTTTTCTGAACTTTCGCATAATAGCTATTGCTTTTTAGTAACGTTTTTGCATATACTTTGCATCACCAATGAATGTTGAAGATTAAATGAAAATGTTTTCTACTTTAAAAATTTTTTTTAATATTTGATGCACTACGCATCATATGATCCATGACACCTTTGCAACATTGAATCCTTAATATTTTTTAAATATTACAAAAAATTTTGATTCCTTTGCTTTGTATCATAGTATATGCGTGCAACAAAAATTGTTGCGTTAATCTTTTAGCATACAGTATAGGACTGAAAACGCACTGCTCAGTCGATAAGAAGTTCTGTACAAATATTATTGAAATAACGTAAGATTTTGTGCTTCTATAGTGTGTTTTGCCTTTAAGTGCTTCATTCTACATCTCCTCATGCAAAAAGTAAAGGAAAAACTATTGTATCAATATCCTGTGTTAATTTATTAAAATATGTGTGACTTAGAACACTATTCAGTCAATCATTTGGATACACTTGAAAGTCATAATCTGCAATATTTTATGATTTTAAAGCGGTTATAGATCTACATTCTTCTGTTTAAGGTTCATTGTACTGATGATTTTTATAATTATATTTTCTTAAAAATGCTAATTTTACAGTTTTGAAAACTTTCTATATTTGTAATTTTGATTCAAATGTTTGTATTTTTTTGCATTATGGATTTTATTGGACATTATTTGTGTAAGTATTTTAATATGAAGCTTGGATAACATTGGGTTTTACTTTGAACATTTCTCTACAAAAGTGAAGTAATCATATCATACATAATTGACTATATCACTAATTATTAGGACTGTTTACAGTAGATTTGGATGTCAAGTGACAAATTTGACCTTGACTTTTTAAATTATGAAAAGCATTTTTTTCTCACGACATTTGCACTAAATGGTAAAAAAAAGATAAGACTACTGTAATATTAAATAAAATGTGTAAAATCATTACGATTCAGCAATAACAGCATTAATTCATATTAATTAAAGTTTTAGTTTCTTCAAGTCATTGAAGTTCTAGATTCTTTAGGATTTATAGGTAACAAACGAGATTTTAATAATATTTCTTCGTCCAAAGAATTATCTTTATCATTTTCGTCTTTATTTAGTTTGTATTGAGTCTACCAGGTTTATATTTAGGAATATAAATATAACTTTGAAGTCTTGCTCTCCATCTATTTAGCCTACTCATAGGATCTTAGATGGACTCAATCGAAAATAGTGGTTCACGATTTCCGTAAACCGTATATTTTCTGCCATGTAAGTAATGTCGAAAATATAAGACTGCTGCAACTACTGCTGAGCAATCTTTTTCCGTTGAAGAATAATAGCTTTATTAAGAGTTTTTAGAATATATGCAATTAGGTGGCCTTATCTTCATTCTTCTTAGCTTAATACTGCTCCAGTAGCTATATTAGATGCGTCTACTGTTAATATCAATGGCTTATTTAAATCAACGCAAGCTAATACTGGTGCTTTGCATAATACTTTCTTAAAACTCTTCAAAGCTTTTTTGCTGAGTATCTGACCACTCAAATTCCTTTCCATTCCTTAACAAGGACGTTAAAGGCTCTGTAATTTTTGCAAAATTTTGACAAAACGACGGTAATAGTTTGCTAACCCTAAAAGTTGTCTAACATTCGATTAATACTTTGGTTTCGGAAATTTTTCAACAACTTCTATTTTTAAAAAATTTGGTTTAACATTGTAACTACCTATTTTATGTCCTATATGAATTACTTCGTGCATTAACAATTCACATTTGTCAAGTTGTAATTTTAAAATTGGATTCAAAAGCTTTTCAAGTAAATGAGTGATTTTTGTCAAATGATCTTTAAAAGTTTTTGAACATACAATGATGTCATCAAGGAATATAACGTTAAAATGTTACAGGTACATTGCATAGTCCAAATTGCATCCTTACATATTAATAATGACCGTTAGGTGTGCTAAAAGAAGTTTTATGTCCATCTGCAGGGTCAACTTCTATTTGATGGAATCCACTGGCTAGATCAAAAACGGAGAAATAATTTGAACCTCCGATTTGCTCTATTTGCTCTAATATTTCAGTAATTTTTAGTAGTGGATAAGCATCAAGGATGGTTTTTTCGTTTAGTTTACAGTAATCTCTTACTAATCTGTATCTTTTTGTTTCATCAGGTCCTTGTTTCTTGGGTACTATCCACAGGGCTACTGTAAGGGCTGTTTGGTTTTATGATTGTGTCGTTTGCTAATAATTTTTCTATTTGAGTTTTAATTTCTTGGTGTAATAATAAGGGGTAGCGGTATTGTTGGACATTTACAGGACGGTCGTCTGTTGTAGGTATTTTATGTGTCATAATAGAAGTATGAGGAGCCAGATCACCTGGAATGTAAGAAAAGTGAGCGTATTTTTCTACAATTTTTCTTATTTCTGATAAACTAGCTTTTGAGTGATAAAATCTTTTAAGCTTATCCATTATAAATTCAATGCGATCTTTTATATTGTTTAAATCGTTTTCTTCGAAGTCCGTGTCGAAAAAGTCTTCGGATTCCATGACATCAAAAGGCTCATGTTCTTGAGCAGGTATTTCTATTTTTGACGGCTCATTTCTTGTTTTTATAGCTATTGTATGACAGTGACCTTCTTTGCAATCTACTACCGCCTCGCCTATATACACTCCGGGTTCGGTAGCATTTCTACGAAGATAAGCACGGCCGATGATCTTATTTTTAGTCGATAATTTAATAGCTACTCTTGTTCTGGCTAGTGAATTATATTTTCTTTTTTTATTTACTTTAAATCCTTGAGAATAAAAATAAAAAGTATCGCGTCAAGGTGTTTGTATTTTATCTCCGTCGTAAAACGGAAAAATAAATTTTTCAAAAGTTGATTCAAAATTTTGTTTGGTTTTCAGTCTTAAGGATATTCCTTGTTTTATAATTAATTGTATATAGTTGATTTTATTATCTCGGTATAAAAAGGTATGGATTCAAGTGGTCTGTTTCTTACTATAAATGAATTTAATGTATTTAATCCATAATCGATTTAAGCGTTTGCTTGTGTAAAAAATTTATCTCCTAAAATACTTACATTATTTAGTGGCAACTCTGGACTCGTGACGTGAAATTTGCGACCTGTATCAAATAAATTTACCGTAAGAGTACCTAGAGTGTACATTCGCTGTGGAGCTTGTTCTTCTAATTCAATTGTATTATCACAATTAATTTCGATTCTGTTTTTTAATACGTTATAACTAATGTCATTGGACATACTTTTGCGCCTAAATCTAATTTAATAATTTCCGAATATTTTCAAAATGTTTCGCAACGTAACTTAACTGCTGGAAAATTTCCTATTGTTTTTGCTCGGAAGGTTCTGTAGATTTCATTGCCATTATTGATTTTGGACGCATGATCGCATTTAACCTCACAGTAACGTCCTCACGGCTAGTCTCCTTGCCGTTTTTGGAGAGTTAGGACGAGAGTTTCGGCATCGTTCTTGATTATCATTTTGATTTTTTTTTTAATTGTGGTATTGAAAAGGGGCTTGTTAATGGTAAGAATAGCCTGGAGTATGAGAACAGAAATTAAACATTTGTGGGTAGTAAGGTGAATGAAAGAGTGGTGGTTAAAAGTATAGAAATTTTTGGAAATTTGGAGGGTACTAATAGTAGTTAGGTTCATTATTCCAGGGTAATGGTGGTATACGGCATGGTGGCGGAGTACTTGATCGTCGTTGAGGTGCGTAGGTAAGTGCAGGATGTACAATTTTTCGACCATACTCGTCGAATTTTGGTTGAGTCATCTTGACATCATTTTTATCGTAGGTATGTTGGAAATAATTTCTATAGTGGTTCAATGGGCCATTAAAACTGACGTATTTTCTTTGGTGGCCAAACTCAGTAGGTATAGAAACAGAAATTTCGGTAACGTTCGGTACCGAAGATTCAGAAGTCGTAGAAGTAGAGGTCGAGTGTACGGCCTTGTAAACGTACTTGGCCTGATTGTACACTGGTGGGCAAGTGCGTTCAGTAAGTAAAGCAGCTTCAAAAGCTTCGTGAATATTTTTAGGTTTTAAAAGTGCTATACTTAATTTTCACGAGTCAGGAAACCGTTAGGAAACGTTTGTAGTACTAATTTTTTAAGTTGTGGTTTTTGTGTCGTCTTTATTTTGTCATTATTTCATTCAGTCAAATAGGCAGTCAAGGTAGTTTCTGTTAAAGAAATTATTCTATGATAAAAGTTTTAAAATGTTTCATTTTGTTTCATTGTAGTATTCAAAAGTTCTGCCATGTATTCATGATACAATTTGGTTGGTGAAAATTCTTGTTTTAGATATTTTTTTAACTGATCGATTCATGCAAAAGTAAAACTTATTAAATTTTCTTGACCTTTGCCTTTAAGTCTATAAATAACTGTGCGAAGGTACATATTTGGGAGTCCTAGGTTGAGACTCGAGGCAGCAGGTCAAAGCCAGCGAGGTTTTGCTCGTCCCGATAAATGTCAGGGTGCCGCACTGTGATGTTGCTTGGCAGCATGGGCCCTCGAGACGTATGGAGCACCTGAGAAGGCGATGCCGCTGCGAGTGCGTTATCCGGCGGGACCGGGGGGGGGGGCTGCTTGCCTCCAAGCTGACTTGACCCACGGCCGCGTGAACGCGCTAGCCCTAGACTTCGAGTTTCCACTATCATATGCCGACTCAATACCACACACGCAGAAAAAAAGTTTTTATTTGAGGTTATGTCACTCACCACTCTACGGACTGTCTCACTCTCGAGAGCATTTATTCGCACTCGAGGAGGGTAAAGTCACACATACACGAGGAAGAGTCACTGTCCGGGTCTGTATGTTGCTTCACTGTTCACTGTTCACTAATCGGGGTCACCACTTGGAGAGTCCTAGGTTGAGACTCAATACTTTGAGAGTTTCACGCGAATACGTGAGCGAGAATTTGTGTATTAAGGGTGTGCACACACAAGTATGTTTTATACGATTTTAATGCTGCAACGTCGAGCTAATGTACATAAATATGCACCAACGCGTGCGAGGGAGAAAGAGCTTGACTGAACTAGTCAAAGTCCTCTCTCAGCTACAGCGCTTGCTTGCAACGTTGGCACGCCGTCGCGTCGGCGGGCTGGATAAAGACGCTACACATAGATTCTTGAGCAGCTGTTATTATAAGTCCTCCATTTTCTACGTTTTGTGAAACATTTATCAACTGTTGTATGAGAGAGTAGTCCACTGATAAGTTTGCTACACTATTTTCAGAAATTTTTATTAATTTTTTTTTTTCTTTATTTACACATAATTTGTTTGAAACTTTTTTTTATTTTTTTTAACAAAACTAAAATTTGAAGAGCACACAAGGGATGCTAATTTGTTATGACAGGAATTGTTTGAAGTATGGCTTTTATTGATTTATTTTAGTGTCATTCATGGGTCTCTCAGGATTCAGCTCGTGAGCTTTTTTTTTTTTTTTTTTTTTTGTTGAGTAACAATGTTTATTTTTCTAATATGAGTAATTTTTATTCATATATTTTTTTCTGAAAACAACTTAATATAGTTTTTTTTCAATACAATTTACTCGGGTTACCTAAACAAGGTTCGGCGTTAATTATACTACTGATAAATAACTTACATCCATTACTGATTGTTGTTACAGCTGCTTTGGCCTAATGCTTCGTACAGTTTTTTCTAGTGGTTCCTTAAACTAACAAATGAATTTGTGGCCAGTAAGATTTGCGGTTTCTGCTTTCTCTGAAATGGCCGTAAATATTTTCGGGGAGCCTTTTCGTTGTCCTTCGCTCTTTAGTGTAGTCCAATACTATTGATGTTCTCGAAATACACTCGAGTTGCCTCAGCCAATACGTTATGCCTTACGTGTATAAGGTACTCACGAGTCGTGGGAGTCAAGAGTAGACTAAGACTTCAGAGGACAGGTGACAGACGTAAAAAAAAAACAATTTTTCCTCTTGATGGTGCGTTTTTAGAGCGTCAGAGAAGTAAAAGAGGCCTTTGGTAAAATTAGGTCGACCAATGAGCGATGTTCTTACAGACTGCGTCGACAGCAAAACAGTAGGCTTGCACGATGATATTTCATGTTATGATTTTATGTATCAGGAACCGAAAATGCAACATTACCAATCGCATCTTTCTGACACGTGCGATGGAGGTTTTTGGATCAGTGATGATGAAAGCTCGCATCAGCAATAAAAGAAGCGCCAAATACAAGTTGAGGTTGACGAATAAGTTTACAAGTTTTTTAATTAAATCTTTTGGGGATTTCACAATCAATTTTCAACATAATAACATAATGTGTTAAGTACAATTTTTGAATTAGTATACATTGTTAGAAATGGACAATTAATGTGCAAGTGAATTGTTTATTCTTACATACCATACGATTTATGCATTCATACATGTAACGCACAATTTTAATACATACATGCATTCTTACGAGGCTAGCCGTATTTTATGTCAGTATATTATGAAACATTCCCCTTAAGGCTATCACACACACACGCATACAAGGAGGACACACGTATGAGCTCCTCTTATCATATAAGCTTGCTGTATATACGCAATACGTCTTGAATCAATTTGACGGATGGATTGCGTTTTTACTTATAATATAATTAGTCTGTATCAACTAGAAATGAAACACAGCTATTGAAATAAATATTCCAGAGTTAGGTTTAGTAACGCAAAGTGGTAAAGTTTTTTGTAGTAACTATGCGCAAGTCAAAAATAATCTGGAAAATGATGGATGCATAAATACTGTATTGTATCTTAGTAAATATCACTTATTTTAGCTCTACGTATGTGATTCAAGTCTACTGATTTTCGCAATAAAACACTACTTAAAATATGTTGGTTGGCTTTTTAGTTCTACGATTGTTCTTTTCTCCATTCTTCTACCAAGTAAATTTTTGTATGCTGGACAACATTTTAAATAAATTTTTCTATTTTTATTAAATGCAAAATATAATTTTATTTTTTAATAGATATTTATCATGTACATCTTTGTTAAGACCCTCACGGGGCAAACTAGGACCCTTGAAGTTAAAGTCTCAGATACTATCGAAGACCTCCAGTTGAAAATTAATACTTAATTTACATTGTAATGAGAATGCCACTCTAAACAGTATCATGCCAGTGTTGTCATGACTGCAATAGAAGATAGGCATTACTGCGGCAAGTGCGATTACTCACTTGTCTTTAACCAGCTTGAAAGCAAAGAAATACGAAGTAATTAAACTGTTTTTTAATTTTTATTATGTAATAAATTTCCAGTTAAATAAAACTACTAATTTTTAATTTTCCTTCCATTTGATTTTCCAATATCTGATTCTATGACGTCCATTATTCAATTCAATAATTTTATATTTCTGGAATGCTTCTATATATCATTTTGCAATCATCATGCTGTTGTGACATCCCATGTCATATGCTTAATTTTTATAATTTGGAAGCACACAGTTTTGTTTTAAGACTACAAAACGAATGCTCAGCGAACTTCAAACATTGAGTTTTATACCTGCTTCTGCAATATAACCTACTTCTTATGAAATGAACTACCTTCGCAAAACTTAAACTACGCGTGCAATCCCCAAACAATCTAGTAAAGCGCTTAGCTCACAACATTAATTTACACTAGTATATCCAAGAATGTTACGTGGCTGTTCACCCTGCGATATTTTTATTTCTGGTTTTAATACTAAGATAACTTTTTTAGAAATCGTGAAATGAATGCTTATTCGCAATTGTGTTAATGACTCTTCTGTCTATTTAAGTGAAAAAAAA
Organism: Copidosoma floridanum; assembly: GCF_036245765.1. Lineage (NCBI taxonomy): Eukaryota > Metazoa > Arthropoda > Insecta > Hymenoptera > Encyrtidae > Copidosoma > Copidosoma floridanum. The sequence goes on along the minus strand of NW_028321905.1, from coordinate 5,726,260 downwards.
TCAAATATTTATCCAAAAAAATTCTGAAGTAATTTCCAAACTATTTTAGTACTTGTATTGTTGTGTGTAAGACTGGAATTATTTTACTTCAACAGTATGTAAGCTTTTTCGCTGTTTAAGCAAATTTATTTAATTTTCTTCGGTTTTTGGTGTAGTCCTGAATAATTAGTATACTCAATAAATTAACTTGATAAAAACCACTAAAAATATTTTAAGATACTAACAAGAAAATCTGAAATCACTTTAAAACTTGTAAATCT